>NC_060139.1:188341324-188694824 GCF_021461385.2 Schistocerca piceifrons
CAACATTGACCAGACACCTGCGGGGCCGACTGTTGCTGAAAATAATGAATGCAAGCGGCAATAAGCTGCTTAATTTCCCCATCTACGCCTGGCCAATACACATGCCGGTGGACCAAAGCTTTGGTGTAAGAGGTGCTCCAATGACAGAGATGCAGAAGCAGCAGTACATCACAGCGTAAGGAAATGGGAAGCACAACTCGGGGAGCAGTGTCCTTCGTAGCCAACAAAAGAACCCCATCAAACAGAGAAAGGCAGTCTGGAGGGAGAAGTAATTATGCAAGGCATCTGAGGCACAGTACAAGGAATTTTCTGCCCAACCATAACTGCACAAGAGAGAGGACCACTAAGTACAGGATCCACAGGGACAACCAATGCTATCGCGGCACTAGTGATGGAAGAGCCGTCAACCCTGTCCTGGTTTTCAGTATCTAAATTGATACAAAGCAACTCATCCTGATTGAACGCTGGGTCTGGGCTGATCGGAAGGCGAGACAAGACATCGGCATTGGCATGTTATGTCGTTAGCTAGTAATTCTGTTACTGATCTTATGATAGGAAGTGAGCTCACCACTGCGTATGATGCGGTGCCTTGTCAGCAAGGAAGCCGAAGGATTAAAAAAGAACAACCAACAGCTTGTGATCTGCGATTAAATGGAACTTAGAACCACACATGAAGATGTGAAATTTCTTGAGGGCTAACACAATCACTAAAGCCTCCTGTCCAGTCTGGGAATACCACTGCTGAGTGGGAGTTAAAGTCTTAGAAGCGTAAGCAATGGATCATTCAGACCCGTCTACGTATTTGTGCACCAACACGGCATCAAGATTCTGACTCTAGGTCAGTTCTCCATTCCTGTCTCTTGCAGATCTGTTGTTGCCCCCTCACCTTCCTTGCTGTGGATCATTCCTGTACCACAGACCTGTTCGGGATAGATGCATTTGACACTTTTGGTTTCTCCATTGCTGAAGAGTTAAATTCAGTGTCAGATCAAGTTCAGTATCTTTTGCAACTGGAGTCCCTCTGCTCTGAGTATTCATCTCTGTTTTCTCCTGGGCTTGGTTGTGCTACTGGTTTTCAGGTCCACATTATCATGAAAGAGTCCACTGCCCTAATTTTTTTCAGGCGCAGCAGGTACCTGTCACACTGCACGACACTGTCATGGCCGAATTAGACCGTTTGATGTTACATTCAGTCTATTTCTTCCAGTGAATGGGCTACACCACTGGTCAACATTCAGAAGCCAATGGGTAAGCTTGTCTCTGGGGTGTCTTCAGTGTCAAAATTAAAGATACATACCATTTGCACAAATTGACAAGCTCCTCACGAAATCATCAGGCAGCCACAACTTTTCCAACACTGATTTTCAGAATTGTACCTCCAGCTCCCCTTGGACAAGGCCACCGGGGGCCTTCTCATTGTCAACACACCTTTTGGCCTACACCAATATCAACATGTGCCTTTTGGCATTGCTAGCGCACCCATTTTTCAGCCTTTTTTAGAGCAGCTGTCAGCCTCTGTGCCCACCTGCATCAATCACCTTGACAATACCGTTGTTTTACGTTCCTCCATTGAAGACCACCTTAGAAATCTCCTGAAGCACAGCAAGTGCTGTATCGTGTGTGAGATACAGAGGCGCGCAAGTGCGCTGGGACTTACCCCAGCTCAATGCTAGTAGCCCCACCTCACCTTAACGCATCTGCGTGTAGCGCACAAGTATTGCACCACAAATAAGTATAAAATTAAAAGTCAAAATGTACATTTAAAACTTTGTTAAAATATATTTCAGTATAATAATGTTTCAAATATCACATCTTTATGTACCTAGACTTGGTAGTTTCCATAAAAATGCAGTTTTAAGAAAAAAATAAGCGACACTTAATAATAAAGCTAGAAATCCAGAATTTGGTCGGAAAGTGCCTGTAGAGCTCATAAATATGCGGTGCAAGTTTCAAAACCAAAGAGCAATAATTAAGAACAGAATCCATGTTTTTAGGAAAAATGAAAGGCATTAAATATTGGACTTAGAAACGTAAAAATTTGCTTTAGGCTTCAGTTCACCCTAAAAATAATAACTGAGACCATGTAAAGCTACCTCTCACAGTTTTTGAGTAATTAAGTAAAAACCAATTTTGCAACTAAAATATACCCATTTGTAGTAGATTAATTACCTGTAACTTTAAGAGTAGAGAATTTTGGTTAAGGCAGATGATAAAACCTACCAAATAAGAGAGCTATACCAAATTTTAGAGTTGTAATATTAATAAGAGCCAATACAAATTCTAGTAAGGTATGGTTCAGAGTTAATGATCTACCGTTAGTTCCACTACAAAAATTCTAGAAGGCAAATTTTTTATTCAAACGTGCTGAAACTTTTTCTGTGCTTTCAAACAACTGACCTGAATACATGTAAAAATTATGAAGATTCTGATTTAATTACTATGTCATTAAAGATTATGTGTCTGAGAAAGAGGTTGTTCTGAGGCTGCTGCTGTGTGTTAAAGCAGTAGGCAACACATGCTTCCTCGCCCGTCCACTGTGGCATCTATATAAATACAGCCCGAGAGGCAGTAGGAAGGCTCACTTCGCATTTAGTCGCTGTAAGATCCACGTCTGTTAAATGTCGGATCGCGCTCTGCCTCAGATGACGTCAGAGCTGGACTGTGACAAAGTGCGTATTTGCGGTAAAAATGGATAGTGAACTCGGGAGGACTGTACACCGTCCTGGATCACTTAGAATTCGCCAAAGTAACTATTAGTGCGCCATCCGTGAGAATTACAAATCCGCATGGCAAGTGGTGACTATTATTTCATCTTTTATGGTGAGCATTAATGGTGAGTATTAATTTTGAACATTTATTGCAAACTTTCATTTGACTATTATTAGTCATGACGAAAGATAATCTGGTAGGAACGTACTGTAGAGGTCGCCTCTGGACTGCTAGTTGTGCTATTTATGATGGAAAGATTTTCTGTCAATTGTACATAGTGAATTTCAAAGTACTGTATGTGAGACACTTTACTCAATATATGCATTAACTAGAACTTTATACTTTCATTTAAAATTATAGTCCTAATCCCACTAGTAGAAGGAGAATCGAAACATTTCTTTCAGTAGGCTGGACCAGAATTTGGCGTGCAGACAGGAAACTAAGATCAGTACGTTTCCCTTCGCTTTGGGCTGACCACAAAATTAGTTGCCAGGCTCGCGTGAGAAAGACGGCGAACTGTACAATTACCAATACTAATGCCAAACTTAAACATTTATTTTACCCGCCGAACCACACTCCGATCGTTATTTTCTGTTTTGCAGTCTGCATGTCTCAAGTACAACCTTGCCAAATCTCAATTTTTTTTCAGCTGCCAATTGAATACCTACATTTTGAGGTTTCCCGCAGAGGGGTCAAGCCATTTTCTCACCATGTTGATGCAATTGAGGGGTTTGCTGTGGCCAACCTTTATTAAGAAACTGTACGTATTTCTAGGTAAAGTTGCATACTACCGAACGCATCCACTGTTGCTCAGCCCCTGAACATGCTTTTATATAAATATGTGCCTTTTCCTGGACCCAGCTTGTGACTTAGTTTTCTTTGCTTAAATCTAAGCTTCAATCTTCCCCATACATGGCCACTTTTCAACCGGTTCAGCATCTTGTGTTCGCTACCAATGCCTCTCAGCATGGTCTCGATGCGTTCTGGTGAACATATATGTGGACGGGTCTGAATGACCCATTGCTTATGCTTCTAAGACTTTTAACTCCCACTCAGCAGTGGTATTCTCAGGCTGAAAAGGAAGCTTTAGTAATTGGGTTCGCCCTCAAGAAATTTCACATCTTCATGTTTGGCCCTAAGTTCCATTTAATCATGGATCACAAGCTGTTGGTTTGTTCTTTTTAATCCTTGGGCTTCCATGCTGACAAGGCACCACATTGTATGCAGTGGTGAGGTCTTCCCCTTCCGAGATCACTAATAGAACTACCGGCTGACAACGCAACATGCCAATGCCGATGTCTTGTCTCGCCTTTCAATCAGCCCAGACCCAGCATTGAATCAGGATGAGTTGCTTTGTATCTATTGAGATACTGAGAACCAGAACAGGGTTGATGGCCTTTCCATCACTAGTGCTGCTATAGCATTGGCTGTCACTGTGGATCCTGTACTTAGTGGTCCTCTCTCTTGTGCAGCATGGTTGGCCAGAAAATTGCCCAGACCATGCCTCGGATGCCTTGCATAATTACTTCTCCCTCCAAACAGCTTTTCTGTGTTTGATAGGGTTCTTTTGTTGGCTACAAAGGACCCTGCTCCCCAAGTTGTGATTCCAATTTCCTTACGTTGTAATGTACTGCTGCTTCTGCATCTCTGTCATTGGGGCACCTCTTGCACCAAAGCTTTGGCCCACTGGCATGTGAATTGGCTGGGCATAGATGGGGACATTAAGCAGCTTATCGCCCCTTGCAGTCACTATGTTCACCAACAGGCGGACCCGCAGGTGTCAGGTCGATATTTCAGCACCCCTGGAAGCATCTACATGTCGATTTTAGTGGGCCCTTCCTAAAACAGGTTTGGCTCGTCGTAGTGGATGGCTATTACAAGTTTCCCTACATGGTGCGATGTCCGTCCATGTCTGTGCCAGCCACTATTTTGTCCCTGTCTTAAGATTTTTTAATTGATGGACTTCCGTACTGATTATGGCCCCCAGTTTGTTGCTTGAGAATTTGCACCTTTTTGTCAGGTTATTGGTGTTCACCATCTTACAGCTGCCCCATTTCATGGGTTATAGGTACAGAAAGCTGGCTAAAGCCTGAAATAAGTTCTGCAGCAATTTTTATGAAGTCTCAGATGGTGTTCAGGAAAGATAGATTAGGCAAAATTGGTGGTGGAGTGTTTGTGTCTGTCAGTAGTGATTTATCTTGTAGTGAAGTCGAAGTAGTTACTCCGTGTGAATTGGTATGGGTGGAGGTTATACTTAACAGCCGAACTAAGTTAATAATTGGCTCCTTCTACTGATCCCCAGACTCAGATGATATAGTTGCTGAACAGTTCAGAGAAAATTTGAGTCTCGTAACAAATAAATACCCCACTCATACAGTTATAGTTGGTGGGGACTTCAACCTCCCCTCGATATGTTGGCAAAAATACTTGTTCAAAACCGGTGGTAGGCAGAAAACATCTTCCGAGATTGTCCTAAATGCTTTCTCCGAAAATTATTTCGAGCAGTTAGTCCACGAACCCATGCGAATTGTAAATGGTTGCGAAAACACACTTGACCTCTTAGCCACAAACAATCCAGAGCTAATAGAGAGCATCATGACTGATACAGGGATTAGTGATCACAAGGTCGTCGTAGCTAGGCTCAATACCGTTTCTTCCGAATCCACCAGAAACAAACGCAAAATAATTTTATTTAAAAAAGCGGATAAAGTGTCACTAGAAGTCTTCCTACGAGACAATCTCCATTCCTTCCGAACTGACTATGCAAATGTAGACGAGATGTGGCTCAAATTCAAAGATATAGTAGCAACAGCAATTGAGAGATTCATACCTCATAAATTGGTAAGAGATGGAACTGATCCCCCATGGTACACAAAACAGGTCCGAATGCTGTTGCAGAGGCAACGGAAAAAGCATGCGAAGTTCAGAAGAACGCAAAATCCCGAAGATTGGCTAAAATTTACAGACGCGCGAAATTTGGCACAGACTTCAATGCGAGATGCCTTTAATAGGTTCCACAACGAAACATTGTCTTGAAATTTGGTAGAAAATCCGAAGAAATTCTGGTCGTATGTAAAGTACACAAGCGGCAAGATGCAGTCAATACCTTCGCTGTACAGCGCCGATGGTACTGTTACCGATGACTGTGCCGCTAAAGCGGAGTTATTGAATGCAGTTTTCCGAAATTCCTTCACCAGGGAAGACGAATGGAATATTCCAGAATTTGAAACATGAACAGCTGCTAGAATGAGTTTCTTAGAAGTAGATACCTTAGGGGTTGCGAAGCAACTCAAATCGCTTGATACGGGCAAGTCTTCAGGTCCAGATAGTATACCGATTAGGTTCCTTTCAGATTACGCTGATACGATAGCTCCCTACTTAGCAATCATATACAACCGCTCGCTCACCAATAGATCTGTACCAACAGATTGGAAAATTGTGCAGGTTGCACTAGTGTTTAAGAAGGGTAGTAGGAGTAATCCATCGAACTACAGACCTATATCATTGATGTCGGTTTGCGGTAGGGTTTTGGAGCATATACTGTATTCAAACATTATGAATCACCTTGAAGGGAATGATCTATACGTAATCAGAATGGTTTCAGAAAACATCGTTCTTGTGCAACGCAGCTAGCTCTTTATTCGCACGAAGTAATGGCCGCTATCGACAGGGGATCTCAAGTTGATTCCGTATTTATAGATTTCCGGAAAGCTTTTGACACCGTTCCTCACAAGCGACTTCTAATCAAGCTGCGGGCCTACGGGTTATCATCTCAGTTGTGGGACTGGATTCGTGATTTCCTGACAGGAAGGTCGCAGTTCGTAGTAATACACGGCAAATCATCGAGTAAAACTGAAGTTATATCAGGTGTTCCCCAGGGAAGCGTCCTGGGACCTCTGCTGTTCCTGATCTATATAAATGACCTGGGTGACAATCTGAGCAGTTCTCTTAGGTTGTTTCCAGATTATGCTGTAATTTACCGTCTAGTAAGGTCATCCGAAGACCAGTATCACTTGCAAAGTTATTTAGAAAGATTTCTGTATGGTGTGGCAGGTGGCAGTTGACGCTAAATAACGAAAAGTGTGAGGTGATCCACATGAGTTCCAAAAGAAATCCTTGGAATTTGATTACTCGATAAATAGTACAATTCTCAAGGCTGTCAATTCAACTAAGTACCTGGGTGTTAAAATTACGAACAACTTCAGTTGGAAAGACCACATAGATAATATTGTGGGGAAGGCGAGCCAAAGGTTGCGTTTCATTGGCAGGGCACTTAGAAGATGCAACAAGTCCACTACAGAGACAGCCTACACTATACTCGTTCATCCTCTGTTAGAATATTGCTGTGCGGTGTGGGATCCTTACCAGGTGGGATTGACGGAGGACATCGAAAGGGTGCAAAAAAGGGCAGCCCCCTTTTGTATTATCACGTAATAGGGAAGAGAGTGTGGCAGATACGATACGCGAGTTGGGATGGAAGTCATTAAAGCAAAGACGTTTTTCGTTGCGGCGAGATCTATTTACGAAATTTCAGTCACCAACTTTCTCTTCCGAATGCGTAAATATTTTGTTGAGCCCAACCTACATAGGTAGGAATGATCATCAAAATAAAATAAATCAGAGCTAGAACAGAAAGGTTTAGGTGTTCGTTTTTCCCGCGCGCTGTTCGGGAGTGGAATGGTAGGGAGATAGTATGATTGTGCTTCGATGAACCCTCTGCCAAGCACTTAAATGTGAATTGCAGAGTAATCATGTAGATGTAGATGTAGATACTAATGTTCAGGCTGAACACTCTTTTTCGAGTTCATACCGTCTCACTCAGTGGGAGAAAAAAGCCCAGTGGAGCTGCTAAACGAACACTAAGCATGGACCCTCCTTCACTTGTTGCATCTGCCTGTGTCACTGGCTCCTTAATACACTCCTGGAAATGGAAAAAAGAACACATTGACACCGGTGTGTCAGACCCACCATACTTGCTCCGGACACTGCGAGAGGGCTGTACAAGCAATGATCACACGCACGGCACAGCGGACACACCAGGAACCGCGGTGTTGGCCGTCGAATGGCGCTAGCTGCGCAGCATTTGTGCACCGCCGCCGTCAGTGTCAGCCAGTTTGCCGTGGCATAAGGAGCTCCATCGCAGTCTTTAACACTGATAGCATGCCGCGACAGCGTGGACGTGAACCGTATGTGCAGTTGACGGACTTTGAGCGAGGGAGTATAGTGGGCATGCGGGAGGCCGGGTGGACGTACCGCCGAATTGCTCAACACGTGAGGCGTGAGGTCTCCACAGTACATCGATGTTGTCGCCAGTGGTCGGCGGAAGGTGCACGTGCCCGTCAACCTGGGACCGGACCGCAGCGACGCACGGATGCACGCCAAGACCGTAGGATCCTACGCAGTGCCGTAGGGGACCGCACCGCCACTTCCCAGCAAATTAGGGACACTGTTGCTCCTGGGGTATCGGCGAGGACCATTCGCAACCGTCTCCATGAAGCTGGGCTACGGTCTCGCACACCGTTAGGCCGTCTTCCGCTCACGCCCTACATCGTGCAGCCCGCCTCCAGTGGAGTCGCGACAGGTGTGAATGGAGGGACGAATGGAGACGTGTCGTCTTCAGCGATGAGAGTCGCTTCTGCCTTGGTGCCAATGATGGTCATATGCGTGTTTGGCGCCGTGCAGGTGAGCGCCACAATCAGGACTGCATACGACCGAGGCACACAGGGCCAACACCCGGCATCATGGTGTGGGGAGCGATCTCCCACACTGGCCGTACACCACTGGTGATTGTCGAGGGGACACTGAATAGTGAACGGTACATCCAAACCGTCATCGAACCCATCGTTCTACCATTCCTAGACCGGCAAGGGAACTTGCTGTTCCAACAGGACAATGCACGTCCGCATGTATCCCGTGCCACCCAACGTGCTCTAGAAGGTGTAAGTCAACTACCCTGGCCAGCAAGATCTCCGGATCTGTCCCACATTGAGCATGTATGGGACTGGATGAAGCGTCGTCTCACGCGGTCTGCACGTCCAGCACGAACGCTGGTCCAACTGAGGCGCCAGGTGGAAATGGCATGGCAAGCCGTTCCACAGGACTACATCCAGCATCTCTACGATCGTCTCCATGGGAGAATAGCAGCCTGCATTGCTGCGAAAGGTGGATATACACTGTACTAGTGCCGACATTGTGCACGCTCTGTTGCCTGTGTCTATGTGCCTGTGGTTCTGTCAGTGTGATCATGTGATGTATCTGACCCCAGGAAAGTGTCAATAAAGTTTCCCCTTCCTGGGACAATGAATTCACGGTGTTCTTATTTCAATTTCCAGGAGTGTAGTTCCAGTCAGGTGCGGCTGTCTGACTCACGGTTTCGGCCGCCAGCCAAACTGCATTCCTGTGGTCATCGAGAGTTGCCAGGGCTGGCACCTGTGTGTTGTCCACACTCCTGACAGGTGGACAACCCATCACTTTGACCAGCTACGGTCGTGCATGGCAGGGTCTTTCTCAAAGGGGCCACCACCTCCCCCACCCGACTCCGCTGATGCCTATTCCTGTGTCACAGACAGTGCGGTTTGCACTGCAGTGAGGGTCCCTGCCTGGCAGATCGCTGCCTGGGGTTCCTGCCTCCGCCCCACTCCTCAAATGCTGTTGATGGTGCAGCGCCACTGCACCTGATGCCACAACAGCCACCCCCGCACCTACTTTGCTGGGTCCTGTGTGGCTATCGTCTCCGATGCTCCTTCTGACGCCTCCGGTGCTGACCACTGACCTCAACAAGGACGTCGCTATGGAGAAACTGTCCCTGGTCCTGCTCTATGGCCCCCACAAGAGGGGGGCAGGCATGCCAAACCGTGCCCTCATGCCTTCCACCCCTACTCACCAGTGACTTCCCACCACAAGTTGTAGCAACTGTCGTTGTCACACAATGAAATGGACTTCAGAGACATTATTGTGACTTGTATTCTCAGCGTCTTGTGAGATCATTGCATTTTTTTTCACAGTACCAATGCTTTTTGTTTCTTTCCATGAGGTTTTTTTGTACCATGCGGTTTTTCTGTCCCACGCATTTTTCCTGTACCTAGTGTTTCTATGTATGCATGCGGTTTTCCCACCCCATAGAAAGATGGAGTGATGTACCTTCACAGATGACGCACGCGATTTCAGAGATCATGCATCCATACAGCCCATTTATAGATGCCAACTGGGTCAATCCCCTGCCGATCTCTGGTGAGCCACTAAAGAAACAACATTATTTAGGTGACTGTAAATGAGAGCTCGGCCATTTCTGTACCCTGTATTCCTATTGCTCAGACCATGTGTTCAGAGCTAAGCACAACCTGCACTTAATTGTATCTTATGGTTTGCTCTATAAAGCACTATGTTCCATAAATCGTATTTGTTCTTGCTATAGCACGCAGTTTATAAGGCAAAATGTCTCTACAATAGTTGGACTGAAGGTGGTTTAACTTGTGAAGATCATAATAGGAATCAGAGTAGATGGTTTGAACTAAAAATGCTTCAATCTTAATGTATTCAAATTTTCCTGCCTTATGCCCGGCATTTAGAGGGGCCAAAAATTATTATTGATGATAATCTCTCGAGTCATCTGTCACATAATGTGATTACACTGTGCCAGCAATATGATATTCGGTTTGTGCTTCTACCACATAACTCTATTCATTTGCATCAGGTACTGCATGTGGTCTTTCTTAAACCTCTGAAAGTTGCATGGAGAAATGAACTAGATGACTGGAAAAGGAAGAGTAGACAGGTAGTAGCAAAATTTTAATTTCATAGCTTGCTGAAAGGAGCTTTTGAAAAGATAGCTATCACTTCTAAGTTTAATATTATATCTGGGTTAAGAAAAGCAGTGATTTTTCCTTTCTGGCCGGATAGTCATTTCACGGATCACAAAAGAAACAGGTAAATGATGTCGACTCACCTTTCTTGGACACTAGCTTTCAAACTGCAATTGAAACAGGTTTGCTCTAATGAGACAAAAGGAACGAAACATCAAGCAAAGCACTCAGCGTTAACTGCAGGAGAAGGTATTGCTGTTAGGGACTTCAAAGAAAATTATAGTGACAATGCTGAAAGCAGGGATTCTCTATCTAGTGATCCTATCCCCAGAACATCTAACAGTGATGTAGAACAGCACAAGTCAAATGAAAATGAAGCAGAGGACAAGGAGAAGAATGGCCAAGAATCCAATAGAAGTGATTTTGTCACATGAAATTATCCATGAAAAGAAGATTCAAGTTCTTTTATTGGCATAACAACTTATGAAATGACATAACCCCTGCAACCAGGCGACTAGTGCGAGTTTTGGTGTTCTCGTAAAGATAAGTTATTTTAGATTATAAAAACATATAGTTTAGTACTGATTATGTGGTAAACAGTTGTATTAGTGTGCCTTTTATGCATACCATTAAAGGTTTTTTTTTTTTTTTTACGTAATATAGCAGAAAATGCGAAAAGATCTACAGTCGTATTTTCTGTTTACTTTTTGCCGCAGCAAAACTGTAGAATTTCGTTTAGTTGTCCTTTGCTCTCTTAAGCAATTTAACTGTAGCTTACCTCTTCACTATTTAACTCACATTTCCGGAAAGTAGCGTAAAGTTTAAGTTGTCGTTTCAGAAACTTTGCACTGTTGTTTTCGTTTACACACAGTTCCGTATAGACCAAACTTGTGGAATCATATTTTCGTGTTTATCTGTAATTTAACTGACTTATTCTTAATAAACCATTACATTTATCATGAGTGAAAAGTGCTTGACTTGCCGTAGAAATGTTAGGTCGGGGCTTTGGTGTGACGGGTGCTGTAGTTGCTTCCATGTGGGGACTGTAGTGGCGTGGGAATATGGAAAGTAAATGAGACTCATCAGTGGTTTTGTAGGATATGTAGCAGAGACAGGAAGACACTAAAACAGGAGGGGGAAAATTGCCGCCCTTCAGGCTGAGTTACACAAGGCCAGGGGAGATCTTGACAGGTTAAGGAGGGAGAAGGGTACAGAGAGGTGGGAAGTGGCAACAGGCAACAGGAGGAACAGGCCCAGAACTTTGTCTGACAGCTTCGTGGTGAATGTAGAAAATAGATTTGACCTGTTGCTTCAGTTAGAAACTGGTGAGCCTCAAGCAGATGCAGATGTAGACAGGGCACAACAAACTTTCAGCAGCAAATTGAAAAGTAAGAATGTAGGG
The DNA here is from genome assembly GCF_021461385.2 of Schistocerca piceifrons. Lineage (NCBI taxonomy): Eukaryota > Metazoa > Arthropoda > Insecta > Orthoptera > Acrididae > Schistocerca > Schistocerca piceifrons. The sequence goes on from NC_060139.1 coordinate 188,353,238, forward strand.
AAATCAGTAAAGAGAAAGAAAGTAGTGTTGTTAGGTAGTTCCCATGGAAGAGGTGTTGGCCAACTTTTGCGGGATAAACTAGGATCAGAATACCAGGTCACCAATTTTTTTAAACCTAGTGCTGGTCTGGAGCAGGTGACAGAGGATTTAGGATCACTTTGCAAAGATTCCACTAAGGAAGACACCGTGGTTATAGTGGGTGGGCCATGTAATAGTATTGACAGAGATCCTGGGTACAGTGTAGAGTGTGACCTGGCCAAGATCGCATCAGCATTGAAGCATACTAGTGTTGAGTTTGTATCTATTCTTGGGCGCCATGACCTACCTCATTTGAACTCGTCTGTCAAGAGAGTTAATTTGGAGTTGGAACGGCTGCTTATGTCAGGTGCAGGGTCACACATTGGTGTGGTTCCTGTTGATTCTCTCAATAGGTGGGATTATACTAGGCATGGCCTTCACCTCACAGGAAATGAAAGGGTAAACTGGCTGGGAAAATAGCAGGAAAGTTAAAGGGGGGATTCACTGTCATGAGTGATAAAATACCAGTGGTTATAGGGTTCAGAAAAGACCCTTTTTTAAGGTAGGGAGGACAGAAAGAAACCAAATTTTAAGAGAGGCTAGGACTGAGACAAACCTTCAGTTCGAGAAAGGAACCAAAAAACATAATTCTAGCTTATTAAATCAGGATAGACAGCTATTGGTTAAGTATTTTCAACTATCAGCAGATATTTCAACTCTACCCAATTTTAACTCAGTCAATGTGAAATGTCAGCTATCTTTATTGCATCAAAATATTCGACGACTGAGAAATAAAATTAATGAATTAATTATCTGCATAGATGAATCAGAGTCCTCAAAGCCAGCTGACATAATCTGCCTCTCTGAACATAATGTGACCACAAGTATAGAACTTTTAAGTCTTACAGGGTTTAGGTTAGCATCTCACTTTTGTAGAGCAGAAATGGAGAAAGGAGGAGTTGCCACATTCAGCAGGAACTGTCATAAATTTAAGAACATAGACATTCATAAATTTTGCTTAGAACTGCATATGGAAGCATGTGCAAAAGAAGCAGAATTTCACAAACAATCCTTCATAATATTAAGTGTATATCGAGCACCTGCAGGTAACTTGAATCTGTTCATAAACCACATTGAAGCTGTACTGGCCCATTTCGTAACCAAAAACAAAGAAATAGTGGTTGCTGGTGATTTCAATGTAGATTTCCTTACAGACTCTCCGAATAAGAACTTATTTGAGTTAGTAATACTATCATTCAACTTAATTCCACTGTAAAGTTCCCCACTAGGGTAGCCAATTGCTCACAAACAGCCACTGATAATATCTTTATAGAAAAGTCCAATGAACAAAATTATATTACAAAACCAATAGTCAATGGCCTTTCAGACCATGACATGCAGTTCCTTTTGTTAAATGTTAATACTGAACAGGATATAAAATCTGTTAAATCTGAGCTCAAGAGGGTAATCAATAAGCCAAAAATTGATTATTTTAGGACATTCCTCAGGGACATTCACTGGACTGATGTTTAGAGTGCTCATGGCATGAATGGAAAATATAACACTTTTGCTAATAAATTGCTTACTTTATTTGAACACTGTTTTTCCCCAAAACTAACCAAGGTTAGAGCAAAGTCTACAAAGAAGCCATGGATTACTCAAGGAATAGGGGTATCTTGTAAAACAAAAAAATAACTGTATATGTCAATCCAAAACAGTTCTGATGTTGATGCTATAGCACATTACAAGAAATACCGCAAAATATTAAAGACTGTAATACAAACATCAAAGCAAATATATTAAAGGAAAAGATAGTCATATCAGATAACAAAATAAAGACAATATGGGATATAGTGAAGGAGGAGACTGGTAGAACCAGACATGAAGAGGGACAAATAGCATTAAGAGATGTGTATAGTGTTACAGAACTTTTCAACAAACATTTTATAACTGTTACTGAAAAGATGGGGTTGAATGGTTCTGTAGATGCTGCTATTGAATACCTCAGACCAGACATTTCAAGTAACTTCCATAATATGAATTTGACCCTCACTACCCCAGCAGAAATAATTTCCATCATAACATCTTTAAAATCAAAAACATCTAGTGGGTATGATGAAATATCAACGAAGTTAATTAAAGAATGTGATTCTGAGTTAAGTAACATATTAAGCTATCTGTGTAACCAGTCGTTTATCAGTGGAATATTTCCTGAATGGTTGAAATACGCTGAAGTTAAACCACTGTTTAAGAAGGGATACAAAAATAGCATCAAATTTCTGCCCAATTTCACTTTCACCAGCATTCTCAAAAATTTTAGAAAAAGCAATGTACAATCGGCTTTATTACCATCTTATCTCAAATAACATACTGTCAAAGCTGCAGTACAGATTTCTAAAGGGTTCTGATATTGACAAGGCTATCTACATTTACAGTGAAAATGTGCTAAATTCATTACACAAAAAATTGCAGGCAACTGGTATTTTTGTGATCTGTCAAAGGCATTTTACTGTGTAAATCACAATATCCTTTTTAGTAAATTAGAATATTATGGTGTAACAGGAAATGCTGCAAAATGGTTCACATCTTATATCTCTGGCAGGAAACAAAGGGTGTTATTAGGCAAGAGACATGTATTAAGCTATCAGACATCATCCAACTGGGAACTAATTACATGTAGGGTCCCACAAGGTTCCATTTTAGGGCCCTTACTCTTTCTTGTATATATCAATGACCTTTCATCAGTAACATTACCAAATCCCAAGTTTGTTTTGTTTGCCAATGATACAAGCATTGCAATAAATAGCAAATCAAGTGTACTCTCAGAAAGATCGGCTAATAAAATATTTGTGGATATTAATCACTGGCTCCCAGCCAATTCTTTGTCACTTAACTTTGAAAAAATACACTATATGCAGTTCAGAACTTCTAAGGGGTGTCCCACGAGTATATGCCTAACATAAAATGACAAACAGATAGAAGAAATGGACAGTGTTAAATTCTTGGGATTACAGCTTGATAATAAATTCAACTAGGAGGAGCACACCACAGAACTGCTGAAGCATCTTAACAAATCTCTATTTTCAATGCAAATTGTATCAGACATTGGGGATATAAAAATGAAAAAGCTGGCATACTATGCTTACTTTCATTCCATAATGTCGTATGGGATTATTTTTTGGGGTAATTCATCAAGCCAAGCTAAAGTTTTCTGGACACAAAAACGTGCAGTAAGAGTTATTTATTTATTTATTTATGCATTTATTTTACCTGGCAAGATTAGGGCCTTCAGGCCCTCTCTTACACCTAACCAGGCACACTCAGATTGAACATTAAGTTTCTACAGAACATTAAGGACATATAACGTGTTCTACAGTATTAATGTTAAAGAAAAGTAAATAGAGATTACAACAGTAGTACAATGATAATTATAACAATCAAAAAATAATTATAACAATCAAGAATAATAATAATAATAATAATAGTGAGCAGAGACATAAGACGATAGAATGGGGTGAAAGAGATATAGAAGAGGTAGATAGGTTAGAGGAAGAGAAATAGAATGGTAAAGTTCGAAGCTATGATGGAGAGGAGAAAGAAAGAGATGAGAGGGGCACAACAATGGTGACTATACCGCCCCAAATATGTAAGTTTTGAGTTCCCTCTTGAATGTTGAGTGGTTCTGGATAAGACGCAGATCACAGGGGAGTGCGTTCCATAGTCGTATGGCTGAGATGGAGAATGACACGGAGAAAGATTTTGTGTTATGTAAAGGTACAGCCAAGATGCTAGACGTATTTGATCTGGTATTGCGGTGTGGAGTGATGATAGGTGTTTAATGTGAGAAGATAAGTATTGCGGGTACCAGCGGATAAGAAATCGATGAAGTAAGCACATCGTGTGGAGATCGCGTGCCTTATGTGGGCGTATCCAACCTAGCTGGGAGTATGAAGGACTGATATGATCATACAATCGTATATTGCACACGTATCTAACGCAAGCATTCATCATTAGCTCGAGGCATCTCGAATTTTCACTATTTGTACCGTGTTGAACTACATCACAGTAGTAAAGATTAGGCAAGACTAGTGTTTGGACTAATTTTTGTTTAACATGGGTTGGAAATAGTTTTCTAAATTTTTGAATTGCATGTAGGGAGGAGAGCGATTTCCGGCAAGCTGTGGCTGTTTGTTCTTCCCAGTTTAGGTGCTCATCCAAGATTATTCCAAGGTCTTTTACTGTTTTCTGGTATGGTAGTTGGGTACCATTGAAGAGTATTCGAGGGACTGTTTCGCGAAAGTACCGGCTGATTAACTTTGGATGAGATATAAGTATGACCTGGGATTTCTTGGGGTTTAGTTTCAGACCTAGGTTCTGTGCCCATTGAGAAACAGAGCAAAGACCTGCGTTCATACTCGCTACTGCGTCAGCAATGTTCTTGGGGCTTGTACTTACGTACAGTTGGATGTCGTCGGCATATAGATGGCAGTTGCAGGAGTGAATCACTGAAGAAATATCATTAATGTACAGTGAGAAGAGTAATGGACCGAGGACGGAGCCTTGGGGAACTCCAGAGCGCACGTTTTTCCATGATGACTTTTCCGACCCACAAATGACTTGTTGACTTCTGTTTTTGAGGTAGCTGTCGAACCAATGTATTGCGCTGTTTGAGAAATTCAGCTGTTTCATTTTAATTAGTAATATATCAAAGTCAACTGTATCAAAAGCCTTGCTAAAGTCAAGCAGTGTTAGGATGGTAGCTTCATGTCTGTCCATAGCATGTTTAATGTCATCAGTTACTTTGATTAATGGAGTTGCTGTACTATGGTGCTTTCGAAAGCCTGACTGATATTTGTCATGGATGTTATAAGTTTTGAGGTAATCCGTCAGCTGTTCATGGACGATGTATTCTAGGGCTTTAGATATTGCAGGTAGTATGCTGATCGGCCTGTAGTCACCTGGCGGTGTGAACTCTAGAACATCCTGTAGAAGCCTGTTTAGGGATACTAACTACTGCTTACCCAATATATTTATTCCTTAATTAAATTTGTCATTAAAAATATATCACTTTTTCAAACCGACAGCTCAATTCATGGAATCAATACTAAAAATACGAATAATGTTCACAGGGATTTAAAGTCACTTACTCTTGTACAAAAAGGTGTGCATTATTCAGGAACACACATTTTCAATAACTCGCCAGCAGCCATAAAAAATTTAACAACCAATGAAATCCAGTTTAAGAGAAGCCTAAAGGATTTATTGGAGGCCAATTCCTTCTACTCTATTGATGAATTTCTCAGTAGGACCAATTGATTTGTGTGCAATATGGGAGATGCTGAGCCACGATAGGCACAATAAAAAGATTCACACAATTAAGGCCTTTGTCAGCAGTAGACACACACACACACACACACACACACACACACACACACACACACACACACACACACACACACACGCGCGCGCGCGCGCGCAAGCGAAACTTGCACACACACCTGCAGTCTCAGAGAGCTGAAACTACACTGTGAGCATCAGCACTAGTGCATGATGGGAGTTGCGACTGGGTGGGGGTAAGGAGGAGGCTGGGGTGGGGAGGGGGAGGGATAGTATGGTGGGAGTGGTGGACAGTGAAGTGTTGCAGTTTAGATGGAGGGTAGGTGAGAAGGTGCAGAGGGGGAGGGGGTAAGTAGCGGAAAGGAGAGAAATAAAAATAAAAATAAAAGAAATTAAAATACTGGGTGTGGCGGTGAAATGACGGCTGTGTAGTGCTGGAATGGGAACAGGGAGGGGGCTGGATGGGTGAGGACAGTGACTAACGAAGGTTGAGGCCGGGAGGGTTACAGGAATGTAGGACATATTGCAGGGAAAGTTCCCACCTGCGCAATTCAGAAAAGCTGGTGTTGGTGGGAAGGATCCGTATGGCACAGGCTGTGAAGCAATCATTGAGATGAGGGGTATCATGTTTGGCAGGGTATTCAACTACAGGGTGATCCACTTGTTTTTTGGCCACAGTTTGTTGGTGGCCATTCATGCGGACAGACAGCTTGTTAGTTGTCATGCCTACATAGAATGCAGCGCAGTGGTTGCAGCTTAGCTTGTACATCACATGACTGGTTTCACAGGTAGCCCTGCCTTTGATGTGTTAGGTAATGTTAGTGACCACACTGGAGTAGGTGGTGGTAGGAGGATGTATGGGACAGGTCTTGCATCTAGGTCTATTACAGGGGTATGAGCTATGAGGTAAGGGATTGGGAGCAGGGGTAGCATAAGGATGGACGAGTATATTGTGTAGGTTCGGTGGATGGCAGAATACCACGGTAGGAGGGGTGGGAAGGATAGTGGGTAGGGCATTTTTCATTTCAGGGCACAACGAGAGGTAATCGAAACCCTGGCGGAGAATGTAATTCAGTTGCTCCAGTCCCAGATGGTACTGAGTTACGAGGGGAATGCTCCTCTGTCACTGGACTGTGGGACTTTGGGAGGTGGTGGGTGACTGGAAAGATAAGTCAGGGGAAATTTGTTTTTGTACTAGGATGGGAGGATAATTACGATCAGTGAAGGCTTCAGTGAGACCCTCGGTATATTTAGAGAGGGACTGCTCGTCACTGCAGATGCGATGACCACGCGTAGCTAGGTTGTACGGAAGGGCCTTCTTGGTATGAAACGGGTGGCAGCTGTCGAAGTGGAGGTACTGCTGGTGGTTAGTAGGTTTCATATGGATGGAGGTACTGATGTGGCCATCTCCGAGGCGGAGGTCAACATCTAGGAAGGTGGCTTGTTGGGTTGCGTAGGACCAGGTGAAGCAAATGGGGGAGAAGTTGTTGAGGTTCTGGAATGTGCATAAGGCGTCCTCACCTTCAATCCAGATAGCAAAGATGTCATTAATGAATCTGAATCAGGTGAGGGGTTTAGGATTCTGGGTTTTTAGGAAGGATTCCTCAGATTGTTACATTCCATCTGGATTTTCCATTGTTTGAGATATATATTCTGCATCATTTCAGTGCAGTAATGTGTTCATTGTAAATAAGTGTGTGTGTGTGTGTGTGTGTGTGTGTGTGTGTGTGTGTGTGTAAGTACAATCTAGCTTCTGCAACATTTCAGTGCAGTAATATGTTCATTGTAAATAAGTATTGTAGTAGTTCTATTACATGTTTATTACCTCATAAAAAAAAAACTTTTTTTAAATTTTAAATTCAGTGCAGTAGTGTTTGTAAAATTATTCTTTCATATAGTGTTCATTAAAAAAATGATCATCATTCCACTTGGGACCCGTGGAACGTACATTAGCTTATTTGTTTCAGTTGTAAATATTTGTCAGTGTCATAGAACTACTGGAATTGAAATTTGTTCCTCAACTTTCTTGACTGTGAGTGTTTTTACAGCAGTTTTGTTGGAATGTAATGCATCTATGAAAAATGTTTGGGATATAAAATGTAATATGATGTTGAAAGTACACTAATACTTTTTTTTTAATTCAAATAGCTGGATCCACTATACTGGAAATAGTGCATTCATTTATTTTGCATACAAAATAAACTATTGGTCACATTCACCCCACGTTGTGAGGTGAAGGTAATCAACAATTACAGTAAGGGCAATTATGAATTAACAATAAATTAAAACATGAATCAGGCTGTACAGTTAACACTTCAAATTTGTATTCTGACATTGCTGAAGTAAACAGACCCTTTAAAAAAAGCTCCTGTGTTTGACTGGATTTACCCCAGCTTACCAGTACTTAGTATTGTTCTTCCTGAAGATAAGTAGTGGTCTGCAATTCTGTCTCCTTGTAATTTTACAACACTGAAAATTGTTATAAATCAATTCCAGCCATTAACTGTTACAGCCATCTGAGAGGCTGGGGTGACACAAAAAAACTGAGTAACATCATAATAGGAGAACCAATGTAAAACTTACATAGCAATGAAACATGTAATTATTACACACTTCAACATCAATCTGCTTTACAAAATAAGTGAGACTCTTTAAAATGTAAGATATTTCAATAAAACAAATTATGTACTGTTTAAAATTTGTAAATTCTGACCTGATATATGGTGCTATCCAGTTCTCATATTCTTCCCTCTTATGCCTCTTTCTCGCTGTTGCGATACACCTGAAATAGCGTCTTTCTGAGTCATTACATATTGGCATAGTGAACCTGCAAAAGTTTTCCAGCTATTGTAAAACCTTAACTCCAACCTGTGGTTAACGTCAGTATAACCGAAACTAAAACGAAACACGAAAAGAAGAAAAAGCTACAATGTCTTACTCAGTAATCTGCAGCACATCTTCCAGGTAAAGTTCCTGAACAGGATAAGTGAATCCCGGGATGTTTATGAGAGGACAGTTGTCGAAGTACCGAGAAAATGACTCGGCATTCAATGTTGCACTCATCAACACCAATTTAAGATCAGGTCGCTGCAGAACAAAAAATGAATATTGCACTAATCTGATGTCGCATGTAATTGTTTCTGAAATCACAATCCACACTAATACATTTCTGGCAACAGTACTAATACAAACTTATTTTTACCTGTGGACTGTTGTTCACAAAAAACAAAAATGGGCAAGAAATGCTTCAAAAGTACAATGGTTCTGGCAAGTAACAAAAATTATAAGGATTTCTACATACAAAGATTACGACTTGGACGTGCAGAATCATGTACTTTTGCACAAGATACATAGACACAAAGCTATGTGAAGCTAAATCATGGTAAATGATTAATTACTTGAAACACTTGTCCTTGGAGGGGCAGCCAGACTTGGGGCATGCACAAAACTTATTATGAAACAGGAAAGGCCGTAAAAGATATGCAAGCAGATAACAAAAAAATGGTTCAAATGGCTCTGAGCACTATCCGACTTAACTTCTGAGGTCATCAGTCGCCTAGAACTTAGAACTAATTAAACCTAACTAACTTAAGGACATTACATACATCCATGCCCGAGGCAGGATTCGAACCTGCGACTGTAGCGGTCACTCGGCTCCAGACTGTAGCACCTAGAACCACACGGCCAAAGCAGATAACAGAGGATATTAGTAATTACACCGAACTATTACATGATGTTTTGCACAAACCATCAAAATACATCAGAATCACCCAATCCTAACTAAATATGAAAGCAGGAATCGTGGAACTTCTGCTTTCCAACAAGTTCATGTCGACTTTCAGTCATGATAAAGTTGCTCAGATTCAAGCCAGCTGCAAGGCACAATGTGTATAATGATTATATACGGTATATTACCATCAATAGAGGAATGGAAGACATATACAGGTGTAACAGTTGTGATATACAACATTTGGAAGGGATTCATAGTAATCCTTACATGGGGAGACCCCAAATAAATTATATGCCACTGGCTACTGAAAGATGCCGACACAAATGTAGGTGTGCCAATTTTTTCCCCTTAAACAAAGTATACAGGTCACATCAACTGCTCTTGAGGTGGAAGATTTAAAAATCTTAACCATGTAAATCAAAGGCTGTACTGCTGTACCATATAAAAACCTCCCAAGTGCTGATTTCAGCATTGAAGTACCTTCTGATTTCTTAAGTCAACACATGCAAATATCAAAGTTTTGCATCTTGGTCTTCGCACAGTCCGCAACATATACATTGTTATCTATTGTTATTGGGGTCTCAGCAATGCTTGTAGAGGTTATAATTTTAAAGATACCCAAAAGACAATACGTGAAAATACATATACGATGTGTGAAAATACATATACAACATCAGCATATGAAACAAGTAAAAGGAAAGACAGGTGTCTAAAAAATAAGATTATGAGATTAACAGAAAATGCAAAACAGCTAACAAGGAAAGTTAGGAGGAAAAAACATGTGGTTGCAAATTTTTATACACTGGTAGGGAGGACTGTAATGAATACATATCAAAAATCGTGATCGTTGGGATGTGAGCATAGCGGTGGGGCTACGGGGGGTGCATTTAAAGGTCATTTTTTTATGTTCTTCTTGAAAATATCAAATTAAATTTCCTACAAAAAAGGCCTTACTTTTCTCCACACCCACTCTTCCACCATGTTACACCCTCAGAACACAACCCTTCAATACTTATCTGTGGTAACAAATTTAATATTTGTTCTTAACTCATTTCATTTAACAATAAACATAAATTTCATACCATTGAAACACTATTTTTAGTTAACTGTGATTTTTCCCATCTCCTGCAACGTGGAAACTGACAGCCCAAGAGAAGAAAGGTATATGAACAGAATCTATGTAAGGACCTTCATTCTTTTCTCAATGCTACAAGGGAAATTGATTCTTAGTTGTCCTGTACACCAGCTGCAGCATTCCTCTGGGAAAGACAAATTAAAAAACCACAAGTGCAGCTCGCTTTTCAGTTTACATACAGGCTATAACTCCCCATCTCCTGTCCAGTTCTCTCACATGACGATGAGCATTTCAGATGTAGGGGCTCAATATCATGGCCATCTGTGTGCTGCCACGAAGTCAGCAACCCTTTCTCATGGTAGGGGCTACGGCTGTCACCACAGAGCAGAGCAGTTTATAATGGATTCAAACTTGAAGGCAATATTCCAGAAAGAGGAGGAGGAGGAGAGTAGGTGAAGATCAAACAGGGGATATGGAAACTTCAAGAAGAATTTGACAGAACACTAAAAGACCTAGATGGAAGCAGTACCCCTGGATTAGATGACATTCACTCAAAATTACTGAGATCCTTGGCAGAGCCAGATGCGATGAAATTATTTCCACTGGTGTGAGAGATGTCCGAGAGAGTCGAAATACTCTCAAACTTTAGGAAGAAGGTAATAATTTCAATTCCAAATAAGAGAGGTGCTAATAGGTGTGAATACCACCGAATCATCAGTTTAGCTAGTCATGGTTGGAAAGTATTGGCACTTAATACTTACAGAAGAAAGGGAAAACCAGTAGAAGTTGACCTTGGGGAAGATCAGTTTGGGTTCGAGAGAACTGTAGGAACATGAGAGGTAATATTAAGGCTATGTCTTATCTCAGAAGATATGTTGAAGAAAGGCTAATCAATGTTTAGAGCATTTGTAGATTTGGAAAAGGCTTTCGACAATGTTGACTAGTCTATACTCTTTGCAATGTTGAAGGCAACATGGAAAAAATGCATAGAGCAAAAAGTCTGTTTAAAACTTGTACAGAAACCTGTCAAACGACATGTAAGGAAAGCAGTAGTTTAGATGCAACTGAGACACGGTTGTAGCACATCTCCAATGTTGCTCAATCTGTACACTGAGCAAGCAATAAAGGAAACCAAGGAGAAAACTGGAAAGGGCGTCTAAGTTCATGCAGAAGAAATAAAATCTTTAAGGTTTACTGATGACACTGTTCTGTCAGAGATGGTAATGGGCTTGGATGAACAACTGAATGGAATGGATAGTATCTTCAAAAGAGATTGTAATGCAAACATCATCAAAAGTAAAATAATGCTAATGCAATGTAATCACATCAAATCAGACAATTTTGAAGGAATTACGTTATCAAATGATACACTAAAAGTAAAAGATGGGTTTAGAGATTTGGGCAGCAAAATAAATGATGATGTCCCAAGTAAAGAGGATATAAAATGCATACCAGCATCAGCAAGGAAAGTGTTTCTGAAAAAGGGAAGTTTGTTATCATCAAATATAAACACCACAAAGCATTTTCTGAAGGTATTTGACTGGAGAGCAGCCTTGTATGCAAGCAAAACTGGGACGAAAAGCTGGTCAGACAAGAAGAGAATAAAAGCTTTTGAAATGTGGTACTACAGAAGAATGATGGATATTAGATGGCTGGATCAAATAACCAGTAAGGAATACTGAACTGAAATGAGGAGTACAGTAATTTACGGTAACTTGACTAAAAGAAGTGATCGGTTGATAGGATACAAATTGAGGCATCGAAAGAATAGTCAATTTGGTAATGGACAGAAATGTGGAGGACAAAAATTGTCAAGGGAGACCTAGGCATGAAAACAGTAAGAAGTTTCAAATGAATATAGGTTGCAGTAGTTATTCATATATGATGAGGCCTGTGCGGAATAGACAAGCATGAACAGTTGCATCAAACCTGTCTTCTGACTAAAGACCATCACATCGTCACCTTTTACAAACAACATATTTTCCCACACTCTCAACAGCCAAACAGCGCCCTCATTTTGATGCAACCAAATATATTCCACACAGTGATTTGTGACTGGCTGTCATGGTACCATATGAGGTTACACGCATCACAACTAGAATAGCACAGCACTGCAAGAAAAGGACAAAAGTAGCATTATGTGTCTCATACTTGGAACAAAATAAATTGTACCATTATGTGTCTCATACTTGGAACAAAATAAATTGTACAATCAATCCTGGTAGATGAAAGAGCAGTTAAATGAAGATTTGGTATTTACTGTTAAATACTATATCTCACAAGGGAAGTATAAGCTTACAAAATAGACCCCACAAAGAGTGGTATGAACCATTCATATGCAGAACTGCACATCTTACCATGAGAGACATTTGAATCATCTCCCATTCAAGGAGAACTTTGGTAAAATGAAACAAAATATCAATATAACAGAGCTAAAAACATTTATTTTAATGCAGTGACCTATTACTGCATTTCCCTCTACTTAAAATAATTACACAATATGAACAAGAAACTTTTACTGTTGACCCAATAGTGTTGCACAGCTTTTCAGTCTTCAAACAACAGGTGTGGGTTTTCAATGAAGTGGACAAAGTGAAGCGTCACAGAACAATATGAACATCTAACTAAAGCCACAGATCACTTCTGTATTCAAACAGTCTAATTCCAAATGCCACACCAATACATAGGACTGCGCGAATGTAGAAGTGATATTGAAAGTGAAAAAGTGCCATTAGTCAGAAGTGCATATTGTTCTATTCCACTATCCTTTGATCCCATCACTGAAACCTCATACCTGCAGTCTGAAGACTGTAATTATAGAAAGTTTGTTGTTCAGGTAGTGTAACTATTTTAAGGAGCAGGGAATATAGAAATAAGTCACAACATCAAAATGAGTGTATTTTTTGGCCCCGTTATATCAATATTTTGTTTCTTCGTGTTAACACAGGTCCTGTCTTAGACTTCAAATTAGTGATCATTCCACATTTCTCTCAAGGTAACACAAACTGTTTTACATGCAAATGGCTCATGCCACTGTTTTTGGGATGAGCAATTTATAGCCTTAGCATATTTTTATGTGGTCCTGAGTGTTCACGGTCATGCACGTCCTTTGTCAATGTTGTTGTTGTGGTCTTCAGTCCTGAGACTGGTTTGATGCAGCTCTCCATGCTACTCTATCCTGTGCAAGTTTCTTCATCTCTCAGTACTTACTGCAACCTACATCCTTCTGAATCTGCTTAGTGTATTCATCTCTTGGTCTCCCTCTACGATTTTTACCCTCCACGCTGCCCTCCAATACTAAATTGTTGATCCCTTGATGACTCAGAACATGTCCTACCAACCGATCCCTTCTTCTTGTCAAGTTGTGCCACAAGCTCCTCTTCTCCCCAATTCTATTCAATACCTCCTCATTAGTTATGTGATCTACCCATCTAATCTTCAGCATTCTTCTGTAGCACCACATCTCGAAAGCTTCTATTCTCTTCTTGTCTAAACTATTTATCGTCCATGTTTCACTTCCATACATGGCTACACTCCAAACAAATACTTTCAGAAACGACTTCCTGACATTTAAATCTATACTCGATGTTAATAAATTTTTCTTCTTCAGAAACGCTTTCCTTGCCATTGCCAGTCTACATTTTATATCCTCTCTACTTCGACCATCATCAGTCATTTTGCTCCCCAAATAGCAAAACTCCTTTACTACTTCAAGTGTGCCATTTCCTAATCTAATTCCCTCAGCATCACCCAACTTAAATCGGCTACATTCCATTATCCTCGTTTTGCTTTTGTTGATGTTCATCTTATATCCTCCTTTCAAGACACTGTCCATTCCGTTCAACTGCTCTTCCAAGTCCTTTGCTGTCTCTGACAGAATTACAATGTCATCAGCGAACCTCAAAGTTTTTACTTCTTCTCCATGGATTTTAATACCTACTCCGAACTTTTCTTTTGTTTCCTTTATTGCTTGCTCAATATACAGATTGAATAACATCGGGATAGGCTACAACCCTGTCTCACTCCCTTCCCAACCATTGCTTCCCTTTCATGCCCCTCGACTCTTAAAACTGCCATCTGGTTTCTGTACAAATTGTAAATAGCCTTTCGCTCCCTGTATTTTACCCCTGCCACCTTTAGAGTTTGAAAGAGAGTATTCCAGTCAACATTGTCAAAAGCCTTCTCTAAGTCTACAAATGCTAGAAACGTAGGTTTGCCTTCCCTTAATCTATTTTCTAACAAGGGAACCTCCCCATCCCACCCCCCTCAGATTTAGTTATAAGTTGGCACAGTGGACAGGCCTTGAAAAACTGAACACAGAGCAATCGAGAAAACAGGAAGAAGTTGTGTGGAACTACAGAAAAAATAAGTAAAATACACAAACTGAGTAGTCCATGTGCAAGATAAGCGACATCGAGCATAGTGTCAGCTCAGGAGCGCCGTGGTCCCGTGGTTAGCGTGAACAATCGCGAAACGAGATGTCCTTGGTTCAAGTTTTCCCTCGGGTAAAAATTTTACTTTATTTATTTTCGCAAAGTTATGACCTGTCAGTTCGTTCATTGACGTCTCTGTTCACAGTAATAAGTTTGGTGTCTGTGTTTTGCGACCGCACCGCAAAACCGTGCGATTAGTAGACGAAAGTACGTTCCTCTCCAATGGGAACCGAAAACATTTGATCGCAAGGTCAAAGGTCAACCGATTCCTCCACAGGAAAACACGTCTGATATATTCTATACAACACTGGTGACGGCATGTGCGTCACATGACAGGAATATGTTGTCGACCCACCTAACCTGTACACTTGGCGAATGGGTAAAAAGATTCTTCTACCTTGCCTGATTTAGGTTTTCTTGTGGATGTGATAATAACTCCCAAAAAAGTGATGAAAACGTACCAGTTTGTCACATAAACTGCAACAAATGAATGCAACAGTTTCACAGTCACACAGTTTTCCCTGTGCTCTGTCAAAACATATGTTTTTAACGTTTTCCAATTTTTTCCGTGTGTAGACCGTCAAATCCTGCATATGTCCAAGCAAATCTGAACTGGAATTTTCGAGAGCGAAGTTGATTGTGTGAGTGCCTGAACTTTGGTAATTGACACATGTCAATTGCTAGAAAATAAAAAAGTTAAAATTTTTACTCGAGGGAAGACTTGAACCGAGGTCCTCTAGTACCCCATTCGCTTACGCTTACTACGAGACTATGACGCTCCTCGGTTCACAATGTCCTTGATGTGGCTAATGTTACACATCGAGTACTCAATTAGTATATTTTGCTTATTTTTTTCATAGTTCGACAAAACTTCTTCCTGTTTTCTCCATTGATCTGTGTTCAGTTTCTCAAGGCCTATCCACAGTGCCAACTTATAACTAAATCTGAGGGGGGTGCGATGGGGAGGTTCCCTTGTAAGATAAGTCATAGGGTCAGTACTGCCTCACGTGTTCCAACACCTCTATGGAATCCAAACTGATCTTCCCCGAGGTCGGCCTCTATTTCACATCTGTCAACACCTGCTTTCTTTGGGATTGGAATTATTATATTCTTCCTGAAGTCTGAGGGTATTTCGCCTGTCTCATACATCTTGCTCACCAGATGGTAAAGTTTTGTCAGGCCTGGCTCTCCCAAGGCTGTCAGTAGTTCTAATGGAATGTTGTCCACTCCGGGGGCCTTGTTTCGACTCAGGTCTTTCAGTGCTCTGTCAAACTCTTCACGCAGTATCGTATCTCCCATTTCATCTTCATCTATATCCTCTTCCATTTCCATAACACTGTCCTCAAGTACATCGCCCTTGTATAGACCCTCTATATACTCCTTCCACCTTTCTGCTTTCCCTTCTTTGCTTAGATCTTGGTTTCCATCTGAGCCCTTGGTATTCATACAAGTGGTTCTCCTTTCTCCAAAGGTCTCTTTAATTTTCCTGTAGGCAGTATCCATCTTACCTCTAGTGAGATAAGCCTCTACATTCTTACATTTGTCCTCTAGCCATGCTTGCTTAGCCATTTTGCACTTCCTGTCGATCTCAGTTTTGAGACGTTTGTATTCCTTTTTGACTGCTTCATTTACTGAATTTTTGTATTTTCTCCTTTCAGCAATTAAATTCAATATTTCTTCTGTTACCCAAGGGTTTCTACTAGCCCTCGACTTTTTATCTATTTGATCCTCTGCCTTCACTATTTCATCCCTCAAAACTACCCATTCTTCTTCTACTGTATTTCTTTCCCCCATTCCTGTCAATCGTTCCCTTATGTTCTCCCTGAAACTCTGTACAACCTCTGGTTCTTTCAGTTTATCCATGTCCCATCTCCTAAAATTCCCACCTTTTTGCAGTTTCTTCAGTTTTAATCTACAGCTCATAACCAATAGATTGTGGTCAGAGTCCACATCTCCCCCTGGAAATGTCTTACAATTTAAAACCTGGTTCCTAAATCTCTGTCTTACCATTATATAATCTATCTGATACCTTTTAGTATCTCCAGGGTTCTTCCATGTATACAACCTTCTATCATGATTCTTAAACCAAGTGTTAGCTATGATTAAGTTATGCTCTGCGTAAAATTCTACCAGGCGGCTTCCTATTTCATTTCTTAGCCTCAGTCCATATTCACCTACTATGTTTCCTTCCCTCCCTTTTCCTACGCTTGAATTCCAGTCACCCATGACTATTAAATTTTCGTCTCCCTTTACTACCTGAATAATTTCTTTTATCTTATCATACATTTCATCAATTTCTTCATCATCTGCAGAGCTAGTTGGCATATAAACTTGTACTACTGTAGTAGGTGTGGGCTTCGTGTCTATCTTGGCCACAATAATGGGTTCACTATGCTGTTTGTAGTAGCTTACCCGTATTCCTATTTTTTTTATTCATTATTAAACCTACTCCTGCATTACCCCTATTTGATTTTGTATTTATAACCCTGTATTCACCTGACCAAAAGTCTTGTTACTCCTGCCACCGAACTTCACTAATTCCCACTATGTCTAACTTTAACCTATCCATTTCCCTTTTTAAATTTTCTAACCTACCTGCCCGATTAAGGGATCTGACATTCCACGCTCCAATCCGTAGAACACCAGTTTTCTTTCTCCTGATAACAACGTCCTCTTGAGTAGTCCCCACCCGGAGATACAAATGGGGGACTATTTTACCTCCGGAATATTTTACCCAAGAGGACGCCATCATCATTTAATCATACAGTAAAGCTGCTTTGTCAATAGCATATAAAAATTGAATCTTATTCCAAACACTCAACATAGACTGATCATGTTAAACTCTGCCAGAATATCGATAATTTGCACAGAATCTGCCATTGGACTTACGGCAGTGTGTGTGTGTGTGTGTGTGTGTGTGTGTGTGTGTGTCACTTCACTAAGACACATCAAGGAATGATATTTGGATCAGAATCTATCAATCAACAGCCTACTGTGGTGCCTAAATAATGATTCAACTAGACCTACACTGCATTATAAATCATTGCAAACACAGATAACTCACCAGCTGATCATGAATGTCAAACATCATTGTTAATCAAAATTCCCAGTCTAACAAAGCAGATGGATCCTTTCCAACTGTTGTGTGTTTGTTCCCCCAAAAATTAGTATCAATTTTTTTCCAAATTTTGTGATGTCTTTGATATGCTCAATTATAAGGTATGTGCATAGTACATAAATATATTTAATATTGATTCAATGCTTATCCATTTTAACTTTATTATCTATTATAATCATTTGAAGTTCATGAACCAGCTGTTCACCTGAAAACTGTGCCAATTACACAACTTCAGCAATTTTAGATTTCATTGTCATTGTTCATATGCAAACATATACCTGATCACTGACTTCCTGACAAAGTAGATCAAAAAGATATCAAAATAAGAAAAGCAGTTATAAAGCTAATGACAAAATATGTTAGTAACCTTTGCACTCACTCAGTTTCAGAGTAATTAACATCTTTAATAAAAAACAGTTTCAGAGTAATTAACATCTCTAATAAACACACTGTTACTGAAACAGAATCCTATATTTTGGCAAGCTAACTAACATAATTCAATAAAATTTATCATTGTATATAAATTATCATTGTATATATTATTACTAAAATTATCATTGTATATAAAAGTCCTCGTCCAAACAAATCTTCTTCCACTATTCAGTTTTTTAGAAATGTCAATATTTTATTGTAATTTATGAAAATCCAGCATACAACAATAACTAACTTTAATTTTAATTATGGTCAATCTGTATAAGAAACTTGTTGGAAGCCATTTAGGCCAGTCTGTAGTGAGTTTGAAAGGAGTTTGAAAGGAGCAAGAACTATGTCCACTGATACAGGGGAAATGTACCACAGACAGTGAGTATAAATTACAAGTCAGAAGATGTACCAGAATTTAGAGAGACTTTCTTTCCAGAAGTTTATTCAATAATCCAGTGACTGTTTTTAAACCATTAATTGAACAGTGAATATGTAATTAGTATCACAGATTGTGTCAAACTTCAATAATGCTCATTATGACAGTATGGTCAAACTGTGAATTGTGCTATTTCCAAATTATTCTTGCTGTGCTCATTGTTTCCATATTGACATGACTGTTAAGATTTAAAGGAAAGTGATCTGAGAACGTTATAACTGATTATGCTGATGATTTACTTGCTATACATTAATATTGTGCTTAATTATGTCTATGTTAGGTTACTGCACTCTAACAATTGACATCAGTGCAGTAGGTGGCAAGCTGTTTATCTGCAGCTATAATAAATCAGACTTGATCTGGCCATAAACTGTAGTTTATTCAACATCTCATTGCAGGTAAAGTGTTTGAACTGCAAAGCCAGTGTGAACTACATTATTAGTAGCAAACTGTCCCCATCACCAACCTTTCAGCCAGATTCAAGGTGCAGCTACTGAAGACAAGCTAGTACAGGTAATGGTTACTCTACATCAGGACACACAATGAGGATCGGCATGAAAGAAACTACTTTACTACTCCAATTGAGATAACATGATAAATGCCCCACTATCAAGGAGAGTGTAACAGGAAAAGGGTGTGAATGGAACAAATTAAGTATTTTTGCTCATTAAAAAGCGAACAGACCCTACAACTTTTAATCAATTGCATGACAAAGTGTCAAACACGGAAGATTTTAGAAAAGAGCGAAGATATAGCTTTTCTCAAATCGTACAACAAGATCTTAGACCAGTTTGTCTTATGCAACTACTGCAAATTTCTTGAACATGCAATTCTGAATATATATGATACTAAAAATAATACAAACAATAAGGTAACTGTTCCTCCAGTAACACAGATTTTATGAAGCACAACTTTTTACAATTACATCACAGAAAGTAATAGTTCCTAGATCTTCTGAAAATACACAAACAAGAGACTTTAGGAGGTGGATACCTCATGATCAACAGAGTACTTTGAATGTGTGTTGGATAATTCACATGTCAATGCTGGAGAACAGTGTTTGTAGGTTTGACTGGGAAACACCCTGACACTGAACACACACTCGGCCCACCCATGTGGTGCCAGTTCATTCACTAAAAACACAATGGTCAACTGAATGGTGAGAAGTCCCACATTAAGCAGTAGCAAAATCCATGCACTTTCTAAATGTTGTTGATGGTTAGCAACAATTTTCACATCACATTCCAGGAGAAAACAATGCAGTGCAGGACCATGAACAACAGGTACACTAGAGACATTGGTGTAAACACTGGTTGATTGACAAGGGACAGCATGGTAGTCCTTGGAAACCCTTAAATCTGCTGTGGTTGCTTTGCCACATAACCTGGCACCATCAGCCGTATTCTTCCTCACCTACCCTTCCTTACAATTCCTAGTGACCTCACTATATGTATGCATAATTATAGTGAGTTATCCATCAATACATCTGGTGGGATTACAAGAGTGACCCACTCACCACATCTTTGACGCATTGAGTGGTCCACAGGCACTTCAGCATGGTACAAATTGTTGCTATGCTTTCAATGTCCTCCCTCAGAGCTAAATGACTGCAGTAGCAGGTAAGGCACGAAAGAAGTTCCCTGTGAACATCTAAAGAAGTTACTGTTCAGCCCAAGAAGAAAGCCTGGAACTGTAGATTGTGGATTAGTCACTTACCTAAGTGTAGATAGATGCCTAAATTTCACAGCAAAACCGGCCAACACAATGATAACAGCCCGAATTACAGTCCATGGTCATTGAACAATTATTCAAGGAATCTTGAAAGTTGTTCATGGAACCATTTTAGTCACTTCTTTCCCTCATAATAAGGTGTCACTGGTGTTAAATTTTTCACCAAGTTTACCCTTTGAAACTACTTCAAAAATCATATCATCATGTACTTTCATTTCACACAACAAAAAATTTTGCAAAGGGAAGTGATGATAGCATTTCATTATTGTTTGTAAAGAGTGTCAAAATGATTCTTAAAACCAAACAATACAAAATGGAGAAAGAATGTTAATAAATTCCCTTCAACAACAAGGTCATTAGAGATACAGAAATACCTCAGTTGGAGAAGATTTTCCTGATACCATCACTATGGCTTTCCAATGGAGAAGACTGGATTAAGAAATTGGCTTTGGCCTGGTTTTCTGAAGACATTCTAGCAAACGACGAAAGTGATAAAGAGAAACTAGAGAAAACTTAAATTTGGTTGAATCTCATTATTGCAGAAGAACACTGAGCTACTTTGCTTGCTAACGTATTCTCAGAAAAAAATGAAAATCTAATATTAAGGAAGCTATTTCATAACACTACATTGCACTTTAAAACACAAGAGTAGCTAAGAAAACTGTAGCATTAGTCAACCTTCTAAAGAGTTAAAAAAAACTGGAAACCATGCAGAAATTTGTTTAGGTAGAGAGGGTCTACATGACTGTCGTCTGACATACTGATAACAAAATTTCCAGTGTGCAAAATGGAACACACACACACACACACACTCACCCTAGGTAAGACGTCCTTCAAAATGGTCATCACGAAGTCAGAAATTATATCTCGTTCATGGATTTCATCAAGAACTATATGTGAGATGTCAGGCAGTGCAGGATCAGACTGCATCCACTGTAGCAGGATTCCAGTAGTACAGTAAAGTATTGAGCCAGTGTGTCGTGGCAATGCCCTGAAATTCATTCATAATATGTGACTAGTTAAGCACATAATGTGAGTAAACTGAAAACAGAGGCCACTGGACATATTTATAAACATAAACGGCCCCCACAGCAACTAATGTACTGACTAGTAAAACTGGATATAATTCTTCATTTGAGAAGCCTTTCCCAAAAAAAAAGACTGAATATCTCTTTGACATAACAGTGTCTCGATACTCACATTATATTTTCATAATTATGTCAACACATTCTTTCATTACTGTTGTCCATTGTTTTGTTTATAATCAGTAAGAATGATATATGTGAAAGTTACATGGTGGTGTTAAAATTCTTGTCTCAAAATGAGTCACTAGGGTCATCAATAATTGTAGTACTAGCCTCACTTTGACACACCCATGCAGAGACTGCTTCTAACAATCCCCTCCAGTCCTTGAAATTAGACTATCCAACCAAAGGTACATAGATACCTTAATGTGGAATTATAAACTAGATGCCAGGAGAGGCGGAATCACCAGCATAAAGGGAGGTCAATAGAGAAGTACAAACACCAGACTGTGTTGGTCAAGAAAGCTGAATAACTTCATATGTGGATTAGTCAGTGGATGTCACCCGAGCAACAAATCCATAAGGAGTATTTCAACCCCTCTCAAACTGTTCACGTTGAGTGTTACTGATGTGATTGTGAAATGGAAATGCAAAAGTATACCCACAGCTAAACCAAGACCAGGTAGAACTCAAGCATTGTGGAAGGTGGTTGCAAAAAATCGCATGAAATCAACAGATCAAATCATTCGTGTGTTCCCAAGTGCAACCAGTAGTCCAGCATGCACATTACAGCGCAAAGGGAGTTAAAAAGAACAGAGTACAATGGTCAAGCTTGTACTCATAAGCCATACATTTCTGTAGACAATGCTCAATGACACTTGAGGTGATCAAGTGATGTAGTGTGATGATAATGATGGAAGCTGAAGAAATGAATTAAAATTTGTGCCGCAGCCAGGATGCGAACCTGGGTCTTCTTGCTTACTAGGCAGAAATGCTGACCATTACACCACCACAGTACTATGATGAGTATTGCTGAGTGATGAATCTTACTATACACTGAGGCAATCTGATGGAAGGGTTTAGGTCTGGCGAATGCCTGAAGAATGTAAGCTGCCATCATGTGTAGCGTCATCAGTGAAGTGCGGAGGTGGCGGGGTTATGGTATTGGAGTGTTTTTCATTGTTAGGGTATGGTCCCCTTATTGCACCTATCGGAAAACCTAAATGTGGAAGGATATGAACACATTTTACAGTACTGCATACTGTGTACTGTAGAGGAACAGTATGGAGGCACTGATTGATTGTATCAGCATGACAATGCACCCTGTCAGGAAACAGTATCTTTGAATTTTGATCAGATAATGTGTATTGCCCCTCCCACTTCCCCAAAGCCTTCTTTATGTCTTTTTCTGTTAACACATTTTTTCCTTCAGTTTCTTTTCTCTTGAAGTCCTTCTTTGCCCCACCTACCTCTGCTTCTTACTCACAACATGTAATTCTACTATATCCAACAGACCCCAAGCAATGCTATGCCATAAAAGAACAATGTGTTATTTTATTATCTGCACTTTTTCTACATCTAAGAAAATGAACTATCTGAGATGCCCATGTGTGTTCTCAGAACCCCTACAGTGAATTGTGCACAACCATTACACAGAAGCCGGTATCAAGACGCAGAAAAAAATGTTTATGCACCCCCTCCTTCTTGGGAGGAGGACTGAAAGAAATAAAAGACTGAGACATAAAAATATTTACCATATTTCTTGCAACTGGTTCAGGAAAAATTAATACTGCAGCCAGCACAAAGACAGGATCAGTCTTGGCCACACTACAGAATTTTTTGAGTACACAATCAAAGTTATGCAGTTTGAATCTAAAGGTAATGTACACATGACTGCATTCATTTAGAGCTTTCATAGATGCAATATCAAGCCACTAGAGTGAGTATAAAAAATATTTTGTACCAAATTAGTGGATGGCTGAGATGTAAGCCTGCAGATAGGTGGTAAAATGAAGTTACTGAGTGGACTGAATTATCACACAAATTATGGAATATTAGAAGAAATTATAAAAAGGGAATATTCCAAGAACTGATCTATAGATCAGCCTCTAAGAGAAGAGATTTTAATACCAGCACTTGTATCATGGTTGCCACAAGCTGTACAAGAAAGGCTTGTAAGCAGTGTAACAGAAAAGCTAAAAATGGATCAGACAGATGGAATGATAGGCAAACAGATAAGATGGGCATAGAGGGATGGCAGAGAGGAGGTTCTGACTAGACACAGACGAGAGAACTTTTATATGAGAAAGGACATCATCTTGATAGAAGATGACATGAATTTCAAAATGGGTATGGTCAAGAGCATCCCTACTATTCAAGAAAATAGTGAAATGACAGGTACTCCCAAAGGAAGAGCAACATGACACTGGAATGGAGATCAGAATGCAAACGTTTTACAGAGAGGACAGGACAAAGGCAAAATTGAAATGTTTCCAGATACAGCTCATACCGCAGCAAAAGTAAGCGGGTTGTGTCAAGAAAAGAAAGACTAGAAAGAGAAACATGAGGGATATGTAGACTGAGGACCCTCTGGACCATTAATTGCAAATTGAACTGTATACTTTCAGAAGTGGGCGTTACTGAAGTTTTAAAAGATATGGTGACACAAGTTGACATTACCCAAAAGAAAAAAATGAGAAGAGGATATTGTGACAAAAAAGATCATAGAGGAAAACAGGCAAAGGCAAATGCAAGAAGAATTAAACAGTGAAATACCTGTTGCAGGATGCTACTTAAATCACCCTATCAGATAACATGTTTGTTAGAAGTCACAATGGAGGGCAAGAAATGCCCAGTTGCATCATGGGAAAACCAGATTAGTCTACATATTTCATGCTTCATTACTCTGAAAATAGAGTTAATGACCACAATATGCAAAATCATGGCATAAATAGTTACAAACATGATAAGGGAGCACTGTTGGAGCAAGATGAATCACAACAGACACAACTTTGAAATAAGCACAGCAAAAATTTTCTTTTGTCACTATACTGTTATTTCACAATGGCAAAAGGCACTGCACTGGAATGCTTGTGGATTGGCGAGAAAGTTTTGCTAATAGTAGAGCTTTTTAAATAAGGTTTCTTAAATGAGAGATTTGATTTGCTAAATAAAAGAATGAATGAGTAGCAAGAATGAATTAGCAACAAGAATGAAAGTTTATGTTTGCAATAAGACCAATAACAAAATGTAAAGTGATTTAATGAAGAATTGCTCTCCCATCATATCAGCTGCTTCCCATTACTCTCTTCCATTACACATCAGCCAAAATGCAGCCGAATAGCAGAGACTTATTGTTACATTGAAAGGAAATGCAAATGACAAAGCTTATCAAACTTTTCTAACATGACCATAACCATTCAATGCTGCAAGAATTCTTTCAGGAGGAGACTGTATCCTGCAAGGTAATAGTGCCCCTAGCATCATCAAATGTTCAGTGTCAATTATGGGTGTGATCAGCACTAGAATGGAAAAAATATATCCATCTTGGCATCCACAAAAACCAAATTTAAACATTATTGAGATACTGCTGTCTGCACTGATAAAACGTTTAAGGCTTCTTAAACTTTAAAGCATGTCTATTCTAACATGACCATAACCATTCAATGCTGCAAGAATTCTTTCAGGAGGAGACTGTATCCTGCAAGGTAATAGTGCCCCTAGCATCATCAAATGTTCAGTGTCAATTATGGGTGTGATCAGCACTAGAATGGAAAAAATATATCCATCTTGGCATCCACAAAAACCAAATTTAAACATTATTGAGATACTGCTGTCTGCACTGATAAAACGTTTAAGGCTTCTTAAACTTTAAAGCATGTCTATTCTAACATGACCATAACCATTCAATGCTGCAAGAATTCTTTCAGGAGGAGACTGTATCCTGCAAGGTAATAGTGCCCCTAGCATCATCAAATGTTCAGTGTCAATTATGGGTGTGATCAGCACTAGAATGGAAAAAATATATCCATCTTGGCATCCACAAAAACCAAATTTAAACATTATTGAGATACTGCTGTCTGCACTGATAAAACGTTTAAGGCTTCTTAAACTTTAAAGCATGTCTAGGAATTTGAATTTTTTGATTTTTGGGGAATGACAGAAAGTCCCACTGGCTCCAATTTGGGATTCATTTGTATTTTATCCTTGGAAGCATTTGGGCTATTTTGGATGACAAAACTTATCCTACATCATGTAAGGTGTGCTATTCTGTCTGCACACCCTTATAAAATAGTCACACTACAGTAACTACTCCTTTACTTGTACATCTTGCCAGTAATAGTACTAAGATTTATGGTAGTCAATGAACACACTGAACAGAAAGAGGATCACAAACTTTTCTGAAAATTATAACATTTACTCTTTAGTGCAACTCTTTTGCATGCATTGCTTTGCGTAGATATCCACACTGAAATGATAGAACTACATAATAATCAGTGGCAAACAGTGCGCAGTAGACAATAACGTTTTATTACAGCCTACATCCCACAACCAAATGGGTACATTCAGGCTTTGGTTTACTCATAGCACCATCCTCTTCCAACAAACATAAAATGCTTCAGAACTTAACACCAATGGGAATATTACTCTACCGTGAAGGCTATCCTTTCACAATCATCTGGGATCCAATGAATACTAGAATAAAGCAGCACGGAGATTTAGATTTGATAACTGGCATCTCACACATTTATCTGCCACGTATCCCTATACATTCCAGTTCCACATGGAAAACATTATTTTATTTTCTATGTTTCTCCCCCTAACAAAATCAGTTCTTATTTTGTATTCTTCCCTACAACTACTTTTCCAAATTTGGTCTTCTATTGTTTACAATCTGCAGTAAAATTATTACTTTTTCTCATTTTACAAAAATATTTTGCACCATATCTCTTGCTAATACAACTTTCTCTTTGTTTATGATACATTAATATCTTTCAGACCGACCTATTTTCAAATGTGTCTGCAATTTTACGATGTTCCTCCACAGAAGAAGAGTATCAGTAATATACTAACTTCTCAAGTCGTATTTGGTATCCACAACTGCTGTCTTGCCCACCACATGGTTCATCACGTTCTTCAGCAACTCTCTGGGCCACAGAAATGGCACTAATGCGCCGTGGTTGTGTATTGACTATGCGGCATATAGATCCTCGCTCAGCAGCAATTTCTGCATCCAAAATAAACTGTGCCACTTGTGTTGTCTTTCCACAGCCTAAAAAAATTAAACATGTATTAGAAATAAATGTTCATTTATAGTCACACAGAAAACAGTGACCAATTTTATGTTGTTAAATTTATCTTCCACGATACAAAGAGGATTCAGAAGATGAGCAAACATGAGGATTGACATTTTTTTACCTGCATATCACACATCAGATGCGCATACTGTCAATTGGAAGATCGAAGATGTCATGGAAACATGGGTAAACATGGAAGTGTAAAAAGTCACACAAGGAAGTCATTACTATATGAAAGAAAAAAAACTAAATATGCCACAGAACAATTAGACTTTCAAATATCACATGAGAAACCCCATTACATGGAAAATCTATATCAAAACAGCAGAAAAATTCCACTGAAGACTAAAACACCTTTGAGATACCTTACTGCCATCAGGATTGGGAAGAGGTGTAAAATTCAAAAAGTGCCATCAAATTTCAAAAGGCACAAAGAATCACATGGAACAACTATAAAAGAAAGTCGTATTATGCAATATGAAACTGTGACATTACATTACAAGACAGTTGTTTCACCAGCAGCACTTTCTACATGAGAGATCAGAACTATTGGGGTTAACTCTAGAGTTGCAGAAATTTAAAAAGGAATAGTGGAAAATTTTCAGATGAAGTATGGCTACACACACACACACACACACACACACACACACACACACACACACACACACACACACACACACAAATTTGAATGAAGAGAACAACATCTGACCTCTACACCTTATTAGGCTCATGAAAGCTGAGAACAAAAGACACTTGGGCTGGACAATAATACTCACCATTATTAGTTCAAAGAAAATTAAAGAAGAAACTAGAGAAGATGCAAACATCACAGAAGGAATCATAACAAATAATCTAGCCTTTGGTACACTAGCTAATGGAGAATGGATAAATGAACAAGCTTGAAAGCAAAAGTGACAATAATTGGTCAAAGGAATAGAAGCAGGCACGCCTATGTACAAAGTGTGCCAACCACAAATAACATTGATGTTTTACAATTGCAAGTCTGTATCTATTCATTCATTATTGCTTCAGCTAACATGGTGATAAGTTGTGTTGTCATATGTCCACTTGAGCAGCAGCAATATAAAATAAACAGTGAGCTATGTGAGAAAAAAAAAAAAAAAAAAAAAAAAAAAAAAAAAAAAAAAAAAAAAAAAAAACGATCCACACAAGAAAATGCTCCAGATTTCAAGTTATCAGCACAATTCTGCAATGAGGCAGTTGTCTACCAGATAATTAGTAAACAAATAAGCATTTGGCTGGGATCTGATGCAACTGCATCATTTAATGCTCCGAATGGGTCATTACTGTGGGTTAACACTTCTATGTGGCATGGAAGTTTACTTCATTGTTGTTAAATTAAACAGTGGTTTAGCTTATGTAATTCAAGTTTATTTTATCACTATTTAATTAAACTAAGATTAAACTGTTATTTTACTCATACATGTTTACCTCAGAACATAAAGACAGCTATTCTTTACATGTGTACAAAGTACGCCACGCGCCCGTTCGTGTTATGAAAATCAGCACACCCCGTCAGGGGTTAATTAATGAAGATATTTTGGAAGTATAAGAAAGCAAAAATCATCATTCTGACTGACACATTTAAACACACTCTCTTAAGTGAGCAACACACTTATGCTCATTCACCCCTGTGCCTATTATGCTGCAGATTGCAAGGCACTGTCACTGCTTATGAAGTAGATGGAGGCTGGTCATTCTAAAAAATGTTGGGGATGCCAATACTATGTAGCTGCAATTGCATCCACCACAAGGCAATAATCAGCTGACCTCACACAGGCAGCCGCTGAACAAATAAGTGGCTGCAAATCAGATAACTGGTCGATCTCAGTCTCCCCCCCCCCCCCTCCCCCATTTGCATACATGCCTTTATATGCTCCACTGCTCTGCTGGCAAGCTGAATGCAAATCGTGTTCTCCTCAATTTAAATCCTAACTGTTTATTAAAGCGAACTGGTTTTCATGGTAATACTACAGACTGTAAACTGTGCTCTAGAGAAGTATACTCCTAGTAAGTGGAGTGGATAAGGATGGAAAAGACCCACCTTGATTTGGCAACAAAATTCAGAAAATGCTGAGGTAGCTAAGACTGTTGCCTCTCAGTTCAAAAGAGAACACACATATGACAACAGGCAAAAGTTACTAGAGACTCGTACATCTTTAACAAAAATCTATGCACGAAGCAGACAACAACTGCCACTGGAAACAACTACCACTGTCATACCTTAGCAGAACATATGGCTGAAAACCGAAGGAAATTTTGGTCCTATGTAAAAGTGCTAAGCAGGTCTAAGGCTTTTATTCAACCACTCGCTGAGTCTGGTGAGTGGTAGTAAAAGATAGGAAAAGGAAAGCCAAAATTTTAAATTTCATGTTTAAGAAATCATTCACACAGGAAAATCGTACAAACATACTGTTGTTTGACCATTGCACAGACAACTGTATGGATATGACATAGTAATAGGCATCCCTGCCATACTGAAACAAGTGAAAGAATTGAAAACAATTAAGTCACCAGGTCCAGATGAAATCCCAGTTTGATTTTACAAAGAATACTCTGCAACACTGGCCCCTTAGTTTGCATTTATCATGAACCTTTCATCTAAGGCAAGTACCAAGTGACTGGAAAAAAGTGCAAATTACTCCTGTATATAAGAATGTTAAAAGAATTGACCCTCAAAATTACAGACCAATGTCCTTAACATTGGTTTGCTGTAGAATTCTTGAACATATTTCAAGTTCAAATATAATAGACACAAAAAGCTTCTAGCAGACTTTTAGAAAGCATCACTAGTGCATGGCTCAAGCTGCCTTTTTCTCACATGATTTCTCACATGATTTGCTGCAAATTATGGATAAAGGGCAACGGGCAGATTTCATATTTCTAGATTCAGGAAAGTATTTGACATGCCACCCCACTGTAGACTGTTAAAGAATGTACGAGCATATGGAAAAGGTCCCCAGATATGCGGGTGGCTCTAAGACTTAGGTAATAGTTGTTGTTGACTGTGAGCGTTTATCAGACACAAGGGTATCCTCAGGAGTACCCCAGGGAAGTGTGATAGGACCACTATTATTTTATACAAGGTGAAGAAAAATTGTGTCATGAAATTGTAACCCTGGATAGCTGATGCCAGTATGAAGCAAAATTACTAATGTTGTGTAGGTCTACAAAGCACAATTTTTAAACTATGGAAATTTGGCACCTCGTGCTCCAATTGGCCACAGGATTGCCCTGTTTCCGGATGCTCTGGACAACACATGACCACGAATGCTTTGCCTGCCGGGGATCACAATGTATCCTAGGTGGCCCGCACGCTCGGTGGTAGTGCGCCAGCCTTCAACTCTGGCAGCGAATCCGCTGGGGTCCCGACACATCCATTGTAGTTTCATGATAAGAATTACTGGGAACAAACTCATCAACAGCTGTTAATTCGTATACAGAAAGTCTTTTGCAAATTGTGTCAACCCTAAAAAGAGCCTTTTTTGTAGCTAGGGCATTGTTTAATTAAAGCAGGTGCTCGAACTGGCGACCCTCTGACACGGCACAAGCTTGGTAACGTAAAACGGTATTTTGCCGAACTCTTTTAAAGAATCCTGGCACTGCCCGGATGTGATTGGCAGCATGTTGAATGTGATCCAGTAATTTCTCTTTGTTTATAGATGATTTGCAGGTGGGTAGGTGAACTAAAATCTTGAAGAATAGCCACAGGAAAAGTCCGGTGGCGTGAGGCCTGGTGATCGCGGAGGCCATCTCCTATGAGCACCTCTGCCAATTACGCAGCCGTTGAAGAGTTCATTTACATATCCGCGCACAGCATGACTGTTATGTGGGGCACCCCATGCTGCAATCACGTGCATAACTGTATGTCTAGGGGAGCATCTTCCAGCAGGCCGGGTAGATTTTCTTGCAAAAAGTGGAGGTAATTTGCCCCGGTAACTCACGGAGGTAGACAACCGGCCCAATCAGATGATCACCCACAATGCCCGCCCAAATGTTGAGTAAAAATCGTTCCTGGTGTCCGTGGATGTATGTGACATGAGGATTTTCCCAGTCTGCGACAGGATTTAGTTCTTGGACTGGGTAGAACTAAATGGATGCAGGCCATCATCCCTCAAAACCTCCCAGACTAACTGATGAGTGGCCCCCATGTTGTGTCCAACTGCTCAAATACTTGTCGTAGGTGCTTCCTTGAAGTGCTCCAGAACAGTCTCTTCAAATGCAGCACCCTGTCATGCTTGAGGTCTTCCAGCAATACTATGATATCACACTAACGAGCCTGTTCCGCTAAGTCACTGGTGAATTGCTGTAAACGATTGCGAATGTGGGTGGCATCTTGCTGGGTACCATTCCTCACACAACTGTCGAGCTTCATGCGCATTACTGTCGGCTAGTCCACAAACAAAAACTATATCTCGCTGTTCTTCAAACAAATACTGTGTTGCCATGCTTACTGTATGAGGCGACGTGTGCGCGCTCTGAAGCAAAGCTTACATGTGAACACCTCTGACGTGAGGTGGAGGCAAACAGCAAGACCTATTCGACACGTGTGCACAACACGTTGGGGCAGCGACGGGGTGAGGGACGTTTATATGTGTGAACCGACAAGCATAGTGCTGCCCGTCAACCAATGAACGGCAACAGCGAAACGCCACGGCCAATCTGAGCTTGTGGCGCCATGTTTCCGTAGTTTAAAAATTGTGCATTGTCGACCTACACAACATTAGTAATTTTGGTTCGTACTGGCATCAGCTATCCAGGGTTAAAATTTCGTGACACAATTTTTCTCCACCTTGTATATACGTAAGTGGGCGGGTGGACAGGGTGGGCACCAATCTGCAGTTGTTTTTTTGTTGATGCTGTTGTGTATGGGAAGGTGTATGGGAATGTGGCAGAGAAGGTAAATGGTCAATTTCAGTTTATTGGGAGAATTTTGGGGAAGTGTGGTTCATCTGTAAAGTACTGCTCAAGTCTTTGAGATTTGCACCAGGTGAGATTGAAGACGACATCAAACCAGTTCAGAGGCAGGCTGCTAGATTAGTTACCAGTAGATTCAAACAACACACAAATATTACGGAAGTGCTCGGGGAACTGAAACAGGCATCTCTGGAGGGAAGGTAATGCACTTTTTTAAGAACACTACTGAGAAAAATTAAAGAACAAGCATTTGAAGCCGACTGCAGAAAGATTCTGCTCCTGCCAATATACATTTCGCGTAAGGACAGACAAAATAAGATACGAGAAATAAGGACTCATATGGAGGTATATAGAAAGTTATTTTTCCCTCACTCTACTTATGAGTGGAACAAGAAATTAAATAACTAGTAGAGGTACAGGGTACCCTATACCACGCACCATATGGCGGCTTGTGGAGTGTGTATGCAGATGCAGAGGTGTTCTGCCTCACAGTATGGTTTACTGTTGAAGTTCCAGGAGTGCAAGTCTCTAGAAGATTCAACAAATTTATTGCATCTTCCAACATACATCTCACAAAAAGATCATGAAGATAAAAATGAGAGATATTCGAGCCCAAACAAAGCCTTATCGGAAATCTTTCTTCCCATGAACCATTCGCAACTGGAAAAGGAAAGGAGGGGAAGGGGAGAGGGGGTGACAGTGACAGTGGTATGTAAAGTAGCCTCCATCACACACTGCAAGATGGCTTGCAGAGTATAGATGTAGATGTAGATATAGAATGAATGAATGAATGAATGAATGAAGAGAAGATCAGTCTAACTGTGCCTGGAATAAAGTAAGACCGTGATCATTCTTGTTACCCTATTTGTTGAGTCATCCTTTAAGTTCTGACTGTCTTACAAGGGACCCTCCCCATCGCACCCCCCTCAGATTTAGTGGATACGCCTTGAAAAACTGAACACAGATCAATAGAGAAAACAGGAAGAAGTTGTGTGGAACTATGAAAAAAATAAGCAAAATATACAAACTGAGTAGTCCATGGGCAACATAGGCAACATCAAGGAGTGTGTGAGCTGAGGAGCACCGTGGTCCCGTGGTTAGCGTGTGAAGCTGCGGAACGAGAGGTCCTTGGTTCAAGTCTTCCCTAGAATGAAAAGTTTACTTTCTTTATTTTCGCAAAGTTATGATCCGTCCGTTCTTTCATTGACGTCTCTGTTCACTGTAATAAGTTTAGTGTCTGTGTTTTGCGACCGCATCGCAAAACTGTGCGATTAGTAGACGAAAGGACGTGCCTCTCCAATGGGAACCGAAAACATTTGATCGCAAGGTCATAGGTCAACCGATTATTCCACAGGAAAGCACGTCTGATATTTTCTATACAACACTGGTGACGGCATGTGCGTCACATGACAGGAATATGTTGTCGACCCACCTAAGTTGTACACTTGGCGAATGCGTAAAAAGATTCTTCTACCTTGCCCGATTTAGGTTTTCATGTGGATGTGGTAATCACTCCCACAAAAGTGATGAAATCATAAGGGTTTGTCACATAAACTGAAAATAAAAAATTAAACTTTTCACTCGAGGGAAGACTTGAACCAAGGACCTCTCGTTCCACAGCTGCGCACGCTAACCACGTGACCACGGTGCTCCTGAGCTCAGATTATCCTTGATGTTGCCTATCTTGCGCATGGACTACTCAGTTTGTATATTTCGCTTATTTTTTTCATAGTTCCACACAACTTCTTCCTGTTTTCTCGATTGATCTGTGTTCAGTTTTTCAAGGCCTATCCACTGTGCCAACTTATAACTAAATCTGAGGGGGGTGCGATGGGGAGGTTCCCTCGTTAGTAGAATTTTAAATTAGAGAAACAATATTTTCACAGATCTTTCCAACTATACTACATTCTCACTTTTACCCAATTTGATGCCAAAATATTATAAACATACTGATCATAAAAACCGATCTGAAGGTCTCTCTGGTAGGCCATTACACAAAAATACAGGTCGATTAACCTCTGCTTATGGGGTAACAGTGGACTGATGCGTAACCTTCAAATTATCTAACTTCCTCAAACCCATTTTTCCTACTTAATGAAGAATGCCAGGTTCTCAGAAGTAGATAACTGTCAACTTTTGTAAATGTCACTGTGTATGTATAGCACTGTTACAGACAATGAATTATCAAAATTTTACAAACAAGTAGGTGTCTGAAAACAAGGGTGGAAATGTCCCATTGTGAAAAATTTCAGTCTGTTAATAAGAGAGAAGGTGGCAGTTCTGTTCACACTGAAGTGTGTGTGTGTGTGTGTGTGTGTGTGTGTGTGTGTGTGTGTGTGTGTGCAGGGGGGGGGGGGGGGGGGCAGGGGTGGTCAACAGTCTACAGTCATGTCTTTCCCCTGCTTCTACAGCATTTCCCCCATCTCACCTATGCTTCACAATTCTTTTCTCCATTTTTCATTCTTGTGGTGGTCATTCCAACTGCTGGCTTTTGACTGCAAATTATGCTCAACCTTTTATACTTTATTCTAGTTTAATCTTATGTCCCATTTTAAAAACTCCTTCCTTCCTTGCACCTATCTTCTCCACTTCCTCACTTGATCTTGTTCCCTGACCCTCTCCTCCCGTTGCTGACACTACAGTGATTCATCTTCAAAGATAGTGGCAAAGGTAGAATTCACAATGAGATTTGGTAAACCACTCATACCATTTCTGTATTTCACATAATCTATTTTCTTGAATTATTGAATCAAGTTAGTATAATTAGCTATATTGTATCTAGAAAGTATGTTTTATCCATCACTATGTTCATTATTTTTACATCAACAATACGAATTGGATGGATTGCAACTCACCACATAGAATAGGTGTTGAGTGGAAGATCAGCACATTTAAAAGTAGACTACGCTATCAAAGTCCTTGATCAGATTTAGAAAAACAGACATATTCATATGGACACACTAACACATGACCACTGCCGTTTCCAGGTGGTGAAGCCCAACTGCAGTGAGCAGTAATCTCAGTTTGGGTGGGCTGTGGAGTTACAGAAGAGGCATGATGGGAGGAGGTGAAGAGATAGCAGGGAAGTTGTTGTGGTGTTGCCTGTGGAAATATCCAGGGATGTGGCTGGAATAGGATGATGGGCTCCTAGTTTTAGCATTGGGAGACTGTGCTGAGAGGAAAAATGGGAAAGCAGAGAAGGAGAAAGGATTATCAAGTGTGCTGGGGGATGGAAAAGCTGTGTGATTTTGGATTGGGAGCAAAAATGGACATAGAGGCAGGTGGAGGGCAGTAACTAGAGAAGGCTGAGGCTGGGATCAGTTACAGGGACAAAGGATATGTTGCAGGGAGCCTTCGCATCTGTACAGTTCAGGAAATCTGGTGTTGGTAGGAAGAATCCAGATGGCACGGGTTGCTAAGCAGTGAAAGTCAAGTATGCCATGTTGCACACATCATGCTCAGCAACTGGACAGCCCAACTGTCTTTTCACCAGAGTATGACACTGGCCATTCATGTGAACAGGTGGTTAGTTGGGGGTCATGCCCATAAAGAATGCCACCAGCAGTTGCAGTTAGGTTAGTAGGCCTAGTGGCTGCTTTGATAGGTAGCCCTGCTGTTCATGAGATACAACATGACTGTGACAGTATGGGAGTAGGTGGATCTATGGGACAGGTCTTGCATCTAGGTCTTTTACAGGGACGTGAGCCATGGGGCAAGGGGATGGGAGCAGTGGTGGAATACAGACAGGTAAGGATTTACATAGATTGGGTGGGAGAGAGGCAGAAGAAAGGCAGACTATCACTGTGGAAGGGGTGGGGAGGACATTTCTCAATGCAATGCATAATGAGAGGTAGTTGAAATTCTGGCCAAGAATGTGGTACTGAGTCAAGAAGTAGCTGCTCCTCTGTGGCCTGTCAGTGCGTGTGTGAGGGATGATAGGTGACTGGGGAGACAAGGCACAGGTATCTGCTTCTGATATGGTGTGGGGGTAATTTCGGTCTGTAAAGGCCTCAGTGAGACCCTCAGAACATTTCGAGAGGGACTACTCATCACTGTGGATGCAACAACAACATGTGGCTCAGCTGTACACGAGGGACTTCTCAGTGTGGAATGGAAGGCAGCAGTTAAAATGGAAATATAGTTCGTGGTTGGTAAATTTAATATGTACAGGCAGAGGAACCTAAGTGGCGGAGGTTGAGGTGGCATGTTGGTCTGAGTAGAATTATGTGAAGCAAATGGGGAAAAGACGCTGAACTTCTGGAGGACTGTGGACATGGCTCCTCATGTTCTGTTTTGATAATGAACATAGCATCAATGAATCTCCACCAGGTGAGAGGTTTTCTTCGTGAGTCATCAGTCTTCTGACTGGTTTGATGCAGCCCACCAGGAATTACTCTCCTTTCCATCTCAGCATACCACTAGCAACCTACATCCTCAATTATTTGCTAGATGCATCTCTGACTCCCTCTAAAGTTTTTACCCTCTACAGCTTCCCCTAGTACTATGGAAGTTACTCCCTGATGTCTTATGAGATGTCCCTACCATCCTGTCCCTTCTTCTTTGTCGTTTCTGCTGAAAACGATCTCATTGCTTAGCTTATCAGTCCATCTAATTTTCAACATTCTGCTGTAGCATCACATCTCAAATGCTTCGATTCTCTTCTGCTCCAGTTTTGCCACAGACCATGTCTCATTGCCACACAATGCTGTGCTCCAAACAAACATTCTCAGAAACATCTTCCTCAAATTAAGGCCTATGTTTGAGACTAGCAGACTTCCCTTTGCCAGAAATGCCTTTTTTTGCCAGTGCTAGTCTGCTTTTTATGTTCTCCCTGCTCCGTCAATTATGGGTTTTTTGCTGACTAGGTAGTAGACTTCCCTAACTTCATTTACTTCATGATCACCAATTCCTTGCTGTTCTCATTTCTACTGCTTCTGATTAGTTTTGTCTTTCTTTGGTTTACTTTCAGTCCATATTCTGTACTCACTAGACTGTTCATTTCATTCAGCAGATTCTGCAATTCTTCTTCCTTTCACTGAGGATAGCAACGTCACCAGCAAATATTATCATTGATCTCATCGCACCTTGAATTTTAATCTCACCCTTGAACCTTTATTTTATTTCTGTCACTGCTTCGTTGATGATAGACTGAACTGCAGGGGTGAAAGACTATGGTATATCTGTGCACTTCATTCTTGGTCTTCCACTCTTATTGACCCCTCTTGGTTCTTGTACATAGTGTATATTACCCATCTTTCCCAATAGTTTAGCCCTATTTTTCCTCAAGATTTTGAACATCTTGCACCGTTTTACATTATTGAATGCTTTTTCTGAGTTGACAACACCTATTTTTCTTCAGTATTGCTTCCATTACCACCTGCTATGTCAGAACTGCCTCTTTGGTGTCTTTACCTTTACTAAAGCCAAACCGATCATCACCTAACACATACCCAATTTTCTTTTCCACTCTTCTGCATATTATTATTCTTGCCAGTAACTTGGATGTATCAGCTGTTAAGTTAATGGCATGATAATTCTCACACATGTCAGCTCTTGCAATCTTGGATGTTGCGTAGACAACGTTTGTCCAAAGTGTCTGATAGTATACTGACAGTCTCGTACATTCTAAACACCAAAATGAATAATCTTTTTGCTGCCACTTCCCCCAATGATTTTCGAAATTCTGATGGAATGTTACGTATTCCTTCCGCCTTACTTGATTTTATGTTTCCCAAAGCTCTTCTAAATTCCGATTCTGATTCTAGATTCCCTATCTTTTCCCTATCAACTCCTGTTTCCTCTACCATGTCATCAGATATATCCTATCCCTCATAGAGGTATGGCTTGGTTCAAATGGCTCTGAGCACTATGGGACTTAACTTCTGAGGTCATCAGTCCCCTCACAGAGGTATTCACTGTACTATTTCCACCTATATGCTCTCTCCTCTGCATTTAACGGTGGAATTCTCATTGTACTCTTAATGTTACTGCCCTTGTTTTTAATACCGCAGAAGTTTTTTTTTCTCTTTTCTGTGTGCCAAGTATGTCGGTCCTTCCAGCTATCGCTTCTTTTTCAATTTCTTCATGTTTTTATGTAGCCATTTCACCTTAGCTTCCTAGCACTTTCTAATTATTTCTTTCCTAAGTGACTTGTTTTTCTGCATTCCTGAATTTCCTTGAACTTTTTTAATACTTTCTTTTTCCATCGATTAACTGAAATATTTCTTCTGTTATCCACAATTTCTTCGCAGTGACCTTTCTTGTACCTGTGTTTTTCTTTTCAAATTCTGTGATTGCCCATTTTAGAGATGTCCATTGCTCTTCAATTGAACTGCCTACTGTGCTATTCATTACTGGAATATCTATAGCCTCAGAGAACTTAAGCGTCTCTCTTCATTCCTTAGTACTTTTGTATCCCACTTTTTTGTGCATTGTCTCTTAAACTTCAACCTACTCTTCATCATTAACAAATTTTAATCTGAGTCTATATCTACCCTTGGGCACGCCTTACAATCCAATATCTCATTTTGGAATCTCTGTCCGACTATGATTTAATCTAATCTAACTGAAATCATCCTAACCGAATCTAACTGAAGTCTTCCTGTATCTCCTGGCCTCTTCCATGTATACCTCCTCCTCTTGTGATTCTTGAACAGAGTATTCACTGTCAGCATCTGAGATTTATTGCAGAACTCAATTAGTCTTTCTCCTCTCTCATTCCTAGTATCAAGCTCGTATTCTCCCATAACCCTTTTATCTACTCCTTCCCCTACAGCCACATTTCAATCCCCCATGACTATTAG
This sequence comes from Schistocerca piceifrons, assembly GCF_021461385.2. Classification (NCBI taxonomy): domain Eukaryota; kingdom Metazoa; phylum Arthropoda; class Insecta; order Orthoptera; family Acrididae; genus Schistocerca; species Schistocerca piceifrons. Next base: position 188,391,602 of record NC_060139.1, read on the forward strand.
ATTTTCCTCTCCTTTTAATGTCCACAGCTGACGGTCTAGTTGCTGCCTCTGGATCACAAGGTCCCGGGGTTGGATTCCCGGCCGGGTTGGGGATTTTCTCTGCCTGGGGAATGGGTGTTTGTGTTGTTTTCTTCTTCATCATCATCATCATCATTTGTGACAGTGGCTACATTGGACTGTGTAAAAATTGGGACTCTGTACAGGTGCTGATGACCGCGCAGTTGAGTGCCACAAACCAATCATCATCATCATCATCATCATCATCATCATCATCACATCTCCTTTTACATACTGAATTACGCAGTCAGTGTCCTCATATATTCTGTCTATCTCTTCATCATCTGCTTGCGACGTCGTCATGTATACCTGAACTGTTGTTGTCGGCGCTGGCTTGCTGTCGATTCTGATGAGAACAATCCTATCACTGAACTGTTCACAGTCACTCACTCTCTGTCCGACCTACCTACGAGGGTAATCTCAAATGTAAGGTCTCCTATTTTTTTTAAGTACATAGACCTGTTTATTTCTACAATGGTTTACATCAGTTTACAGCTTGAACATTTAGCTATTTTTCGACATAATCACCATTTTTGTCGATGCATTTTTGTAGACACTGTGGCAGTTTTTGTTTGCCCATGTTGTACCAGCTCTCCGCATTGCTGTTCAGAAAGTTATGATCCACTTCTTTCACCTCGTCGTCAGAGATGAATTGCTGGGACCACAATTAATGCTGACAGGTACTGTGAGACTCTGAAAAAATTCAAACGGGCAATTCAGAACCGGAAAAGAGGAATGTTGAGCAAGGGCATACACATCTCCATGACAACACTCGCCCACGCATCACTCAGCAAACCGTTGCTCTCTTGCAACAATTTCAGTGGAAATAATCACCCACCCACTCTATAGTCCTGACTTGGCGCCCAGTGACTATCACCTGTTCCCTAGGTTAAAAGAACATTTGGCCGGAAAGCGATTCAGCTCCGACGACTAGGTGAAAGAAGAGATTCGAAACTTTCTGAACAGGAAGGTGGCGAGCTGGTATGACATGAGCATACAAAAACTGCCACAGTGTCTACAAAAATGCATCGACAGAAATGGTGATTATATAAAAAAACAGCTAAATGTTCAAGCTGTAAACTGACGTAAACCATTGTAGAAATAAATAGGTAAATGTACTTATAAAAAAATTGGAGACCTTACTTTTGGGATTACCCTGGTATTTGTAACAAATACTACTCCCATTCTTTCATTCTCTGCTGCTGTTGATATTCAACAGTACTCATCTGGCCAGATATCCTCGTCTTCTTTCTGAAAATTTCACTTCACTGAAGCCCACTGTATCTAGACTGAGCCTTAGCATTTCCCTTTTCAGATTATCTAGCTTTCCTACTAAGTTCACACTTCTGACATACCAAGTACTCACTCATAGAACATTATCTTTCAGTTGGATATTTAACATTTTTCTTGTCATCACCTCCCCCTTGGCAGTCCCCTCCTGGAGATCCGAATGGGGGACTGTTCTGGAATCTTTCACCAATGGAGAGATCACCATGTCACTTTTCAATTACAGGCCACATGTCCTGTGGATACATGTTATGTGTCTTTAATGTAGTGGTTTCCATTGCCTTCTGCATCCCAAGGGCAAGAGAGAGTCCTGAACCTCTGCCTGCCCTTCCACCCTTGTTGACAAGGCCATTGACCTTGGGTTGCCATTGCTGTGAATTTTAATTCAATCCCAAATTTTCCATTGTTATATTTACAGCAAGTAGACTACACATGTATCACATTTCACACACTAATCACAATCAAAATGATTGGCATAAGAAGAGAGAGAGAGAGAGAGAGAGAGAGAGAGAGAGAGAGAGTGTGTGTGTGTGTGTGTGCGTGTGTGTGTGTGTGTGTGTGTGTGTGTGTGGTGTGGGGCGTGAGCGCATGCATGTGTATTTCCTAACCAAATGGAAACAAATAACTGGCAGTGGAAAAACTTTACATGGAATACTCACCTGTTTCACCACTCAGCAGGACAACCTGGTTGGCAGCAATTATTTCTAGTATCTCTTTCTGCATTTTATACGCTGGTAAAGTACGCCGGAAGCTCAGAAGTGGTCCTCCAGCCATCTGCCTCTGCTCCAGTTGCTGCTTTAGCATCTTGTCTAAATCTGAATCTCTGCGTTTACTGATAGGAACACGGACTGAGAGAGAGTGCTCAAGATTGGATTCCATGTTGCCTGTTACACTACGAATGAACTGTTGCTTGAACCGAGAGTCCCTAATGTGCTTATATTTATGTTCCAGTCCTTTTGAAACTGATCCACACTGAAAAAAATCAGAATGTGAAAAATTCAAAACCAGAAAAGAAGTACTTGTAATAATTTCAAAGACAGGAAATTTCTGTCTCACTTAAGTATTTAAATTAACCCAGTAATCTTTTGAAAAGAGATAAGCATGTCTATTTAATGGGTGGCATGACTTATCTCCAATCTCCAATGTACTGCAAGCTTTTTTCTAACCTTGTTATGATTATATATTTTAAGACATCATAACTACTCCAAGCAGAGCTCATTAAACAATTACTACATACTTTTTCATTCCTTAGTTCCATAGAGTAAACTGGTTGTTTGCCAAATTTTCCTGCATATGTAGGAGTTGTCATAATTTAGATTATAAGGTTGATGATGGAAAATAAATAATTAAAGCATGTAGGAGATTTCAAAGTGAGATTCTGGCAAAGTACTATGGGTTCAACTTGCACCATTGTGCAGCTAAGACCATAAAACACAAGTCTATCAGTGATAGCTATTCACAATTTTTTTCGGTAAGTGGAGCATATTAGGTGTGTACAGCACCTCAGTTCTATACAACTAAGTTACTGTTGTATAGTGCAATGATTCTGCTATATAAAATGAGAAGAATTTGTGAGGTGTGCCAATAACTTCTATGATGGTATCAAATTTCCAGCAACGCTGTGTCAAAAATGCTGGGTATCTTCTCTAAAACCGGTTATATCTGTATTAAATGTTTCTGTTATAAATATAAAACCTACCTGACTCATTACCAACACACACACACACACACACACACACACACACACACACACAGAGAGAGAGAGAGAGAGAGAGAGAGAGAGAGAGAGAAAGGGGGGGGGGAGCTGGGGTGAGGGCACGGTCGAGGGGGCAGGGGCGAGGGCGAGGGGAGAGGGAAGAGAAGGGGGGATTGGAAGGGGGAGAGGGAACTGGGAGGGGGAAGGGGAAAGAGAACTGGGAGGGGGAGGAGGGAAGGGGGAGAGAAGAGGGTGCAGGGGAGGGAGAGGGGAGGGGGAAGAGTGAGGGGGAGGGGAGGGAGGGGGAGGGAGTGGGGGAGGGGAGTAGAGGGGGAAGAGTGAGGGGGAGGGGAGGGAGGGGGAGGGAGGGGGTGGGAGGGGGAGAGGGTAGGGGTGGGGAAGGGGGTGGGGGGAGAGGAGGAGGGGATGGAAGAGGGAGGGGGTGGGAGAGGAAGGGGGATGGGAGAGGGAGGGGGGGGGGGGTTAGCAATGGCTATCCCCGATGAGTATGCCTAGTGTGTTGGGAGAGGTAAATTCTAATGAATGGGGAGTTATCACAAAGGGAGTCGCACAGGGTTCAATTTTAGGTCCTCTGCTGTTCCTTATTCAAGTGAATGACCTCCCACTTAACGTTCAGCAAGCGGAACTAGTACTTTTTGCACGTGACACGAGTGTTATAATAAATCCCATTCCAGAAAAAGTAGCTGAAGATATTGTTAAGGATGTCTTTCAAAGAATTATTAAGTGGTTCTCAGAAAATGGACTCTCCCTTAATTTTGAAAAACCTCACTACATCCAGTTCTGTACAGCGAACAGAGTCATACCAACAACTGATGTAGCATATGAACAGGGCTCAGTTAACAGCGTAGATTTCTCCAAATTTTTGGGTGTTCACATTGATGACAACTTGAAGAAGCACATTACTGAGCTTCTCAAACAACCAAGTTCAGCTTCTTTCGCTCTTTGTGTAATCGCTAGTCTTGGTAATAAACAGATCAGCTTCCTAACATATTTTGCATATTTCCACTCAATACTGTTTTATGGAATAGTTTCTGGTGTAACTCACCACTGAGACATAAAGTATTGATTGCACAAAAGAGAGCAGTGAGAATAATTAATGGTGTTCACCCAAGGATGTCATGTAGGCACCTTTTCAAGGAGTTAGGTATTTTAACAGCACCATCAGACTACATATATTCGCTAATGAAATTCGTTACAAATAATCTGTCTCAATTTGCGAAGAACAGTGATGTTCATACGTACAATACTAGTGGGAAAAATGACCCTCCCTATCCATTACTGAAGCTGTCAGTTGTTCAAAAAGGAGTATATCATTCAGTAACAAAAATCTTTGATCATTTGCCAAACAACATAAAGTGTCTGGCAGATAGCAGATCAAGTTTTAAATCTAGCTTAAAATCATTTCTTTTGGACAACTACTTCTACTCCATGGTCGAGTTTCTGTTTCAGAAATGGTAAAAATAAATAAATAAATTTGTACCTCTAAATGTAGTTGCATGTGTAGAACTAAAAATTTCAGTAATATTAATATTGGCACTATTCGTGTGTGTGTGTGTGTGTGTGTGTGTGTGTGTGTGTGTGTGTGTGTGTTTTATAAATCTTGTAATCTGACCTGTTCCACATCATATCGATAAAATAACTAAACTGTGACCTTCAAGCCAATATTCAGTATGATGACAGCTTTACCTTTTAAGAAAGAAAGAAATACTTGAATTGAAGTATTATATTACAATTATCTCTGCATTTTGTGATCCTCCTCCTTCAGTCTTGGTAGGAGTTGGCAGATTAGGTTTTTCGTCTGGAGATTTCCATTTTTTCTCTGCTGCATGCACAATTACCTCAGCATTTTGTGGTTTTTCTTCTTTTTCTTCGTCTTCTTCAGTCTTGATAGCAATTGACAGATTAGGTTTTTCATCTCGAGATTCCCCTTTTCTTTCTGCTGTATGCACAATTCCCTCAGAATTTTGTGACTCTTCTTCTTCGATCTTTACAGCATTTAACAGATAAGGTCTTTTATCCGGACATCCCCATTTTCTCTCTGCCGTATGCAACAACCTCATAATTTTCTCTCTACATGATGGATTTAACTTGATTCGCTGTCTCTGAAAATTGTACAAAACAACTGCAATGGAATGAAGCCAATTCAACAAGCCAATATAAAGAAACATTTTTAATTGTTAGAATGGTGTTGTTTGACTCAACTTAGTTATACTTACAAACTGTGAGAATATTTTACTAATGTTAGGATTCAAGACAAAGTAATTTTATTATTATTATTATTTGTTAACAGTATTACCCAACATAATACAATACCAAGGATACAGAATGACTGTCTAATATTCACTTTCAGGAGTCTACATTCTACTGTGGACAGATGCATATGGAAGTAGAAACAACTAATCAAACTTTCAGAACTGTTAGTTCTTTCCTCGGGGAGGAAAGAGAAATAGGCTGGGAAGAATAGAAGGGAGGAGCAGATCATCCAAACACCAGATTCAGCAGGACCTAGCCTTGCAACAGGTGGGTCACTCTTAAACTGGTGTGTAAGTGACTGCCCCCTCAACCCACCTAACCCTCTTTTCACTCCAAGGATGGAAGCAGTTCTGAAAGTCTTTACTGTTGAATATGCCTATTGGCAGTACTTGGAATTTCACCTTCAAAAGGCAAGTTATGGCCAAACATTCTCTCACATTGGTATTTTATAGCATTATAAAGACAACTGTCCAATGCATTTGGTGACAAGACGATGAAGTAAACGTGTGCAGGCCTCTTTCATTTAATATCAGCCTTTCCTCTTCTCTCCCTTGCAGCGCATGACCGTCACATTGTGGACAACAATCTTTACTTTGACTGCAATAACTTTTAAATTACACTTTATTTGTAAGAAAACCTGAATGAGCCCTACAGATGCACTTGGATGAATCAACTGAAACTTTCAAGAGTAATATAAAGTTTTTGCCAACATTTCTCTGCATGAAGACTGTCTGAGTGAGCAGTGATAAGTTGCTGTGCTCCACTGGGTGTATCATTTTCAAATATTCTTAAAATATTAGTGTTTATTTTTTCTTTGGTCACAATAATACCCCTTTGAAGTACGCGTTTCTGAGCATGAAGGCTCCTTGTATAAGTGATAAAACATAACCCTAAAACAAGGCAAATTACCTATTTAATCTTACTTCAATTCCAACTTACAAAAAACCAGCCAGTGCGAGTTGGAGAGTACTACAATAATATAAAACATCTTATTAACAATAAAATATTTATATGCACCAAATTAAACATGACAGTTAACAAGATAAAATATTTTTCCTCTTAAAAAATCAAATTCATAATATGCTTACCAACACACACACACACACACACACACACACACACACACACAAAGTATTCTGCAGCGCGCGCGGCACACACACACACACACACACACACACACACACACACAAAGTATTCTGCAGCTCACACACACACACACACACACACACACACACACACACACAAAAACAAACAAACAAAGCATACTGCAGCTCACATTAAACTCAGGAATTTCATGATGACAAAGTAGAAATTGGCTGCGTAAGATTTCTTTTTAAATTTTATTGTGGCAAACCAATCTCAGGTCCTGTACCCATCACTAGCAGCACACCGTACATTACCACGAAATGAATTTCAGCACCCATTCAATATCTATATAATCAAATTTATTTTATTATCCCTTGGCAGTTTCAGTTGATTTCACACCCACCTATTACTTGTTCACAACAAGAACAACACAGTCTCTCTAGTTGTGGATCGGTAGAGGCCGGTAGAAGTCGTTTGACCTTGAGCCACAAGTATTTTGTTCCTGATCATTGCAAACATCAGCAATCCAATGCGGAACACTGGATATACTATGTAGGCATTGCACAGTGATTGTTGTCCACGTTGTGTTGCATCACAAAGAAATAGCATTTGTGATAACTGATAAAGTGCTTCCAGGTCCATCCAACTCCTCATACGTAGCACGCTATGGAGTGGGGCCAGAAAAATTATTAACAATGTCGCTGAATGCCGCAAGCAGGAGAACAGAAAAGAGTTTCTCTACCCCATATCACAGCCAATGAAAAGGGCTGTGGCATACACAGGAGCAAGCTACAGCATAGAAACAGAAAATTTTGCAAAGATAATCCTAGGAAATCATCAGGAACTCCCTGAAAAAACAGGTAAATATCAGTTCCGTTCAAATTTGACCTTGACAGGGCTCTGAAATCGCCTTCCATGTTGTCTGAACTAGTTTAAAATATTAATTTAAGTTTGTGTGTGTAAAGGCTGATGGAACTTCTGTATATGTGGAGTTGTGCAGATTATGTCTCGGATATTGTATCACAGCTTACAGTCATTACATCAATGCCCCTCATTTGCAAGTAACATAGAAACTTGTCACCCAACGGCGGACTACAGCTGCAGCATGAAGTGTAATTTTGATTATCAGTGGGATAATATTATAAGGCTGGTGGCTACAAATTCTATTGCAACCAATTTCTTTTATAGACTGTCATCATTATTTTTATTTAGTTAATTGTAACTGTGTGGTATGACACACAACCATTTATGTTGAAACTTCCTGGCAGATTAAAACTGTGTGCCCGACCGAGACTCGAACTCGGGACCTTTGCCTTTCGCGGGCAAGTGCTCTACCATCTGAGCTACCAAAGCACGACTCATGACCGGTCCTCACAGCTTTACTTCTGCCAGTATCTCATCTCCTACCTTCCAAACTTTACAGAAGCTCTCCTACGAACCTTGCAGAACTAGCACTCCTGAAAGAAAGGATACTGCGGAGACATGGCTTAGCCACAGCCTGGGGGATGTTTCCAGAATGAGATTTTCACTCTGCAGCGGAGTGTGGGCTGATATGAAACTTCCTGGCAGATTAAAACTGTGTGCCCGACACAGGAGTGCTAGTTCTGCAAGGTTCACAGGAAAGCTTCTGTAAAGTTTGGAAGGTAGGAGACGAGACGCTGGCAGAAATAAAGCTGTGAGGACCGGGCGTGAGTCATGCTTTGGTAGCTCAGATGGTAGAGCACTTGCCCGCAAAAGGCAAAGGTCCCGAGTTCGAGTCTTGGTCGGGCACACAGTTTTAAACTGCCAGGAAGTTTCATATCGGCACACACTCCGATGCAGAGTGAAAATCTCATTCTGAAACCATTTATGTTGTTTCAAAAACTTGATCCCAGGCCAGGGAAACATCTTTCTTAATTGGATCTCTACATTCTAAATAGAATGCAGGCCTACTTTCCGACTTAATGGACTGGAAAAGTCCAGTTGGATGATTTTGACAGGGATATAGTGAGAGAAACGATAGGGTTTTACACAGTGCAAAAATTTGTTCCGAGTATGGGAAGACTTAGGCCAGTACTCGATGAAAAAGACTTGGGGCGTCATATCTGTAAGGGACATTTTGTTCTTGATGGGATTTACTTGGAAAAGGTGCAAAATAGAAGTGTTTTATTGGTAGATCATGGAGACAAAATTGGTGGTCATGTTTAATTGTAGAAATGAAACATATTAAGGAAGCAGGGAGTGGAATATTTTATCTGGCTGAAACATGGATTGACAACAACATGACAGTTGGGAAATGCTGGCAAAAGGATGATGATGTAAGCATTAGGGAATGGGGAATCTCCTCTAAAAGACTTATTGCTGTAAGTGTTGGTTCTAAGCAGGGGTTTGTCAGGGAAGCTGAACTAAAATTCTGGGCAAAGTCATATATAGGTGACTACCATGGGCAGATGAATTCACACGACTTTGAGAGATGGTTCATGAATATGATTCTAACAAATTTTCTGCTGAACTCAGTAATTGTGATGGATAATGCTCCTTACCAAAACAGACTGGAGGGCAAATTGACCAAATTGTATGACACAAAAGAGAGGACGTTGGAATGGCTGCAGAAAATCAATGTTGAGTGTAATGACAGCATGAGAAAGCAGGCCCTGTTCTCTTAATTCCAGAAAACAAACACGCAAAAAAATTCTATGTGGTTGACAAAATGGCAAAAAAGAATGGCCACATGGTTGTCCTCCGTATAACTGCGACATAAATGAGATGGAACTAAAATGGACAAAAGTTAAGAGATTGTTAGGGAGCAAAATACTTCTGGCAAAACGTGAAATGAAAATTTGTTTAAGATTTTCAGTGAACCCCTTCTGGCAGTAACTGCTGAAGACTGGCAGGCACACCTCAGGGAAGTCCAGTAACTGGAAGAAGATTATTGGAGGCGTGACAATGTTGTGGAACTTGCAATAGGGTCATTCCATGTCAATTCAACCAATTTGAGAAAATGTTCCAGCTGATAGTCGCAGATTTGGCTGAAATTTAGCACTCCAATGCTACCAAGTGTGGAACACTCATGTAAAAAATTTTAAGTTCCCCTGCCAATTAGTTCCAGAATTATGGCTTGTGAAAGAAGGTGGTGTGACCCGGAAATTGCAACCCGCATCTGACAATCTTCGTAAGTTCGGAACTATTCCGCACAGTCCAGTGAAATTTTTACAACCCAGTAACATCCACTTAGAGAACACACACTATGAATCAAAACACCACCAACATATTTCCGAGGGAAGATAAAAAATTCCAAAATGTGATTTAAAAAATGTAATATCGGTAAGTCACCTCATCTTTGTTTTTATATATAATTTTTCCCAAGTGGAATGTTTCCTTCTATTATATATATATATATATATATATATATATATATATATATATATATGAGAACGTTTGGAAGAAACATTATCATTTCTGTGCATTTTTATAGTCACGATGTAGTCATACCCGGATCAACACTAAGGGACCAGAAGATTTATAGGCTTTAAAAGAAATGCAACACTACACAAAGAAGTTGGTTCAGAAATAATAGGAAAATGATAATGTTCCTTCTGCTTCATGCTGCGTTCGGCCCATCAGCGTGATCGTAATTTCTGGTGATGAAGTAACACAAAATAATTATAATTCAAGTAAATGAGAAGATGGAAATCATCAAGGTTAATTTACTAAAATAAGCACACTTATCTGTAACACACCTTTTTTTTTTAATGCGACGTACCTTTTCATATTAAATTACAATAGATGACCATTGTGGTTAAATACCTTATACATAACAGTCAAAATGTCCTCTTGATGCTGTCTGTTCGTAATCAGTTACAAGAAACTACATGTTTTCTGATTGAAAAAAAATAACATTTAGCATATTCACTCAATATTTTCACATAGAATATAAAATACAGTTGCGGGACGCAGCAAGTCCGCGTCCGCCTTTCATAGAATACAAACAGTAAAAGGTGAGGCGCCAAAAGCCTCATTTGTCTGAAACAACAGAATCCTTTTTTATACCATTAATCGATACATGTACATAGAGATTTACAGGCACCGCGCAAGAACGGCAAAGATAAAGAATAATAGACTCTGTCACTGCTATGCGATGGTTCATTTCTTTTACTTTACAATTGTTCGATAACTTTAGGCCATCAGGCATTTACTATTGAGCGTATATTAATGTTTGTGAGGTGAAAATTACTAATATTACAATCTGAATGTCATAAAACAACATATGGAACAAAATGAGGCATTTGCTTTGTACTGTATGATCTGGATGAATCGGACCAAGATTTGTTGCTATGGAGATCCGGGATACACCCTGTGGGCACAAGAAGTACAGTTCCAGGAAACTTTAGTGTTTGTTATCATCATATGAAAGTGTTTCTGCATAAATATTCTTTCCTACAAAGAAGTTGTTTTGATCCATTTCGGATTCATAAGAAGACAGTGAAGTGTAGCTTCAGAGAAATTGATATAAAATCAGTATTGAAAGTGAATCAGTGCATGGGACTTAACATGAAACGTTCCAGATGTGTTACACTGCTAAAAAATGAAGAATATCCTGATAATTTACATGACAGTGACGAAGAGTATCAGGCACCTACAACCACAGCGGGTGAGCAATTAAATACTTCAGTGACTGCTCTTGGTTTGCCCCCCTGAAGACACACGAAATTGGGAAAAGAGACAGGCCCAGCTATGGTGGATGAAAACTATAAGAAGCTCAAATGGAATTAAAACACAAAATAGCTGACACACTAATGGTGGAAGAGGAAGAACTATCTGCTCCAAAGGAACAGAAATCATGCCAGAAATTCTCTGATTTGGACAAAATTGTGCATGATTTAAAAGAAAAATGTGCCATATCCACACGCCAGAAAAAAGTAGCTATTCTTACCCTGGCACCTTCCAGCTGGTCTATTGACTACACTGCAAAGGAATTCAATGTTTCTGCATATATGGTAAAGCAAGCTTGGAAAATAAAAGCAACCCAATGAGTGCTTCCACAACTTCAGCAGGCTCAGGGGTAAGCAATTGAGTTCAGAATTTTATGAAAATAATGACTACAGCCAAATAATGCTTGGAAAAAAAGACTATGTAACGGTGAAAATGGGAAATGTACGTGTACAGATGCATAAAAGACTGTTGCTACGCAACATATCATAACTATATGTAGAATTCAAGGAAAAGTATCCCAATACCAAAGTAGGTTTCGTCTTCGGCCAAAATGGGTTGTGTCTGTAAGTGCAAGGGGCACACACAATGTTTGTGTATGTGAGACTCGTCAAAATGCTAAGCTGATGTTTACTGCTATAAAGGATTCTGGTCTGGATTACAAAGGTGCAATGAAGCTGCTAGTGTGTGACATCAGTTCCTACCAATGCATGATACACAGGTGTGAAAAGTGTCCTGGTATGGCAAATCTCACAGAACACATGAATAACAAACTGTACGGTGAACTCCTTATGGAAGACAATGAATTTGTTTCTCATAAACAATGGACACACATGGATCACACAAGTCTTGAAACAAAGCAAAGTACAGTGGAAGATTTTGTTGAAATGTGTTGTCAAAAAACGGACAAACTGACCACACACAGCTTCACAGCAACAGCACAATCGGCTCATCTCCAGTTCTGTAAGGATAATTTGAAACAAGATGAAATTATAATAATACCAGACTTTTCTGAAAATTATGCATTTATAGTTCAAGATGCCACCCAAGGATATCAAGGATATCATTGGTACAACAGTCAAGCAACTCTCCAGCCATTTGCGATTTACTATAGAGGTGAATCAGGTGATGTGTCTGTCATGAACTTGTGCGTTTTTAGTGACTGTGTAATTCATGATGCCATTGCAGTTCGTGCTCACATTCGCACTGTCATGGCATATGTGAAAAACAAGTGAAATACTTCAGTGATGGGGCAGCTAGTCAGTGCAAAAACTGTAAAAATCTCAAAAATTTATGCATGCATTACCATGATTTTCAGATTCATGCAGAATAGAATTTTTTCGCAACAAGTCATGGTAAAAATGTATGTGATGGTATTGATGCTACCATTAAGCGCATGGCATCACGAGCTAGTCTGCAGCACCCTACAGAAGGTCACATTCTAACACCTCTTCAGTTATTTACCTGGGTACAGAAAAATATATCTGGCATACAATCATTCTATGTTTCAAAAGATGAGGTGAAATCAGTCGAAGAACTGCTAAAAACCAGACTAGAACACGTTAAAACTGTTGCAGGTGCAAGGAGCCATCATCACTTTCCTCCAGCGGACTCTGACAATGTGCAGATGAGCAGACTGTCCGGTTATAACTATAGGTTCTTGCACAACATGTGTTTTCACAGTGCGTCTGACTCAGGATTCAGAAGCAAAAGCAGCAACATACAACCAGGTTGCTATGTTATTGCTGTTTATGATGACAAATGGTACTTAGGATGTGTTGCAGAGTGCAGTGAAGCAGAAGGTGATGTACTTGTGAACTTCATGGCACCAGCAGGAACAGCAAGATCATTTCATTGGCCACATTTGGCAGACAGGTGTTGGATTTCTTTTGAACATATTCTTATGACAGTTCCAGTTCCTACCACAGTGTCAGGAAGACAGTACAATTTGCCACTCAATGTACAGAGTACAGTAGCTAAAGTGTGGGAGAACTTCTGTTCAAAGCACAATCGACTGGTTTTTAGCAGTTAAGGTGCAGTAAACATTAATGATAGGTTGTGTTAATCTGTCTATATGTCGTTGCTTGGTGATTAAACAGTTGTGGGAGAGCATAAGAAGAGGCAGAGCAGTTTACGATATGTTTTTACAAAATTGTGTTGTGCAACAATGGCCACATCACCAAATACATCTGTCAACTTCCATTGTACACAAATGGCTTGCAATAACATACTGAAATTTTGAGATATATATCATTATGGTCTACTTATGTAGTGTGTGAAATTTGGCTTGGATACCACTTGTCCCTTTTGTGCTACCACACTTCAAAAATCCATGTTTTTCAGGTAATTTTTCAGATTTTTGTATTTTCATGTGCATGTAACTCAGTTTTTGTGACTGATGTGGGCATGATGAGTTCTGTGTGTGTTTAGGCCACATTAGGCTTACCACAGCAAAATTTATACCCTTTCTCAGTGAATTATATTTGGCATAGAGGGCACCTACAATATGTACCTTTTAATGAATTATATTTTCTTAATCACATTTTGGAACTTTTTATTTTCCCTCAGAAATATGTTGTTGGTGTTTTGATTCATGGAGTGTGTTCTCTAAATGGATGTTACTGGGTTGTAAATATTTCACTGGACTGTGTGGAATAGTTCCAAAGTTATTAAGACCTGAAGTTGGGTCTAAAGATAAGATTGCCAGATGCGGGTTGCAACTTCCGGGTCACGCCACCTTCTTTCACAAGTCCTAATTCTGGAACTAATTGGAAGGAGAAACTAATATTTTGTACACGCGTGTTCCGCACATGGTAGAATTAATGTACTGAATTTCAGTCAAATCTGAGAGTATGAGCTGGAGCCCCTGTTTGAAACGACATGGAATGACCCTTTCTTGGCCCACGCACAAGAGAGACGAGTAGGAAGTACTGCACATGAAATAACAATATGTGACTGAGCTAATGTATCATCTCAACTAAAGCCAGATAATCATTTATATGAATATGATGTGTGTATGTATATGTTGCTAAACAGAGCCAGGGACTACACTACCACAACTGAATCCGCAGTAGACAATGACAAGAGATACACCCACTAACCTGGCTTAAATTGGTTGCAGAGATCACCCTCAATAATCTTACAAGGAAGAAGAATCCCAGACGACTGAAAAAAATAGTCAACATCCCACTGTTCAAGAAGGCCAACAAAAGGAAACAAGGACACTATAGGGGCATAACACCACAATTGTTGTATATCTTTAAACTACTGGAAAAGATAACAGAAACGAGACTTCAGAAGATAGTGGAACCTGTACTTGAGGAGGAGCAACATGGGCTTAGGAAGAATCGCAGTACTATGAATCTCACTTTCGTGACAGAAAAGTGCTGGGGACATGGAAAGAATATTGTGGCTGCGTTTTTGGACACTGAAAAAGCCCGTGAGTGTCCCTTGAAAAACAATCTGAGAATGACCAAAAGATCTCAATGTGTCGAAGTATTGAACTGGAAAAATAAAGGTGTTATACCAGAAAGGGCTGCTAACAGCTGTTTCCATATAGGCAATGGACAACTGAAGTGGTTCAAGACAGTCAGATGTCCAACAAGGAGTTACCCTATCATCACTCTTTGGGTCAGTTCTCACTTATGGTTTAGAGACATGTAGCGTACTGGAAAAAAAAACTACATATGGCCACAATGGGACTCATAAGAACTATGAACCAAAATACTGGAAAGGATAAGATGACAATGAGGTACACAGGAATACAGATGGCCTCCATCAAAGTCCCTGTCACTAGTGTAATAAAGAAATGTAGACTGAAATGGTATGGGTATGTTATGAGGATGGATAAAAAGCAACCAGATAAAAAAATTAAGGCAAAAGATCATGCATTAGATCCAGGAAATGCTGGGAAGATACAGTGAAATCAAACCTGGAGGAGAGAGGACTACACTGGAAAAATGGTATGGGAAATGAGAATCTATGCATCTGCTGTTTTGTAAGCTCTTTGTCGTTAACTGTCCACGTTTGCTTTTTATTCTTGGTAATATGTTTGTTCTGAATATAGTGTGCTCATTTTTTTGCACAATAAAACACTTTTTGTGTGTTTCTTCAAACTGTGAGCACTTTACTTAACCACTTTACTGAATATCAAAGCCAAGACACACACAGGTTATGAGCCCAGCATACCCTGTGTACCTAGTAAATGCAGTCTGCTTAAACTCATGAAACAAAACTAAGCTCAGCGATCTATTTTAGGTAGGAATTAAGTATTAAATTCATTACAATTTGTAGAGAAATTGGAACAAAGGGAGAATTACAATATGTGGCAGTTTGCTACCAAAACATATCTTCGCCACGAGAAGCTATGAGAATGTGCCTCAGATGAAGTGCTTCAGCAGACATGTCAAAACTCCCTTGTGAAATGAATTCAAGTAGACTGATATTGACTTCACATATGGTAGTGGCAAATAATGAGAGTTTACCCACTTAAGAAACTGGTGACACACACATTAATACACAAGTTGGTCGAAAGCAAACAAAAATTAAAGTAACTGATGTTCTCTGTGTGCCAAAGTTAAGTACAAATTTACTTTCTGTAAGTAAGATGGTGGAAAAGAGGCATTCCATCACCTTTGATAACAAGGCTATTGCATTTACAACAAGCAAAAGGAGCAGTTGATAATGGCATGTACAAACTGGACCAACTAGATAACTGTTTCATTAAAGCCAAGTCAGTATCACTGTTACATGATGTGAACTTGTGGCATAGGAGCTTAGGACATTTATGCCCTGACAGAATGGAAGCTTCAAAGAAAGGCATGGCCAATGGAGTTAGTTATAAGGGAACTATTGATTCGCCATGTGTTACATGCTTAGAAGGTAAATACAAGATTATCCTTTCAATATTCCATGTTAAGAGCACAAGGTATCCTCGAATTAACACTTTCAAACTTATGCTGAGTAATGGAAACAAGATCAATTGAAGGTGCCAGGTATTTCCTAGCTCCAATAGAAAGCTAGTGGAAAAACAAACTGCTTGTAACACATGTATATTTTGTATACACAACCGCGAGGAATATGGGAACCATGAACTAGCCAGCTTCCTACAGAACGGAGTAATTCAACAAACAAAAGTGCCCCACATGCCAGAACAAAATAGAGTAGCAAAAAGTTATAATAGAACATAAGTAGAAAAATCCAGATGCTTATTATCTGATGCAGGCTTACCAAAAGAATATTGAGGGGAAGTAGCCTCTACAGCTGTTTTGTTTTGTTTTGTTTTAGGATACAAAAACAACTAGGGCCAAATGCACCCAAATGAGAACTGTAGAACAAGAAGAAAAAGAGAGGAATTAAAAGTGACTATACATCCATTCCAATTGACGGAAGAGAAGACAGCTAAAAACTGGAAGGTGGAGAAAGATCTGTAAAATGTCATAGAGAAATAGAGGTCCAGAACTAAAAATTAAATATGAAGATGGCATCTGTTCTTTCGGACATGTCCAAAAGAACAGATACCATCTTCATATCGTTAAGGCTAATCAGCTGATGACCTCCTTCAGTGCAGATGCACAGGAATTGCCTGAACTCTTTCGGGACTCAGTGGATTGTCTTCCATGAGTAATGGGTATAAAGGCAGGGGCACTACAAATGTAGTGTGTGGAATATAAGTTGAGAATGTGGGCCTCATGGGGAGCGTGCTGGCGATAAGTCCCTGCAGTCACACTATCCTCTGTGCCCTCAGTGGCTCAGATGGATAGATTGTCTGCCATGTAAGCTGGAGATCCCAGGTTCGAATCCCAGTCAGGGCACACATTTTCAACTGTCCCCATTGATGTATATCAATGCCTATCAACAGATAACGGTATTGATTTATTTGTCATTTCATAAAAATTAAATGGCCTTCATCATATTGCTACAACAGACAAAGAGTAAAACGCAGTCGACAGCCCATGCATTGTTCACTAAAATGGCTGATAACTCAGATGGCACACACAAACAAGAACTTAAGTGATTAAAAAAGGGCAGTCCATTAGGGGATGACAGAGCATCAAAAGTTGAGTGTCATGTGCACAAAGTGGTGAGTTAGCACCACTTAACAAATGGCGATGGCTAAAAAGACAGTGCCTGATACGCAACCTAGCTTAAGTGAGCTCCCGGCAGTGAGATGGACAAGTGGGGTCACCAAAGCTGCTGGGAGAGGCTTAATAAAATGGAGCTTGTTCCAATGAAGGGAAGACCAGTGGCGATGCCAAAGTGACACCACCTGCTGACAGACGGCAACACAGAGATCATCGGAGGGAATGTAAGAAATAGCGGGCTGAGATACAAGGACTGCAGCCTTGGCAGCAGTGTTAGCGGCCTCATTTCCTGTCCGACTGACATGACCATGAACCCACATAAACATCACAGTGGCTCCATCAAGATTGAGCAAGTGACAGCTTTCTTGGGTCCATTGCACTACGGGATGGACGGTGTACAATACACACAGGTTTTGAAGGGCACTAAGAGAGTCTGAGCAGATGACGCAGTTGAAAAGCTTGTGTAGCAGGATGTACTGTGTAGCCTGATACAGGGCAAGAGCTCTGCTGTAAATACTGAGAAGTGTTTTGGAAGTCAATACTGAAAAACATTGGTGCCAATGATGAAAGCACACCCGACACCAAGGTCAGTCCGAGAGCCATCAGTGTACACGAAGGTACTATTGCAAAGTTCCGCGTGAAGGTCATGAAACTGACGGCAGTAGAGTGAGGCTGGAGTAGTGTCCTTAGGAAGCGAATGAAGGCTAAGGTGAACATGGGCCACTGCACGAAGCCAAGGTGGTGAAGGGTTCACACCCACTGGGGAAGTTGCAGGTAACGTGAAGTTAAGCTGCTGGAGCAAGAGCCAAAAGCGAACTCCAGGAGGAAACAGAGAAGAGGGACGTGCCCCATACTGGCGATCAAAGGAGTCATGCTTGGCAGACAAACAGCATGTACATCTGCAGAGGAAAAAGTCACAGCGGTAGGACAGTGGTAGTTCGGCAGCTTCACCGCGCGGGATTAGCCGAGCAGTCTAAGGTGCTGCAGACATGGACTGTGCAGTTGGTCCCGGTGGAGGTTCGAGTCCTCCCTCGGGTGTGTGTGTGTGTGTGTGTGTGTGTGTGTGTGTGTGTGTGTGTGTTTGTCTTTAGGATAATTTAGGTTAAGTAGTGTGTAAGCTTAGGGACTGATAACCTTAGCAGTTAAGTCCCATAAGATTTCACGCACATTTTTTTTCGGCAGCTTCTGCATACAGACTCTCAACCAGGCTAGCGTAAATGGTACCAGTGGCTAAACAGATGCAACAAAGGTGGATAGTATTAAGACAGCATAAGACAGATGGACGTGCAGATGCATAAATGAAACACCCATACTCTAGTTTCCAATGGACAAGAGACCGGTACAAACAAAGGAGGGCGATTCGATCTGCTCCCCAGAAAGTACCACTGAGGACACACAGGACATTGAGGGACTGCATACAGTGGGCTGCCAAGACACATGGGAGGTCCAAGAAAGTTTCTTATGGAACATGAACCCCAAAAATTTCGTAGTTTCAATGAAAGGAAGAGCAACAGGCCCAAGATGTAAAGATGGTGGAAGAAACCAATTATGTTCCCAGAAATTCATACAAATAGTTTTATCAGTGAAAAAATGAAAGCCGTTGTTGACGCCCCATGGTGTAACACCCCAAGAAACTCAAAAACCAAAATAAGAATGTCATGATAATTTAAAGTAGGGAAGAGTGTTATCCTGACAGGTACGACAACTTTGACAATAATATAACACCTTAAAGTTTTGATGAACACCAATTTCAATAATTACTGAGTATGTCACGATATAAAGGTAGAAAGAATGAAAGGTTATTTTTAATTAGCTATCAAACATCTCAGTAATAAGCGCGTGATAGAGATGCGCGGACTTTGTTCTCAGTTATTCTGACTTGAGAACTTGAACTGAAGTGATATTCTGATAGTGTACAACGAGTTCATGAACTTTAATTATTGGAGATATTATTGTTGGACTCAACTTTCATCAAAGTGAACAGTTACAACGTAGAACGGACATAGTATCGAAGACTGCAATACCTGATTAGCCTTGAGCAGGAAACATTAATACAACCACATGAAGGTGAAGATAATACAAATATGCCGATTGTAAAAGTTGTCGTAATTGTCACGATCATCGAACTGAAAAGAATCGTAATTGATCTGATCCTTCGGTGTGCGTGTGGTGTGATGATTATAAACCAACTGCTAAGAAGGAGCAATAAAAATTGTTCGTCAGTAATGGAAATCTCAAGTGTTGGCTCCATCATCATTAATTGAACTGTGTGATAGTTGATGATCAAAATTAATTAACTGTGAACATTTTAATGGAAAGAGTGACTTGACAAATATTGAGCATTGAAAGGATTGTTTTGCCAAAATAATATTATGATGCACAAAAGCAAGATAGCATTATAGATTATCTCTGGATTTGCGTCATGCTGTAGTGAACAATTCTGCCTAGCAACATAACAACTACTGATACTGAACAGCAAATGAATTTTTCCTCGGTTCAGTGGTGTGAAACGACACCGGTGATGAATGATTTACTCAATACTGCAATAATTAACTAACCGGGCATAGCAAATCATCATAAAACCATAACAGACGATTAAAATCAGCAGTTCGCATCGCTGAGAAGACTGTGCAGACTCACTAACGGACTTTCATACATTACACGAGGAACAATTTTCTTTACAGATTTTCAGGTGCTGTTCCATGTTATCTGACGGGGACAATCATCACTGTACGTCACGTCTTCATTCCACCGACCGAGCTGTAGCAGTAGTGGCTCACATCAACAGCGACAATAATAGGGGAGAGGGGACGTCACAACGGGTAAAGACGATTGAGATATTGCTGAAGACGCCTCACAATGAGACAGGTCACTAGAGAACTACAACAGGTGCCAAAATTGTCACAAAAAGGGTACTGGAGATCCCCTGCAGGAGACAGCCCATTATAGGATTAATGGCGATAGCAAAGAGGATAACTCTCAGGACGGAGCCCTCAGGCACACCGTTTTCCTGAATACAGGTGTCCAACAAGGCAGAACCTACACATACCTTGAAAATTCGGTCTTTTAAAAATTCCTGAAGGAAAAGAGGCATGCAGCCTCTGAAGCCGCAGGTGTAGAGAGTACAGAGGATACCAGTCCTCCAGCAGGTGTTGTAGGCTTTCGCTAAATCGAAAAACACAGCCAACAGTTTGGTATTTCTGCAGAAAACCATTCATGACATGGGTGGTGATGAGATGGCCAACTGCAGAACGGTGCGCTCGACATCCGAACTGCACAGTGGTTAGTAAATTGCAAGACTCAAGACAACATACCAACCGGGCATGAATCATACTTTCCATCACCTTGCAAACACAGCTGGTGAAAGAAATGGGACAGTAGCTAGACGGAAGGTGTTTGTCCTTACCAGGCTTAGATATGGGTATGACAGTGGCTTCACACTAGTGTCTGGGAAACATGCCCTCTGCCCAGATGTTGTTGTACATATGAAGTAAAAGAAACAGCTATTCCACCAGAGAGGCAAACAGTCAAAAAATACCAAACTTTGCGGAAGGTTTCAATGCATGTCACGATTTTTCTGACTGGTTTGATGTGATCTGCCACGAGAAACATGCTGCAACATATGAATGTGAACATCGTTTGGCCCTTGGGCGGAGTATTGGGGTAAAATGAGAGCATGATCTAGCTCCCTCATAGTAAAGGCAGCATTGTAGCACTCACTATCCTGAGATGAGAAGGGTATCATGCATGCTTCCTCTGCTCGTTTCCAAGGGAGGAAGGCAAGGTGATAGCGGGAGGAGCTCGGAATGTTCGCAAAATGGCGGCCCAAGGTGTTGGATACAGCAGTAGGGTCCTATGACATCATCTGCAACTGTCCGACCGAAAATTGGGGAATGGACCTTGGTCCCAGAGAGCCATCAGAGGTTGGCCCACATAATGGAAGAGGGAATGGATCTGTTAAAAGAACAATGAAATCCACCTACCTTTTTTGCTATCCCGAAGAACGCGACGACACTGTGCATACAACTGTTTACAATGAATGCAGTTTGCCGTCACAGGATGACAGTTAAAAACATGGAGAGCATGTCTCCGTGCGCGAACTGTGTCGCGGCACGCCTCAGTCCACCAAGGGACTGGGACACGGTGTGGTGAAGAAGAAGTGCAAGGAATGGAACGTTCTGCAGGAGTAAGGATAAGGTTTGTGAGATATTCCACCTGGTCATCACATCTGGGGAACTCTTGTTCTTCAAAGGTTGCCAAGAAGGAATAAAGCCTCCAGTCGGCCTTAGTAAGCTGCCATTTGGGTGTGCACGTAGGTGGGGTACGAGTCAGCAAATGCATAGCATACAGAAATGGTTACTCGAGTATGTGTCAGACAGAACGGACTGCTCGAGACTGTGGGCAAGCTGGGCAGTGCAGAAGGATAGGTCCAAACGGGAATAGGCATGCACAGAGTCTGAAAGAAACATGGGTGCTCCAGTGTTAAGGCAGAGGAGGTTAAGCTGATTGAGGAGGTCAGGCAGGAGGACACTTCTTGGACAGGTTCTGGGATAACCCCAAAGGGGACAGTGTGCATTAAAGTCACTGAGCAGCAGAAAGAGATGAGGTAGCTGCTCAATAAGCTGGAGGAAGTCTCCCCAGGTGACATCGAATGATGGAGGGATGTAAATGGTACAAAGGGAAAAGGTAAAGTGAGGAAGGAAAAGGCGAACTACAACAACTTGTAGGCGGGTAGACAGGGCGATGGGTTGGCTATGATCATTATCCCGTATGAACAGCATGACTCCCTCATGAGATGGGTTGCCATCCTCAGAGGGAAGTTCAAAACGGACTGGGAAGAAATGCGAGAGCTCAAAGGGGTCATGAGAATGCAATTTTGTTTCCTGGACCCACGGAAAAATAAGATGCTGCGATTCTAAGAGCAGCCATAAATCCTCTTTGTTTGACTGAAGGCCACAAACGTTCCACCGAAGGAGAGTGATAATGAGGAAAGAGAAGGGGGGAAAAAATCAAGGGGTGCACCTCAGTGGCACCCGAATGCCAGCCTTCAAAGACTCACTGCTACAGGGCGCACAGGCCGGAGGATCCTGCACCATCAGATCTACAGAGACGTCGCCATTCTCCCTCTGTTGATCTGCAGAGTCCAGGGCAGGAAAATAGCAAGTGGTATGCACCAGCGACAGGGAGGTCGGCCAGGCGAGGGTATCACGTGGCGACACCATCGATGAGGATATCTGAGTCAGTGAAGGAGAAGATCATTTGACTTTGTTTGGCTTCTTCGAGCCTTTCTGGTTGGCAGATGAAAACTCAAATGTTTGTTGGCTGGAGGGACATAAGACGTCTTCATGGGAGCATTCCTTCTGTCCTTTCCGGCCTGCTGGTTGTGTAGCAGGTGACTTTGCCCTGGGAGGCGACTGTTTGGTGGCTTCTTGCACAGCTGGACGAGGAAACAGCAATGCTACAATGGCACTGGGCAATTTCACAACTGCAATGCTGAATTTGAGGTCGCATCTCTGTGTGACCATGTCTTCTATGGAGTGAGATGTAGCAAGAACAGTACTGTAAGTGCCAGATGGAAGAATGCGACTAGCCAGTAACTTGCGAGTGACAGGGCAAGGCACTTTTTCTTTTGCCGTATCTCCTGAACAGCCTGCTCAATGAGATACACAGGATAATCTCAAGAGGATGCAGCATGATCGCCATTGCAGTTTTTACAGCGGGGAGGCGGAGGCAGAAAACTGCCCTTGTGCGCATCTCTACCACAAGTTACACATTTGACCGGGAGTTGACAAGACATTCAAGTACGGTTGAAACGATGGCACTGGCAGCAGCGCATTGGATTCAGAATGTATGGTCATGATAACTCTATAGCCTCTTGGATCTTGGATGGAAGCACCACTCTATCAAAGGTGAGAAAAATAGTGCATGTGGGCACTAAGGATCCATCTACCTCTCTCATCACCCACTGGATGGCAATGACACTCTGGTCAGAGAGGTATGTTTGGATTTCTGCCTCAGTCAAACCATCGAGAAGCCTAGTGTAAATAACACCATGGGAAGAATTCAAAGTTCTAAGGGCCTCAACACAAACAGGATAGCCATGGAGAAGTGAAGCGGCAAGCAGTTGTTGTGTTTGAGAATCGGAAGTAGTCTCCAAAAGCAAAGTGTCATTCCATAAACGAGAGCAGGATTTCACAAGGCCAGCAATTGCATCAACACCTTTCTGAATAAGAAATGGATTTACCGCTACGATGGACTGACCGTCTTTAGTAGACGAAACCAGAAACCACAAAGAACTGTGGTGCTGCTGGGAGGGTCTTTGAATCGGGAGCTCCATTCCGTTTATGTTTGGTAGACATGGACTGCGAAGATGATGAATGGCTCATTGTGAGAAAATCCGCCATGACTGCCAGTGTGTCTGATAGTGCACTCCTTCCAATTGGGGGCCCCCCCTCAGAGGGGGGCTCACCTGCTCTAAGTGATTGTTCACACCTCACGTCTCATCTCCCAAATACCTGACACAGGAACTAATCGGCAATTTGGGAAGGTAGCAGCTCAGGCAATCACCCTCCCTAGGCCTGGCATGTACCAGGAGGTACGTGCGAACCTACATTGACCCAGGGCTAGGAATTACGTGTTACCCAGTTACCTGTTACACGTTAGACGTGTGGGCTGGCCTTCAGGAATGCATGGGGAGGAGGAAGAGAATGAGGAGCCTCAAACACCGAAGCAGGAAGGAAGGAAAAAAGGAACGAAAAACAGTGGTGAGGCTGTCATTATGTCAGCTACTGAGAATGCAGAACACATTTCCAAAAACACCCCAGACATGTTCCCCAAGGGAGAGGGAAAGGAATAGTAAGAGGATAGACATGCAGCACAGAAGGGAAAAGATGCTGCAAAGGCTGGAGGTCCGTGGTAGCTAACCACGAACCCACCAAAGAGCGGCGAGCCCGCAGGGGGCTGTACAGCTGTGTACCTCATTAATAAATGACCTACAAAATCTTTAAAGGGGATGACACCAGAAGAAGTGTTTACTGGAAGAAAATCGAACCCTTGGCGTTTAAGAGTATTTGGCAGTAAGACCTTCATTCATGTACCTAAAACACCGCAGACATAATAGGGATAAGAAGAGCATTAAATGCATACTTGGGATACTGTGAACAGAGCAAAGCATGTCACTTATTTCAACCACCCAACAAAAATTAATAAGAACAAGAGATGTAAGATTTAAAGAAAATATTGTTCAAGCGGAATATGATACAACAGCATCTAAGAAGTTTCAGGAGCCAATAATTATTCCCACAATGAAGCAGTAGTTGAATATTAACCTATTACAGATGAGGAGTATGACGACTCAAGATGTTTTGTATCTAATCAAAGCAGTTCAGTTCACAACATTCAAATTCATCAGAGGCAAAAAAATCTTTGACTCCTCACAACAAAGTCAAACGTTCAGAAGATCATTGAGAATCCTGAAACCAATAAAAATGAATGATTATGGGACCTACTACTTCACAGTGACAGAGAACTCAGATACATCATCAGTAGAAGAAGCTTTACACAGTAAAGAATCACACAACTTTATTCAACCAATTAAAGAAGAATTGCAGTCATATACCAAAAATCAGACATATGAAAGGGCAAGGTTACTTTCAGATATAAACCCAATAGAAACCAAACAGATTTAAAGACTAAAAAGAATCTGCAAGGGAACACCTTTAGGCGCAAAGTATGGCTAGTATTAAAGGATCTGCACAGACAAAGGGTGGAAACTAAGAAGGGACCAATCAGCTTGGTCATTGGTCCCTGTTATGGATGGATCAATCTCATTATATAGAAAAAATATTAAATACACATTACACTGAGGACTGCAATCCAGTTTCAACACCTTTGGCCATCAGTCAACTACTTACACATTATATGAGCCACAAGACAGACAGAGAGAGAAAAGCCATGAGAAATATGCCCTGAAGAGAAGCTGTAGGTAGCTTGATGTGTGCACACCTGGGAACCAGACCTCATCTCGCATATGCAACTGCAATTTTAAGTCGCTTCAACAATGCTCCAGGCATGCCTCACAGGCAGGTAGTTAAAAGAATAATGAAATACTTGAAGCCGACTAAGAACTTCAAGTTGCAATTTTCTAAAGAAGAAAATCAAAACATGACAGGATATAGTGATGCAGACTGAAGAGGAGACAAAGAGGACAATAAGACAGTCACTGGTTTTCTGTTTAAATCACAAGGAGTTGTTATTTCCCGTAACAGTACAAAACAACCCACAGTAACTTTATCAACTATTGAAGGTGAATACCCTGGCCTCAGTTTGTAACAGGCACTGCGACTACAGAGGTTAGAAAAGGAAGCCCCCTTGCCCTGAAAAAGACCCTATACAGCTTCATTGTGATAACAAAGGTGCAGTTGACTTATCCAAAACAAGTGGCTAAAGTGCACAACAAAGGTGTACGAAAGGAAGATCTATG
This sequence comes from Schistocerca piceifrons, assembly GCF_021461385.2. Classification (NCBI taxonomy): domain Eukaryota; kingdom Metazoa; phylum Arthropoda; class Insecta; order Orthoptera; family Acrididae; genus Schistocerca; species Schistocerca piceifrons. The sequence goes on from NC_060139.1 coordinate 188,417,256, forward strand.
AAGACAAGAGACGATGAGCATTTGTACAATACATCAAGGAAACTGGAGCTACAAAATGATAAAGATGACGATGAATTACACACGCCAACAATGGAAAATCCAAATATGATACTTAAAAAACTATCACTCACCATTTCTTCACATTTTACAGTTAAATTTCTTGAATTAAGTGATTTCTTAGAGAATTTAACAGCTTTTATACACTTAAAATAATTTAAAAGAAGATGTAATGAATGTAGATGGCATTGGTAACACTGCTGAAAAACATATGCTGGCAAAAAAAGGTAAATTCTATTTTTGTGTTAACAGATGGTGTTTTGTTTACTGTCAACCTAACCTCACTTTCCCGTTTCCAGTACATGTGCTTAGTACAATGTCCAATCGTGGTTGTAAAAACAACTCTGCTGACAGTTTTTGCTATATTTGTGGTGAATTTGTGATTAAACAACACCAAAGAAACATTACAGAATTTGTGAAAAAGGTTTATCTATCATACTTTGGATTTAAACTTGGTAATCAAGATAAATCTTGGGCACCGCATAAGGTATGTTATGTGTGTGTCACAGATCTGAGAAAATGGACCAAAAAGGGGGGAAAAGCCTTTAGATTTGCTGTTCCTATGATATGGAGGGAGCCAAGAAATCATTACAATGATTTCTACTTTTGCAGTGTTGATATTACTGGTCATAATTCGAAAAACAATACGGTAATAAGCTACCCTAACCTTCCGTCTTCCATCTGACCAGTAGGGCATGGTGTAATTTGCCGGTTCCTGAACCACCATTGTTGTTGTTGTGGTCTTCAGTCCCGAGACTGGTTTGATGCAGCTCTCCATGCTACTCTATCCTGTGCAAGCTTCTTCATCTCCCAGTACCTACTGCAACCTACATCCTTCTGAATCTGCTTAGTGTATTGATCTCTTGGTCTCCCTCTACGATTTTTACCCTCCATGCTGCCCTCCAATGCTAAATTTGTGATCCCTTCATGCCTCAAAACATGTCCTACCAACCGATCCCTTCTTCTAGTCAACTTGTGCCACAAACTTCTCTTCTCCCCAATCCTATTCAATACCTCCTCATTAGTTACGTGATCTACCCACCTTATCTTCAGCATTCTTCTGTAGCACCACATTTCGAAAGCTTCTATTCTCTTCTTGTCCAAACTTGTTATCGTCCATGTTTCACTTCCATTCATGGCTACACTCCATACAAATACTTTCAGAAACGACTTCCTGACACTTAAATCTACACTCGATGTTAACAAATTTCTCTTCTTCAGAAACGATTTCCTTACCATTGCCGGTCTACATTTTATATCCTCTCTACTTCGACCATCATAATTTATTTTACTCCCTAAATAGCAAAACTCCTTTACTACTTTAAGTGTCTCATTTCCTAATCTAATCCTCTCAGCATCACCCGATTTAATTTGACTACATTCCATTATCCCCGTTTTGCTTTCAAGACAGTGTCCATTCCGTTCAACTGCTCTTCCAAGTCCTTTGCTGTCTCTGACAGAATTACAATGTCATCGGCGAACCTCAAAGTTTTTATTTCTTCTCCATGGATTTTAATACCTACAACGAATTTTTCTTTTGTTTCCTTTATTGCTTGCTCAATATACAGATTGAACATCGGGGAGAGGCTACAACCCTGTCTTACTCCCTTCCCAACCACTGCTTCCCTTTCATGTCCCTCGACTCTTATCACTGCCATCTGGTTTCTGTACAAATTGTAAATAGCCTTTCGCTCCCTGTATTTTACCCCTGCCACCTTTAGAATTTGAAAGAGAGTATTCCAGTCAACATTGTCAAAAGCTTTCTCTAAGTCTACAAATGCTAGAAACGTAGGTTTGCCTTTTCTTAATCTTTCTTCTAAGATAAGTCGTAAGGTTAGTATTGCCTCACGTGTTCCAACATTTCTACGGAATCCAAACTGATCTTCCCCGAGGTCCGCTTCTACCAGTTTTTCCATTCGTCTGTAAAGAATTCGCGTTAGTATTTTGCAGCTGCGACTTATTAAACTGATAGTTCGGTAATTTTCACATCTGTCAACACCTACTTTCTTTGGGATTGGAATTATTATATTCTTCTTAAAGTCTGTGGGTATTTCGCCTGTCTCATACATCTTGCTCACCAGATGGTAGAGTTTTGTCATGACTGGCTCTCCCAAGGCCATCAGTAGTTCTAATGGAATGTTGTCTACTCCGGGGGCCTTGTTTCGACTCAGGTCTCTCAGTGCTCTGTCAAACTCTTCACGCAGTATCTTATCTCCCATTTCATCTTCATATACATCCTCTTCCATTTCCATAATATTGTCCTCAAGTACATCGCCCTTGTATAAACCCTCTATATACTCCTTCCACCTTTCTGCCTTCCCTTCTTTGCTTAGAACTGGGTTGCCATCTGAGCTCTTGATATTCGTACAAGTGGTTCTCTTCTCTCCAAAGGTTTCTTTAATTTTCCTGTAGGCAGTATCTATCTTACCCCTAGTGAGACAAGCCTCTACATCCTTACATTTGTCCTCTAGCCATCCCTGCTTAGCCATTTTGCACTTCCTGTCGATCTCATTTTTGAGACGTTTGTATTCCTTTTTGCCTGCTTCATTTACTGCATTTTTATATTTTCTCCTTTCATCAATTAAATTCAATATTTCTTCTGTTACCCAAGGATTTCTATTAGCCCTCGTCTTTTTACCTACTTGATCCTCTGCTGCCTTCACTACTTCATCCCTCAGAGCTACCCATTCTTCTTCTACTGTATTTCTTTCCCCCATTCCTGTCAATTGTTCCCTTATGCTCTCCCTGAAACTCTGTACCACCTCTGGTTCTTTCAGTTTATCCAGGTCCCATCTCCTTAAATTCCCGCCTTTTTGCAGTTTCTTCAGTTTCAATCTGCAGTTCATAACCAATAGATTGTGGTCAGAATCCACATCTGCCCCTGGAAATGTCTTACAATTTAAAACCTGGTTCCTAAATCTCTGTCTTACCATTATGTAATCTATCTGATACCTTTTAGTATCTCCAGGATTCTTCCAGGTATACAACCGTCTTTCGTGATTCTTGAACCAAGTGTTAGCTATGATTAAGTTATGCTCTGTGCAAAATTCTACAAGGCGGCTTCCTCTTTCATTTCTTCCCCCCAATCCATATTCACCTACTATGTTTCCTTCTCTCCCTTTTCCTACTGACGAATTCCAGTCACCCATGACTATTAAATTTTCGTTTCCCTTCACTACCTGAATAATTTCTTTTATCTCGTCATACATTTCATCAATTTCTTCATCATCTTCAGAGCTAGTTGGCATATAAACTTGTACTACTGTAGTAGGCATGGGCTTTGTGTCTATCTTGGCCACAATAATGCGTTCACTATGCTGTTTGTAGTAGCTAACCCGCACTCCTATTTTTTTATTCATTATTAAACCTACTCCTGCATTACCTCTATTTGATTTTGTATTTATAACCCTGTAATCACCTGACCAAATGTCTTGCTCCTCCTGCCACCGAACTTCACTAATTCCCACTATATCTAACTTTAACCTATCCATTTCCCTTTTTAAATTTTCTAACCTACCTGCCCGATTAAGGGATCTGACATTCCACGCTCCGATCCGTAGAATGCCAGTTTTCTTTCTCCTGATAACGACATCCTCTTGAGTAGTCCCCGCCCGGAGATCTGAATGGGGGACTATTTTACCTCCGGAATATTTTACCCAAGAGGACGCCATCATCATTTAATCATACAGTAAAGCTGCATGTAAAGCTGCATGTCCTCGGGAAAAATTACGGCTGTAGTTTCCCCTTGCTTTCAGCCGTTCGCAGTACCAGCACAGCAAGGCCGTTTTGGTTAATGTTACAAGGCCAGATCAGCCAATCATCTAGACTGTTTCCCCTGCAACTACTGAAAAGGCTGCTGCCCCTCTTCAGGAACCACTTGTTTGTCTGGCCTCTCAACAGATACACCTCCGTTGTGGTTGCACCTACGGTACGGCCATCTGTATCGCTGAGGCACGCAAGCCTCCCCACCAACGGCAAGGTCCATGGTTCATGGGGGGAACCACCAGATGATTTAAATTCTGTTCCAACAGAAGTATTTTCTGATGCACAGTGTGATTTACATGGACCATGGTCATTGTAATACAGAAAGTCTAGAGCCCAAATTGTTTACTCAGACTGAGCTTAACCATTTGGTTAGAGATCTGGCCTTAACGAAAGAAAAATCTGAATTGCTTGGCTCTAGATTAAAAGAAAAGAACTTATGGGCAGTTGGAATCAGCATATACATGTATAGAAAGAGACAGCAGCAATTTTCCAAGTTTTTTCAACAAGAAGGTGATTTAGTGTACTGCTCAGACATTCCCAGTCTGATGAATGAGTTTGGTATTGAATACCAAAAGGAAGACTGGAGACTGTTTATTGATTCATCCAAAACTAGTTTAAAGGCTGTTTTATTACACAATGGTAACGTGTGCATCTATACCTGCTGGACATTCTGTACACATGAAAGAAATCTATGAAAACCTAGAAATAAGCTACACTGCTCATGGTTGGATGATATGTGGCAATCTAAAAGTAACATGCATGCTCCTTGGTCAGCAAGGTGGCTTTGCCAAATTTCCATGTTTCTTGTGTGAATGGGATAGTAGGGCTAGGGATCCACAATGGTGCAGAAAGAAATGGCCTGTGAGGGAGTCTTTAAAACCTGGTGAGAAGAACATTCTTCGCAAAAACTTTGTAGATCCAAAAAACGTATTCCTACCACCTCTACATATAAAGTTAGGCCTAATGAAAAAGGTTGTAAAGGCTTTGCCTAAAGATGGACCATGTTTTAAGTATCTCTGCCAGAAGTTTCCACACCTTTCAGAAGCTAAACTAAAAGAAGGCATCTTTGTCGGGCCTGACATTAAAAAATTGATGTTTAATGTTAACTTTGAATCCACAATGACCTTAAATGAGAAAGAAGGATGGGTATCATTCAAGCAAGTCGTTACAAAGTTCTTAGGACATGAAAAAGACCCAGATATGTTTCTATAATAGCTACAATGCTATAAACGTTTAAAACTTTAGGATGTTTACTGAGCCTGGAAGTTCACTTTTTGAACAGTCACCTTGATTACTTCCCATACAATATGGGAGATGTTAGAGAGGAGCAAGGAGAGCGTTTTCAACAGGACATTAATGTGATTGAAAAACGCTATCAAGGCCACTGGAACACCAACATGATGGGGGACTACTGTTGGTCACTTCACCGAGAAGTTCAGCAAGTAACTCATCGTAGAAAAAGCTACACAAGAAGCTTCAAAGAAAAGAAGAGAAAGAAAATACAAACCAATTCCAGCTGAGCGAACCCTCTATTAACACACAGTATTGTTTTAAGTAGCTTACTGTAAATACAAATCATGCTTATGTCGTAACAAAGCATTTCATTAATTTCCCTGTTTACTGTTTAGCATAGGAATTTTATACTATATAATAAAAAGCGTGTTGCACAAGAACTATGGGTGATCCAAAAAAACTAAGGCCAGATTTGGATTCAGCTCATACAAATCTATAAAGATCAACTATCAAAGTAAAAAAAAATTTTCATTGATCTGTGTTATGTACTTAAAAAAAGGTTCAAAATGTAAAGAAATATATACATCAATCATGTTTCTGTTAACTATATTTTTGCATTAAGAATATACAGACATAGAGGGCTATTAAGAAAGAGTGAGAGGAAAAGCACAGAAGTAATAATGTATAACTGACACAATACCAACTCTTTCCTACATAAAACAAATATATAAGAAACCAGAACTGAGAATATTAGAAAAACAAGGTTCACTTACCACCAATATCTTTTCTTCCAATCTCTTCCTCTTGTGCAGATCCCTGTAGTACAAACCTGTGAAGAATTATTTGCGCAGGAATAACAACATGAATCTTATTTGACATTTGATTGAAACATGACAAAATATTTTCTGTTATTTCTGAAATATTTAACAAAATCTACTGATGAATCCTCAACTAAAATTCCTATTTCTATTTATAATTTCAATAACAACATAACAGCCTAATATATATATCTCAAATTAAAGAAATGAGCACTACAGTAGCAGCTAGCGCTGACTGCAAAAACAGAACAGTTTCATCAACAGAGGATATGATGATTTGTTTTGTTTTGCATATTCCGGTCTTTATTTGCACCTACTATTTTCCTCCCTCTCCAGTTGCCTCTAGAACAAAGTTAATTATTCTCAGATGCCATAGCAGATGTCCCACTAATATGTCCCATCAAAATTATGAGGCAGAATAGCTGGCCAATATCTACAGAAGGTGAAATTTAGGTACCGCCAAAAGGCACATATAAAAATACGCTTACTATCCTAGCTTTCAGAAATATGAGTGGAGAGGAACAGGCTGGGCGATGTTAAAAAGGAAGGGCAACTCACTCAGATGCTAAGAGAAAAGGGACCCACCTGATGTGAAGACAAAATGGAAAATTGGGGGCCGGGGGGGGGGGGGGGGGATATAGGTGTGGAGGAAATAAGAACTGTGCCCTCTTCAATTCAGAGATGAGGAAGGAGCTGTCACTCACAGGGGAGTTCCATAGAATTACTTCCTCTCTGTTTTTTTTTTAGTGTTTCCTCAGTTTGTATTTTACCTGACCACTTAAATTTTGATTTACTTCAATAAATTATGTTTTCAATATTTCCAGTTTCTTTTTCTCTCACTTTACCACGGCCCACATTTCACTTCTATGTATTGCCTTGCTCCATATTCAATTGCACAAACTTATCCATCAATTAACCCATCTATTGCAAAAATCTCCTACTAACACATAATTTTCATATTGTTGTTGAAAATAACAACAACAACAATAATAATAATAATAATAATAAAAACCAACAGAACTCTATTTTAAAAATTTCTTATTTTAATATTCACATAGGGTAAATAAGAAATAACAGTTCTCAATAAGGCACTCTTCTTAGAATTCTTCTGTTATTCTTTTCTTCCTTCTTTTAGTATGGGTGCAAGCAGTCACGTATATATATATATATATATATATATATATATATATATATATATATATACACAAAATCATAAATATGAAATAACAGTTTCCAACACAGCCAGTTTTGAAAGTATTAACATGTATTTCCTAACTTTACTCATTGCTTTTTGAACACAAGTAGGTGATGTGTTTTTTGCAAACATGTTTATTAAATTTTCAACACAGTAAGTTTGCTTTACTGTCATTGCAGAAAAAGATGTAATGTGCACAGTGTAGGTTTTCTTGTTGTTACTGATTTTGACACATCCACCACATCTTCATTGTTTTGGATCCTTCTGACCATTCTCAGAGAATTTTCCGTTCTTAGGAAATATGTCCTTGATGCAATGTGTTCTGGTATGAGTTAATTCACAAGTTCCTCCAAGAATATTCTACTTCTAGTCAATTTTCTTGCATTCCAATTAGTGCCAAACTCTACAAGACATATACATTATAAGCAGAAAATCAACATTACTGTGGGAAACCATTATTGACAACTTCTTGGTTTTTCATTTGCAGGTATGTATATCTGTTAGGTGATCAAGTGCGCCTTCAGCAATTTTCATTGAATCATAATTCAAAATCATTTTTGCCTTCTTATCAGCCCTATAACTGATTTCATCATTATGCTGGCATGTGCCAGTTCTCATTATTACAGCCTTCTTTTTTCTCTTCGGAAATTAACTGACCACAGTAGCTATGATCCTCCTTGCCAGTCATGTTTTCTGGAAGCTCTGGCTTATTTTAAAGCATAGTTCCTAACACTCTTAACTTCTTTTTCAGGGATAACTGCCTCTTTGCTCTTTGATGTAAAAAAGTTGTCACTTGTCATATTCTGACCTCGTAACTCACAAGTGAGATCAGCAACGACCCTCAAATTGCCAGATTTTATTTTATTTTTTTCCTGTGAAATTTGGGCTTTCAGTGTGTATGAAGATTTTTTGCCACACAGTGTCCTTATTTTGATCCCATATTTTGCCAGTTTATTGGGGATATATTGTTTGAACGGGCAACAATATCTAAATGCTACGAACTGCTTGGTGACAGTAACCTTTGCTTCTAAATTATCAATGTCTGTCCACTGTTTACTATAAACTCACTGCCCCTCAATATTTGATATTTCTGTTATTTCATTTCAAATGAAATTGATTCTCTTGGTTGCATTCCTGGTAGCTCCTGGTGCACCCCTGATGACATTTGAAGCTAATAGGTAGCCATGTTGTGCTAGCGGGTGTAACTGTCATTCTGTATACCCATTTTACAAAGAAAAGACTGTACACTATTTTGTACAGGCTTTAGACTGTCGTCACTGTAATCGGAATGCTTGACATGATCCTCGAACTTGGAAAACACCCACTTAACTTTTGTGGAATTTACGAACCCTTCCAGCTCACCATTTGCCAATGATTTAATTGCCATGGAGTCATAATTCAGACTGAGCACACACAATGAAGATTCACAGAACTGAGAAGTGTTAAATCATTTGTTTGAAAAAGCAAGAATCAGGTCCATTGTTGTAAGCACAGTGTTTTTTGACTGATCACAGTTTGAGCAGTGATAATCTTATTACCATAAAAAATAACTGAATACTAAAACATATTTGACATTAAAGGTTACGATCCGAAAGTTACATGTGTCACTATTAAGGTTTATGACCTACTACTAAAAATATTTTGAAACATTTATTACAGACATATTTCTCATCCATTTTTCAGTCACTGAATTTCATAAAGTTAACTTAGTATTTAAATGATGAGATATGAAAATTACAATCATTGTTGGTCATATAGACCCGAACAAACAGTGGGGTTAAAAACCAATATCTGACAGCAGTAGGCCTCTTAAATAAAGAAAGTTTTTCCTTCCTCTGAGCTAATCTACTGCTAACAACTTCCCTGGTCCAGTCATCCTGCATAGCTAAACCTCTAGAAAAAAGATTGTCATCATTTCTACCAATGAGTCATTCTGAAATTGATCCTCATAAAGTCAGTTGTCTCTTTTTCAACTACTCAGCATCACTCTCCTCTTAAGTCTTTCTTCCCTCAAACCCATACTCGGAGAAAAGTATGCTGTACATGTCATTCACCAGGTCTGGTCTTCCTTAAAGTCAATCAGATGGGTTATGCTGCCTGCAAATTTTAGCATTTGTTTCCATATAATTCTTCTGGATGTACTGCTGTGTTTTAGAATTAGCACCTGATCCCTATTTCTTTTCTGAAAGTTTCTTTCACTTTTTTCATTACTGTTTCAGTGTTTAGATTGAGCAGCAAAGACACAAAACTGCAACCCTACCATACACTCTCTTAAACATCAACTTATCTTTCTTGACTTTCCACTTTTATTACTACAGATTATTGACTTTTAAATGTAGGCACAGTATACATGATGCATCTGTTTCTCTTCTTTACAAATATGAATTATTAACGTTGTGGCTGTGCTCTCTTGTAATGCTTTGTGGTTCCTGGCTGGATGAGGAGAGGGTAGTATGATAGATGGGTGGCTGGTTTCCTCTCCCTACAAGAAAACATGTACACGAGGTCAAAAAACGCTTTATTACAGGAACCAATTAAGTACTTAACTTCAATGATGTTCAGTCTGAAGTTCTGTAGTTAACAGCAATCAAATAACAAGTTCCAATTCTTGAATCTTGCCCTTGTCCATATCAAAACTACATACAATGACTAATGTTCCCTCAAGGTGTGAGGCAACGACTACCACTCTGTAAGACTAGAACACAGTGCGACTTATTGAGGTGCAATGCAAACTGAACCCCTGAGGTGCAATGCAGACTGAACCCCAATGTGACATACTGAGGTACTGAGACTGAGTTATTGAGACAGCTCAGTCGGTAGCAGTGGCCTATATGCACGCTGCCCATCAGGTGTTATCAGCGCGTAACCGTAGAGCATGTCTTGGTCTTCTCTTGTCACAGGCGTGCTTAGTTCAGCACCTGCTACAAAATGTTTCCTTGTTCTGACCGGTGTGCTGGCGAAGGTGTACACCAGCACAATTAAAATGACTGCCAAAAGATTTTCACATTTACCCACTTCATTGAAGCCCAAGTTGCAAGCAGGTCTCACAACAAGCCGGACTATACCCAAGTCAGTTGCAGTCACCATTCTACAGGCACTGCATGGCATCCTCAGAGCTAAAGACACCAAAAGATAAGTCACCCAGTGACCATCATATCCCTGACATGTCATTCTGCCTCTACAGGTCTCAAGTTCAACTGTGCACACCTGAACAGTGTCTCCAACTGTACAAATTCAAGGATTTTTCCAGGGTTTTCAAGGCAAATTTTATCCATGTTACCTTTTTAATTAAATCTGAGACCTTTTTCAAAACCTTATTAGACTATGCACAATTAATTATACATTGTTTCTTTAGTAGTATAAGTCAAAGATACAAATTAAAACATTTTAAAAATATTAAACATTGTATATTGATCTACGGGCAATAAAAAATACAAAATAACAAAATTATAAATTCTGTTTTTGCAGATGTATATATATTCTAACTTGCTGATAAAAGTAAACAAAATGTGCAAATCTGTCACAATAAAAATGAATAAATCATTCTTTAAATTTTCTGTGTCTGCTGAAATGTTTGAGGCTTCACTCAATGTAAGTGCTCTTTTTAATGATAATTCTTTGATTTCAGCTTGCTTTCATTTGTTCACTAATTGTTCCTCCTGTTCTCCTTCAGCTTCTTCACCTTATGCTTCATATCACATCTGTACAAAAAAGTGCACTGCAAAAACAGTGCATACGATTTTTGGCGATGTTGAAATTCTCAACTCCATTTGCATCCTGGAATGAGTCATCTATGCATTTTAGAGTAATGAGGGGTTTTTTTCTGTTTGAGTTTCAACTATAATTTCAGAGTTTACAGAAAAGCTTTGTACAACAAAAGCATTTCCATTTGAGATTATTAAAATAATTTGCACAAAATCTCAGAAATTTGGTCCCGGATTTGAAGATTTTTTGTTTATATTAAACTAGAATTTATCAAGTGGATTTTCACGTCTCTTGTAACATTTCATCTCGTTTTCAATTCTTTTTTCTCTGCAGATCTCCACAAATTCAAGTTTGACATGGTCTGCCTTTCAACAAACATTCTTCCACTTCATACCAAATTTTTAAGACATACTGTCAATCTTCTTTGAGCTATTTCCTGGTTTCATGTAATTTTTGGATTCAAGCAGGAAACTGGATGCTTTAAGTACTATTTGAGGAGTGATCTTTCTCGCAACTTCTCCACTATGCCAATGATGCAAGCTTGCATGTTTTCCTTTACTAACAATACTTTTTTTTTCAGATATATTCTTAATTTTTTTTCAGCACACTTCTTCTCGCAAAATCCAGATTGAACTATCCTGCTGTAACAAGATTCTTTATATCCTTTGAAGTTGATTTTCATTAAAGATGAATTTTTGCTTTTTAAGACATCTACACTCCTGGAAATTGAAATAAGAACACCGTGAATTCATTGTCCCAGGAAGGGGAAACTTTATTGACACTTTCCTGGGGTCAGATACATCACATGATCACACTGACAGAACCACAGGCACATAGACACAGGCAACAGAGCATGCACAATGTCGGCACTAGTACAGTGTATATCCACCTTTCGCAGCAATGCAGGCTGCTATTCTCCCATGGAGACGATCGTAGAGATGCTGGATGTAGTCCTGTGGAACGGCTTGCCATGCCATTTCCACCTGGCGCCTCAGTTGGACCAGCGTTCGTGCTGGACGTGCAGACCGCGTGAGACGACGCTTCATCCAGTCCCAAACATGCTCAATGGGGGACAGATCCGGAGATCTTGCTGGCCAGGGTAGTTGACTTACACCTTCTAGAGCACGTTGGGTGGCACGGGATACATGCGGACGTGCATTGTCCTGTTGGAACAGCAAGTTCCCTTGCCGGTCTAGGAATGGTAGAACGATGGGTTCGATGACGGTTTGGATGTACCGTGCACTATTCAGTGTCCCCTCGACGATCACCAGTGGTGTACGGCCAGTGTAGGAGATCGCTCCCCACACCATGATGCCGGGTGTTGGCCCTGTGTGCCTCGGTCGTATGCAGTCCTGATTGTGGCGCTCACCTGCACGGCGCCAAACACGCATACGACCATCATTGGCACCAAGGCAGAAGCGACTCTCATCGCTGAAGACGACACGTCTCCATTCGTCCCTCCATTCACGCCTGTCGCGACACCACTGGAGGCGGGCTGCACGATGTTGGGGCGTGAGCGGAAGACGGCCTAACGGTGTGCGGGACCGTAGCCCAGCTTCATGGAGACGGTTGCGAATGGTCCTCGCCGATACCCCAGGAGCAACAGTGTCCCTAATTTGCTGGGAAGTGGCGGTGCGGTCCCCTACGGCACTGCGTAGGATCCTACGGTCTTGGGGTGCATCCGTGCGTCGCTGCGGTCCGGTCCCAGGTCGACGGGCACGTGCACCTTCCGCCGACCACTGGCGACAACATCGATGTACTGTGGAGACCTCACGCCCCACGTGTTGAGCAATTCGGCGGTACGTCCACCCGGCCTCCCGCATGCCCACTATATGCCCTCGCTCAAAGTCCGTCAACTGCACATACGGTTCACGTCCACGCTGTCGCGGCATGCTACCAGTGTTAAAGACTGCGATGGAGCTCCGTATGCCACGGCAAACTGGCTGACACTGACGGCGGCGGTGCACAAATGCTGCGCAGCTAGCGCCATTCGACGGCCAACACCGCGGTTCCTGGTGTGTCCACTGTGCCGTGCGTGTGATCATTGCTTGTACAGCCCCCTCGCAGTGTCCGGAGCAAGTATGGTGGGTCTGACACACCGGTGTCAATGTGTTCTTTTTTCCATTTCCAGGAGTGTAGTTTCACAACCTATTGCTTCAAAATGTTCATAGGATTATGCAGTAACTTACATCATACAGAAATGAAGCAATCAGGACATCACCCTGAAAATCTAATGACAATGGTTCCAACAAACGTGCTGTTGAACTGAAGAATGTCAGTTTTGGAGCTAGCAAAGTGTCACCGACAGATTCAGAAACAACTATGAAACTTGATGACTGAGGAATAGTTTTCGATTTTTATTATCTCAGTAACATAACTTCGAATTTGTTCATAAATTACTACAGCTTTTCAGTTGCATTGGCATTTTTAACTCATCTTGTGCTACAAACCGACTTCGAAAAAGATGAAGATCCAGTTATCTCAGCTTATTGTGACCTTCGTGCAGGTGAATCACGAAATAAATAATAAAGCACTCTCAAAAATGACACAATTTCCCAATTAGTTTTGGATGTGTCTGTTTTGAAAGTGCCAAGTCGTATGTGCAAACTGCAGGTACCAACTTTTAGCAGTTTTATACAACTGAAGGATTCTTTTAGTTATTCAAAAGTTTTAACTTCAAATTGGTCCATTCATTGATAATTGGTATTCCAAACCCAACTACCTCTTTACATCTTCAAGCAAATCATTTCGCTTGTATGTTTCAGAAAAGCAGAATGAAAATAACATGTCATTATTAATGATTTATCATGGTTCCAAATTCGTACATATAAATCCATTGTTTTCTTTTATTTATAGAAACAGCATTCACACTTTCATCAAATTTGAGTACAATCATTTCATATTTTTCAATGAGGTCAGCAAGTTGATGTCTCATGTATGGTGCCAATCCATAAACAATATTGTTACAAAGATATGATTTTTGCAATTGCATTTCCTTTGAAACTACACTACCCAGAAATAATGAAGGAAACAGTGCTACACAGGCTGCTAAGCTCCAAACTAACAAATTACTCCTGGTGGTTTGCAAACACCACAAAATTTCAGCTAGTGTAACGTCATCCGATAGTAAACATCATCTGCAATGTAGACTGATTCCCAAGATAGTTGTGTGGCTTTCAATATACTGTTTTGTTTGATACTGGAACTCCTATTAAAAATGACACAATCTATATTAACTAGTAAATAATGCACATTTACAAATTAATAAATTGTACTTCAGATTAAAAACAGTCTACAATATTTCTCAAAATTGGGTTTAAATTCCCACCTCCCTCAAGAAAAATAAAAATCTGTGCAAACAAATATTTTCTTCCCATCCCCACTTTCTTCCTCGCATACACATCTACAGAGATTCTCTGCAAGCCACCATACGGTGCATGGCCGAGGGTACCCTGTGCCACCACTAGTCATTTCCTTTCCTGCTCCCTCACAAACACAGCGAGGGAAAAACAACTGTCTATATGGCTTTGTATGAGCCCTAATTTCCTGTATCGTTTCTTCATGGTCCTTAAACACAATACATGTTTGCGCCAGTAGAATTGTTCTGCAATCAGCTTGAAATACTGGTTCTCTAAGTTTTCTCAACAGTATTTCTCAAAAAGAACATTGCCTTTCCTCCAAGGATTCCCATCCCAAAGCATTTCCGTAACAGTTATATGTTATTCGAACATATCGGTAACAAATCTAGCAGCCCACCTCTGAATTGCTTCGTTGTCTTTTGATGCATATTTTATTAAGGTTTTTAGTATCTATCATTGAGAAGAATATTGTATGCATAACTGGGCAAATGTGATTCTCAAGTCTCAACCTGTATGATGTTTGAACTCGCTTTTGGCTCATACAGATAATCTCACACTTATTAAACAGCAAACAGTCAATCCCTGTTCCAACTGCTGCAAGTTGTTTAACAGCTTCCAGGGTAACAAAAATTTTATTTTCTGTATTTCATATAATTACTGACCACATTTAGAAATTTAAAATCCTGTAGTAATCTACTTATTAAGAGATATGGGGGTTGATGTTGCTTCACGTCCGTGGGCGTAAACCTGAAATTTGCCCCACATGTGACCCCTGGGTGGTGCTAAGAAGGCAACAAAACAGGCAGCCAGACAATCATTCTAGATCTCCTGGCTATTCGAGAAGTACATAACTGAGAGAAAATGACTCATAATCACATAAAAAGCCCTTCTCAGGGCCAAAAATCTAGGAAACTTGGAACAAGTATTAAAATACGCCAACCAAATATTGAGGTCATTAGTAAAACCAAATATCAAATTCTTCAAAAGTTATTGACTTAACACAACATTGATATAGTTGCCCTACAGAAAACCCACACAGATAATGTAGATCAACTATGCTCCAGAGGAAAAATACCAGGATATATCATTGGTGTAACATACGACCACACCTATGGAGTAGCAACATACATCAAAAATAAAATAGAGAATGCTCACTTGCTATCCACTTCCACAAATGACAATATCCACTCCGTGATAATCAAAATAGGTGAATTGGTCATAAGTAACATTTACAAACCACCAGGATCCGCATGGCCAGCAGATGTGCTCCAATCATATTGCCGTCCCGTGGTCTTTGTAGGAAACTTTAACAGCCACCACACGCAAAAACGATACAGAACAACTGATACAAATGGTGAAGCCTTAGCAAACTGGGCAGAAAAAAACAACATCCACCTCATTTTCGATGCTAAAGATCACAGTTCCTTCGGATCAGCAGCCTGGAAATGGGAGTATGACCCAGACCTTTGCTTTGCCACAGCAGATGAAAATCATTAGCTGCTCAACACAAGCCAAAATGTTTTGCCAGATTTCACTAACAGTCAACACCGTCCAGTCCTAGTAGAAATTGGCACAAGTATTCCATTGATAACCTCAAGTCCTTGACCCAGATGGAACCTACAAAAAGCAGATTGGAAAGCTTACTCTGAAGATTTTGATAAATGCCTGAGATGGATCCCTCCATCTGCCGATAGCTGTAAAATATTTGTGGGAGCAGCCATCAGTACAGCAAAAAAGCACATACCTAGAGGATACCACAAAGAATACAGTCCTGGCTGGGAAGAGAAATGTAAGGAACTGTATAATGACTACCAAAGCAGCAGTGACAGAGAAATAGCAGATGAACTCATACACAGCCTCGATACTTCACAACAACAGAAGTGGATGGAAACTACTCAGACCATGGACTTTGAAGTATCCAGCAAAAAAAAAGTATGGTACCTGCTTCAAAAACTAGGAGGAGCCAGCCTTATCACTCGAGAAGAATACCCCACAACACCTAACAAAATTGCTGTGCACATTGTTAAAACATCTAAAGGGGTAAACCACCAAGAGAGACAACAATACACATTAAACGTGAACTTAGCAAGCTAATAGCAACAGCCAGTGTTGACATTAAATATTGATGTGACATTACCCTTCGAAGAGATCTCGGCACCAATAAAGGACACAAAACCAGGTAAAGCCTCCACACTGCTTAGCATGGTGTACAAATTTCTGGAACGAATACTACATAACAGGATCAGTCAGACAATACTCACAGCCATCCCAGTAGAACAAGCCAGCTTTCATCCTAACCGAAGCTGTGCAGACCTAGTCCTGGCCCTTACAACACATATTGAAGCGAGATTTCAGGAACCATTAGGTCTACACCTAACATATGGCCACCTGTCCTTAGTCATATTGTCATGCAGAAGAAGGTGTAACTAGATGAATGACGAACTCTAAGTTCACTTAACAAAGGTTTATTCAGCACTTGCACATACAAGAGCGCGGAGCGAATTGCCTCCGGCCAGAACACATACAGTATATATACAGCTACAGAACATTCCAGTACAATGATTCTTGACATTTGTGGATACGTCTAAAATGTACTTAGAAATTAAAATTGTACAGTACAGATAAGTTTTGAACTCACAACCCTCCATGCAACAGTTTAGTATCAAACCACTACACCACAGAGCTATTCAGCTTCCTCTATGACATTGCTCCCTCCTTAAGAGAACAGTATCTCAGTGGTACATCCTCCTAGTCCGGGAACGAGTCATTGGTCCTGCCTACTCCGACTCCTGATGACTGATTCTCGCCCTGGAGGTGATCTTCTTAGAACTTCTTTTGCTGCTACACTCTTCGTCGCCTTTCCACTTGTTGCCTGTCGCTGAAGCTCCAAATTTACCCTGGGTTGCAGGATCCTTATAAGGCTACATTCGAAGGACATGGACTGTATCTCTGACCTTTTGTCATCTTGCGTTGGGGTTGAAATCTTCAACTTCATAAGTAACATCAGACAACTGTCTTACAACCTTATAAGGTCCAAAGTAGCACCTGAGGAGCTTCTCAGAGAGACCAACCTTCCAAACAGGAGTGAAGATCCAGACGAGATCACCAGACTGGCAGACAACAGGGCGGTGTCATACCTTCAGCGATCGTTTTCTTGAGCATGCAGCACGCCAAGTCGAGCTAACTGCGGAGCTTTCTCAGCTCAGGTTAACACCTGGTCGACATAGTCGTCGTCCACCGAGCGAGGTGGCGCAGTGGTTAGCACACTGGACTCGCATTCGGGAGGACGACAGTTCAATCCCGTCTCCGGCCATCCTGATTTAGGTTTTCTGTGATTTCCCTAAATCGCTTCAGGCAAATGCCGGGATGG
The DNA here is from genome assembly GCF_021461385.2 of Schistocerca piceifrons. Classification (NCBI taxonomy): domain Eukaryota; kingdom Metazoa; phylum Arthropoda; class Insecta; order Orthoptera; family Acrididae; genus Schistocerca; species Schistocerca piceifrons. Next base: position 188,434,758 of record NC_060139.1, read on the forward strand.
TTCCTTTGAAAGGGCACGGCCGATTTCCTTCCCCATCCTTTCCTCACCCGAGCTTGCGCTCCGTCTCTAATGACCTCGTTGTCGACGGGACGTTAAACACTAATCTCCTCCTCCTCCTCCACATCATCAGGACGTAACAGAAACACAGGGTCCATCATCATAGTCACCTCACACCCATGCACCAGGAAAAATGGCGTAAATCCTGTGGTGTCTTGTTTGGCGGTGTTGTAGGCAAACGTCATGAAAGGTAGCACATCATCCCAGTTGCTCTGCTCAACATTGATGAACACTGATAGCATGTCGGCCAAGGTCTTATCAAGGCGTTCAGTAAGACTGTTAGTTTGCAGATGGTAGGCAGTCATGTGATGAGTAATGTTGCACCGACGGCTTATCTCTGTCACATGATTCAACTGAAAAACTTTCCCTCAATCCGTAATTAACGACCTTGGGGCACTGTGTTTGAATACAATGTCTTCCTTGATGAATTTGGCTACCCTGGATGCTTCGACTGTTTTCACAGCTTTTGAATTGGCGTAGCGTGAGAGATAATCAGTTCAAACAATAACCCATCTATTGCCACTAGCAGACATTGGAAATTGTCCGAGGAGTTCAAGCCCAATATGCTGGAAAGGCATTTCAGCTGGTGGAATTGGTACGAGCTGGCCAGGTGGTTTCTGAAGAACTGCCTCTCTCCTCTGGCACTCTCAACAGTGCGACACACAGTGACGGACACCCCTAAATAAACCTGGCCAGAAAAATCTCTTGGGGATTCTATCGTATGTCTTAATAAATCCTAAATGTCCGACTTCAGGTGTGTCATGGAATTTCTGTAGAACATCTAAGCACATGTGTTTAGGAGTCACTGGTAGCCACCTCTTTCCAAACAGATCAAAGTTTTTCTTGCAAAGTAAAACATTAACTACCTTAAATGGTCGTTTCACATCCTGTGACCAATTTTAGGCAAGCATAATTTGAGACATCTTGGTGACGTTCTGCTCAGCAGAGAGATCGTGGAGTGCAGTGAGACATTCACTATCTTCATCAAAGTCTTGATGATATGTGTACACAGTAACTGTTCTCGAAAGAACAGATACCACTGATGACCGTGCAGCTTCTCTAGAATAAATGATAATTAATTGAAACCCTCAGCTGCCGACAGGTGTAGTTGATATACCTCGATGGGGACAGCTGAAAATGTGTGCCCTGACGGGGGCTTGAACCCGGGATCTCCTGCTTACATGGCAGGCGCTCTATCCATCTGAGCCACCGAGGACACAGATGAATAGTGCGACTGCAGGGACTTATCCCTTGCAGGCTTCCCATGAGACCCACATTCCCAACTGTCCACAATCTACATACGTTATGTTCCTAACAGATATTTGCCCATCCACTCATTACTCGCACCAACTAAGGTGACGATTCCCGTAAGAGTTCAGGCAACCTATGCGCATTCGCACAGACGAAGGTCAGTGGCTGGGTAGCCACTTAACTACATATGAAGGGCTTATTTCAATAGTGGTACAAGTCCATTTTTGTTCATATTGAGATACAGAGTCCTAAAGTTAAATGAGCGCTGAAAAATCTGCAGTTGAGATACCAGAAATATTCAAGCATATGGCTTCTTGCTAGAGATGAACCTTTCTTTCTGTTTGTTTGGATCATTGATGTCAGAAGCATTATAGGCAGAAAAGTGGAGGTAATGGACTTGTCCACTATTGAAATAAGCCCTTCATATGAAGATAGTAACTGTTCTCGAAAGAACAGATACCACTGATGATAGTGTAGCTTCTCTAAAATAAATGATAATTAATTGAAACCCTCAGCTGCCGACAGGTGTAGTTGATATACCTCGATGGGGACAGCTGAAAATGTGTGCCCCGACCGGGGCAAATGTGCACAGGTTGCCCAAACTCCTATGGGAATCACCACCTTAGTTGGCACGAGTAATGAGTGGATGAGCAAATATCTATTAGGAACATCACGTATGTAGATTGTGGACAGTTGGGAGTGTGGGTCTCACGGGAAGCGTGCAAGGGATAAGTCCCTGCAGTCACGCTATTCATCCGTGTCCTCAGTGGCTCAGATAGATAGAGTACCTGCAATGTAAGCAGGAGATCCCGGGTTCGAGTCCCGGTCGGGGCACACATTTTCAGCTGTCCCCATAGCGGTATATGAACTACACCTTTCAGCAGCTGAGGGTTTCACAATTATTTATCTAAGTCTTGATGGTCTTGCACATGGTTTCTTGAGACACAGTCAGCATCTTGATAGTTTCTTCCACTTTTGTACACTATGGTAACGTCATACTCTTGAAGACGTAGAGCCCATCTGGCGAGTTGTCATGTTGGATCCTTAAGACCTGTCAACCAACAAAGTGAATGATGGTCTGTAACAACTGTGATTGGCCTTCCATATAGATACTTTCGAAATTTGCACATGGCCCAGATCACAGCAAGACATTCTCTTTCTGTAGAGGAGTAGCTTCTCTTGGCTTTTGCAAGTGTCCTAGAAGCATAGGCTATAACCTTCTCTTTTCCATCCGAAATTTGCACCAGGACACCACCGATCCCATACCTGCTGGCATCTGTGCATAGTTCTGTAGGTGCTCCCTCATCATACAGACCAAGTAAAGGGTCATTTGTCAGAGCTTTTCACATAACATTGAAACAAGCTTGTTGAGCACCACCCCAGATAAATTTAGCATCAGCTTTTAACAACTCTTGGAGTGGACTGTCTTTGATAAAACGACGGTAATAAGAATATAATCTGAGGAAGTTTCTCACATCTCTAATACTTTTAGGAATAGGGAATTGTGTTATAGCTCTCACCTTTTCTAGGTCTGGCCACCACCTGAGTTTGACACAAGGTGTCCAAGTATTTTGATTTATTTTGCTCCAAAGAGATGGTTTCTTTTGCTCCAAAGAGACACTTTCTTGGATTAAGTTTCAGTCTGCCTTGTTGGAGACACTTAAGAATGGCCCTCAGTCTTTTTATACGTTCATCAAATGTCTCTGAGAACACTATAATGTCAAATAAATAACAAAGACACATCGTCCACTTCAGATGCCTTAAAAGATTATCCATCATCCATTCAAAAGTTGCTGGTGCATTACACAAACCAAACGGCATTTACCTTAAACTCATACAGGCCCTGAGGGGTGATGAATGCAGTTTTCTCACAATCAGCCACATCTACTTCGATTTGCCAGTATCCCAAGTACATATCCATGGTTGAGAAAAACTTAGCCCCCCCCTAAGACAATCTAGTGTATCGTCAATTCATGGAAGAGGGTAAACGTATGTTTAGCTATCTTATTAAGCTTCCTGTATTCAACACAAAAGCGCTAACTGCCATCCTTCTTCCTGATGAGGACCACTGGTGACGACCATAGGCTCTGCGAAGGCTGAATGTCGTCATTCTTCATCATTTTTTCTACCTCGTCACGAATTATTCGATGTTCTGTTGCTGACACATGGTATGCTCTCTAGCTTATTCGTTGATGGTCACCAGTGCTAGCCTAATCTGGTGCTTCACCATCGATTTGTCTAATTTGCTCCTCACCTGTGGATTGAAGCATTCAGAGAACTCTTGAAGAATGGCAAGTAGTTTCTTCTGTTGTTCCTTAGTGAGATTTGGTGATAGTCTAGCTAGAAGATCTTGTCTCATAGTGGTAGCGCTTATTTCGCCCACAGAGGTTTCTATGACACGCAGCTGTTCTTCAGTTAATGGCTCAGTGTTTGCTACGCACATGCATCTTGGAAGGATCTGTGGTTCTTGGCGACAGTTAACTATCCACAATTCACCGAATCCATTCTTAAACGAGATGACAGAGGCTGGGATGACCAAGTTATTCTACAGTGGTATGCTTTCTTACATTCCACTACAAGACCCATGGGTTGATGCGCGGCATGACACATGACAGTTACCTTTCTAGCATTGACTGCAGGAATGATCACTTCATCCAGCACACAGTCCCACTCACTCGGATGCGCATCTTCCTGTCCACAGTATCTCAACTCATCTAGCATAATCTTCGAGTGACCACAATCTATAATTGCCTGAGAAGCTTTCAAAAAGTCCCATCCGAGAATGACGTCATGACTACACTCTTGTAAGACGACAAATTCTAAGGGCTTACACCCACACGAATGGTACATCTTCCTGTAGGTTTTACATATTTCCCATTATCCACCTTCAGCAGAGATGTTTTATTGTCAATGAATATGGTTTTCTGCAACTGGCATCAGTACTTCTCCGAAATGACTGAATATGATGCTCCAGAGTCCACAAGAGCTTGGGATGGTCGGCCATCCATGAGGATATCGACGTACTTTCCTATCATTTTTGTACTGATCGACGGCGGAGGATTTTTCTCTTCGGCGGTCTCACCTCCAAAGAAGGTCACACCCTTTAGTTTTCCAGGCTGCGGCGGCTAGGTGATCGGCTGGAGCTTCTATACGGCGATGGAGACCTTGATCGGCATGTTGGGGAGCATCTTCTCCAGCGGCTAGCTTGTGGCGATGGTGACCTTCGTTTTCCTACACCCACAACTTCATGTTCAGCTTTGTCGTCCCAGAGTTGGCATCGGCTAAGATCGGTCTGCTGTCTCCTGGCGCGGACATCATCAAATATCCACCACCTTTCTTGACAATAATGCACCACATGTCCCGGTCGTCCACAGTGGAAACAAACTGGTTGGTTATCCTGGGCAGGCAAAAAGGGATACAAACGTCTCAAAAATGAGATCGATAGGAAGTGCAAAATGGCTAAGCAGGGATGGTTAGAGAACAAATGTAAGGATATAGAGGCTTATCTCAGTAGGGGTAAGATAGATACTGCCTACAGGAAAATTAAAGAGACCTTTGGAGAAAAGAGAACCACTTGTATGAATATCAAGAGCTTAGATGGAAACACAGTTCTAAGCAGGTGGAAGGAGTATATAGAGGGTCTATACAAGGGCAATATACTTGAGGGCAATATTATGGAAATGGAAGAGGATGTAGATGAAGATGAAATGGGAGATACAATACTGCATGGAGAGTTTGACAGAGTATTGAATGACATGAGTCGAAACAAGCCCCCAGGAGAAGACAACATTCCATTGGAACTACTGACGGCCTTGGGAGAGCCAGTCCTGACAAAACTCTACCATCTGGTGAGCAAGATGTATGAGACAGGCGAAATACCCTCAGACTGCAAGAAGAATATAATAATTCCAATCCCAAAGAAAGCACGTGTTGACAGATGTGAAAATTACCGAACAATCAGTTTAATAAGCCACAGCTGCAAAATACTAACACGAATTCTTTACAGACGAATGGAAAAACTGGTAGAAGCCGACCTCGGGGAAGATCAGTTTGGATTCCATAGAAATATTGGATCACGTGAGGCAATACTGACCTTACGACTTATCTTAGAAGAAAGATTAAGGAAAGGCAAACCTACGTTTCTAGCATTTGTAGACTTAGAGAAAGCTTTTGACAATGTTGACTGGAATACTCTCTTTCAAATTCTAAAGGTGGCAGGGATAAAATACAGGGAGCGAAAGGCTATTTACAATTTGTACAGATGGCAGTGATAAGAGTCGAGGGGCATGAAAGGGAAGCAGTGGTTGGGAAGGGAGTGAGACAGGGTTGTAGCCTCTCGCCGATGCTATTCAATCTGTATAATGAGCAAGCAGTAAAGGAAACAAAAGAAAAGTTCAGATTACGTATTAAAATCCATGGAGAAGAAATAAAAACTTTGAGATTCGCCAATGACATTGTAATTCTATCAGAGACAGCAAAGGACTTGGAAGAGCAGTTGAACGGAATGGACAGTGTCTTGAAAGGAGAATATAAGATGAACATCAACAAAAGCAAAACGAGGATAATGGAATGGAGTCAAATTAAGTCGGGTGATGCTGAGAGAATTAGATTAGGAAATGAGACACTTAAAGTAGTAAAGGACTTTTGCTATTTGGGGAGCAAAATAACTGATGATGGTCGAAGTAGAGAGGATATAAAATGTAGACTGGCAATGGCAAGGAAAGCGTTTCTGAAGAAGAGAAATTTGTTAACATTGAGTGTAGATTTAAGTGTCAGGAAGTCATTTCTGAAAGTATTTGTATGGAGTGTAGCCATGTATGGGAGTGAAACATGGACAATAAATAGTTTGGACAAGACGAGAATAGAAGCTTTTGAAATGTGGTGCTACAGAAGAATGCTGAATATTAGAGGGGTAGATCACATAACTAATGATGAAGTATTGAATAAATTGGGGAGAAGAGGAGTTTATGGCACAACTTGACAAAACGAAGGGACCAGTTAGCAGGACATGTTCTGAGGCATCAAGGGATCACAAATTTAGCATTGGAGGGCAGCATGGAGGGTAAAAATCGTAGAGGGAGACCAAGAGATGAATACACTAAGCAGATTCAGAAGGATGTAGGTTGCAGTAAGTACTGGGAGATGAAGAAGCTTGCACAGGATAGGGTAGCATGGAGAGCTACATCAAACCAGTCTCAGGACTGAAGACCACAACAACAACAACAACATCCTAGGTCCTCCAGACATCAGTCTTCCTTGGTGCCCAAACAGGTTCCTCATGCGGCATTGTAGGAATGTAACTCCGCCTGGGTCTCGACTTTTTCACTATTTTAAAGGGAAATGATGGACGAGAGATTGGGTTCAATGTTTGTTCCATTTCCTATGACCTCTTGAAGCGTCTCAGTTTTTTGCTCGCCGTGCAATCCAAGTGCCTTCTGAACTTCCTCTCTCACTATCTCACGAAGAACACTTGTGAAATCAGTTGCTTCCCCCAACACAGACCTCGATACGATGTTTGGAAGCCGTTCAAACTTCTTGCATGTAATTCTTTTTTGATGCACTGTCTTGATATACTGGCACCATTTTATGAAGTCGTCTGCTGTCGAAACCTCCTTCAGGAGTAGGGCTCAATACATGCTCTCAGCAACACCCTTCATGAGATGTGCAACCTCATCTTCCTCCTTCATTCTAGGATTCACTATTTTAGACAGCTCCAAGACATCTTGAATGCAGGATGCTCTAGTTTCTCCTGGACACTGTGCCCTGCACTTTATCTTCAGCCTTGCACGTCTGCCATTGTGTGCTGCCGAAATACTTGCGCAGTTCCGCCTGGAATACTTTCCGGTTTGTGAACTTCTCCTCATTGTTCTCATACCATTGTTTGGCAGTGCCCTCCAAGTAGAAAAATGCATTAGCCATACACATGGTGTCATCCCATTTGTTAAATTTGGCTATATGCTCATATACCTTCAGCCACTTGGCCATTGTCACCAGAGAACCTGGAAGGATGTCTCATGTGGTGGCACACAGTTGCTGTCATCGTAAAGTCCTCTTCTTCTTCTGCCCCCGATAGATTTCGATCTGTTGAATATGGCTTGAACTCGGGTCTCTCCCCACATAAATGGTGGCTCTGTTGCGGCCTGATGGGAACCACTGTGTCATTGATAATGTGCACTATCACAAGATCCAATACCCAGTGTCTCCACCAGAATAATGTCACGTAGAAGAAGCTGTAACTGGATGATGACGAACACTAACTTCACTTAACGAAGGTTTATTCAGCACTTGCACATACACAGGTGCGGAGTGAACTGCCTCCGACCAGAACACACACAGTATATATACAGCTACAGAACATTCCAGTACAATGATTCTTGACATTTGTGGATACTTCTAGAATGTACTCGAACCGAATATAGAAATTAAAATTGTACAGTCCAGGTGAGTTTCGAAATCATGACCGTCAATGCAACAGTTTAATATCAAACCACTACACCACGGAGCTACTCAGCTTCTTCTGCAACAATATACCACCCCCAAAAATGCAATGAGACTCAGTCTTGGTCAGGCAATACAACAAGATTGAAGCAAACCTGAACTACCAGTACACAATGATATAACTGATCTGAGTATCACAGGCTTCATTCAAGACACCCTCCCCTCTTGCTCTCGACACCCCCACTGGGGCTGACATCAACTCTTTGAGTAGAGAAGGGCTCCAAAATGCCTCAACAACTTCACACCTATTGCCTTGTATTACTGAGGCAGTTCCTGGGTTTGATGAGCCCTGCAAGATCTTGTCAACTCTGAACCGACTTAGAAGTGGGCATGGAAGATGTGCTGACTCAATCTTCAAATGGAGACTGCTGTCTTCACCAGCATCTGACAGCAGTGTGCCTAAGCAGACCATCCAACACATCAGAGAAGAATGCAGTGCCAGAGCATTCAGTGGAGACTTTGAAGAATTCCTCATGGCATCCAAAAAATCCATTGAATATAGAATATATACAAGGACTAGATGTTTGTGAATATATGTAATGCTACGTAATGCAGAATAACATGATCCAATACTGAAATTTACTTAAATGCCATACGCTAAATAAAAATTAAGAGATATAGTATTACATTAAAGGTTTAACAAAATAAGTCAAATATTATAGTCAAAAACTGTGCACATGTGTTGATAGCGTTAAGTCATGGTGTAACAAATTCTTTTCGTCTGATTTTACGATAAACATGTGTAATTGATGTTCTGATTTCATTTCTTTTTGTTTCATGCCATTACGTTAAGAAAACTGTAAATAAGTTTCAATGTGAATATTAATGTTTATGTCAAATGCCAAGTAATATTGTAATTGAATTGAAATGTAACAAATGTTGAAACTGTTGTAAGATGTTTAAAATTGTAACTGTGCGTCTGATCCATACGTAGGCAATGTGTTAGGATATGTAGAATGCAAAACCTCGGGTGAATACCCGGTCTGTCAGGGAACGGTAAAAGGTGGATGGCAGGCGAGCGCGGGAAAATGCACGCGGGCACTGTACGGCACAACGGACACAGTAGCAGTTGTAGTTTGGCACTGGTTTGAGCAACACCTTCTGGAGTGAGGAGGCTCTCCTGGAAGACATAGCTTCACTGAGCCTCGGGTATGCCGTTCCAATGCCCACACAGTATGGCAAAATTCTATAGGCACTAAATGGAAAAGTATTGCGACGCTAAGAAGAATTAAAGTGCCGATAAGTGAAGAGCCATAGCTGTTGTTGTATGTGTGCTCTGTGCCTCACCATCGAGCCGCCTGCCAACCGACGCATCGATACTAGCAGGTTGAAACTTTTAGTACTGTATTCGTATGTATCAGAGAGTGAACTGTTTGTTTGGTGCAATAATAACCTAAATTTTACCAGAACTTTTCCATCATTCAATTATCCTCACAACTAACCTAGACAGGATCCTTTCCAAACGTTGCGCAATCCGAGTGTCCCGAAATGAAAACTAAAAATTGTGTTAATAATAATTATTTGCAGACCCAGCTATATTAGAATGGTGTTTAAAGAAATATTTTGTTAATGAACCAGTAAATCAATAGCGAAGGTCTAACGAAGTCGAAAGATAGCTTTAGTATTGATATAGTAATGAAGTTTATTATTTTGAGACAGATTTAAAGGCTTTTAAATGAGCAGTAAATAAAATGAAAAGAGTAGTAACTTATATACTGGAAATCTTGAACGCATAATAAATTTAGTAATCTTTTTTTTTTTTTTAAATACAGCGATCGTAACAGTTTCAGCACTCAACGAAGAGAGTATTTTGCCAAATGGTTATTGTGCAAAAATTCACTACCTACAGTGTTACACCAAAAAATTACATGACTTTTCCGATGAAACAATGTAATTTTTAGGGATCATCAACAGCTGATGAAACAAGAAATGCCATGTGTTTTGGAACTGCATACGTGAAGACATTTTCATAAGCTACTGACCTTAATTTTCCTCAGTTCCTCACTTAACAAACCTCTGTTTCAGAATTCTCTCACAACTTCGTCTGGACAACATGTTAGTGAGCTGACACAGTGTAAACTATGTTGCGTTTTGGCAAAAGAAGCAAATTTTAATATGGCAACAAGAGAAACCTATAGGTTTTACTCAAAATTGGCCACTCACGATGCTTCTCTGAAAGTTACAAATGGTTAACAAGCCAAGCAAAAATAAATCTTTACATTTTCAGTGGTATTCTTTTTACATACTAACCAAACCAGGGGTCACATTTTTTTGAATGGCCACCACGCAAGTGTGGGCATGGAGGGGACCTACTTAATAATTACAAAAACTTGAGCGTAGGCTTCGGTTGAGAGTGGCATTTCCCATCCAGCATTCTGCATTTCCCCTACAGCGCCTGCTCATAACCCCCTCCCCTCCCCCCCCCCCCCCCCCCCCCCCTACCGCACCACGGTATTCTGGGCAGACTCTACAGCTGGCTTAACGTAATTTTGGACATTGTGCTGAACTGAATATGAATGTGTCTATAAAACGCTTTTACAAAACTTATTACTTTCGTGTATTTCTACCATAGTGGCTTATCTGTCTTTTATGCCACACTTCGAAGCAATGAACTCTCCTGTTTCTCCCCAACTCATACACAGTAGCATCAATCAGCTTCCTCAGATCCCCACCTCAGTGACAGCTCGATGAGTATAAAGCGAATCAGTCTGTAAACATTGGATCACCTACAGTTATCACGTGTATAAGACATATGTTTCTCTTGGAATAGTCAAATGTTATCTGAAATATCACACACAGTTTAAACTGGTAATATATCAGTACGGCTACGATTGCAAAAAAATTTTTAAAATCAAGGTTTTTAAATAAAACTTAAAGTTTCTCCCCCCTCCTCTAATTTTGAAAATTCCTGGCTTCTTCCAGGTTTCCAAGATTTCAAGGTACACTGCACCATGCTGAATGTTTCCAGCAGCCACCAAGGGACACAGCTGCCAATGGCCTTACGACTGCAAAGCACTTTTTGATCAGCAAGGATGTGATGCCACCAGCTATTGCAGTATTGCTTCGGCATTCTGCCAGATGGACATCAGGCATTTCCTGTGGCACACTGGACACACCACAACGGCTTCCACTATATTGGCGTATGTAATCATCTGTTAATAAATGAAATACAAATTGCTCTTGCATTCCTAACTCCACATCTAACACAGTACTTGAGAATCTGCCAATTGTGCACCACTCGCAGTAACAGTACCCATCCTGTAATGGCTTGTACACTCTTTGGTAATGTGGTGATACCACATTCTTCTGCAAATTTAATGGCAAGGTACCTATTTCACACATTTACACCACCAGCTCAAGTAGCTTTCTAATTACTCTGCCTCCAACTGATTTCAGTAGCTCTGAAGGTTACTTTTTTACTTTCAGATAATTCAGTGCTCTGTAAAACTAACTGCTTCACTAACCTATCTCCTACTTCTATATGCACTTCCTCCTCCAATTTTATTTCTTGTCAGGCAGTTTTACACCTTAAATGGTCTTTTGTTTTGACAAACAATGCATATACAGAGTAAGGAAAGCAAAGTAGGGCATTCAATACTCACAAACCTAACTGCTAATCAGAATGACAATTCATCAGACCATGTTGGCCACTTCTAATTACCCACTGATTCAAATGGCAAAGTCACGGCACAAAGCCTTGTCAACACATTCTTGGTAACGTTCGTAGAATTTGAGACAGTCACCTTTCTGGAAATAATGTTTTTATAGCTAGCATGGGACTAGGAATAAAGATCTTAAATTCAATACAATAGAGTCCCACCGGCTCTTCATGGCTATTGCCTCCAGTGATGATCATGATCACTGAAGACCTTTTGTTGTCATATTACATTACAGTGGTGATATTCAAAGAAGTTTCAGGCTTGTAGCTGGTTGTCGTTCACTTCACTGGATGACATTTCGACTGGGCACCTACCAGTCATCCTCAGGTGAGCCATCAGAGAATGGTGAAGATTTTCCCCATCCTGCAACTTAACAGCATGCTTGTGTACGAGGTATGTTAAAAAAATTTCACAATTTTGCCCACAAAATGTTTCTACTATTACCTTTTATTTTTTGTGCTTGGTTTCCTTCGAAATACTCTCCTCCACAATTGATACTCCACTCTCAACGCTGTTTCCACTTCCAGAAGCATCCTTGGTATGCCTCTTGCTGGATCATGCAAAGTACAAACTGCAAATTTTCTTTAATCTTGTCTATCGTTGCAAATCTTCGTCCTTTCAATGGTGTTTTCAACTTTGGAGATAAAAAAATGTCCGCAGGGACCAGGACTGGAGAGTACAGAGGGTAAGGTAGCACAGTGATTTTGTTTTTGTGCAACAGTTGACACACCAACGGTGATGAATGTGCAGGTGGGTTATCATGATGCAAGAGCCATGAATTGTCTCGCCACATTTCACGTCGTTTCCTTCTCACATTTTATTGCAGGAGTCGCAACAAGTCCTGATAGTTCCATCGATTAACAGTTTGTCGCTGTGGCATGAATTTATGATGAACTAATCCTTCTAAGTCAAAGAAAACTATCAGCTTACAAATCTGATCTGACCTGATGAGCTTTTGTTGGTTTTGGAGAACCTTGCCAAGCCACTGTGGAGACTGAACCTTGGTCTCAATGTAGACACACACACCTCATCACCAGTTATGATTGTCTTAAGGAACACCTCATTCTCATCTGTGCAATCCAAAAGCTCTTCACAGATTGCAAGGCGAAGGTCTTTTTCATCTTGACTCACAAGGTGCGGGACGGACTTGGCGTCAACACTATGCATTCCAAGATGACGCATCAGGATTTCATGACATGATGCAAGTGAAATGTTACTGTCTTCTGCATCCTCTTGGTCAGTCAGCCTTAAATTGGCAAGCACAATTTCGGTTACGTTCCTGACATGAGTGCTGTCAGCAGACATCGAAGGGGTCCTGAATGAAGGTCATCTTTAACTTCCATCCGGCCATTTTTTAAACAGTGAGTATGGCTTAAGCACTCATCACTGTAGGCTTCCTGTGTCATTCGGTGTGTCTCTAAAGGTTTTCGTAAGTTTCACAAAAAAATTGATGCAAACTCATTGTTCCTCCAACTCTGCCATCTCGAAATTTGCAAACTATGGGGCACTACATTCTACACAATACAGCACAGAATAATAACTAACAGACATGCAACAATGAAACTTCCAGCATTTACACATTAAACACAGGCATATCCACAGATGCCAACCAATTTTACTCCAATACACCATTGGTGTGAAATTACGAATGTTCCAGAATTCTTTGAACTGACCTCATATTTTGCAGATGCATTACGATCATGGCGACACAGACTGAGCACACCAATTGGTGGACAGCACCACTGCCAATGGAATCACAGAATTCAGATCACCTCAGCTTATCATTTGTTGTGGTCATTGATGTACTCCATTGTCTCTGTTTAAAGCACATCATGGAAATGACGGGGTTCCACTTATTACCTGACTGGTACCCATTTTCATAATCGTACAGATGTTTCTCTATGTGTATTTCCACAGATTTTTTAATGTTATCCCAAACAGATGTTGCTGTGAGCAAAACCATTGTATCATGCTCCATTGGATGTCTGGTGGATATACAATAATCAGCAATACCAGAATTACTTGGTTGCAAAAAGTGAATACAGCTTTTAAGTTCAGTGTAGTGTGCTTCCATAGTATTAGATTAGATTAGATTAGTACTTGTTCCATAGATCATGAATACAACACTTCGTAATGATGTGGAACGTGTCAAGTTAATAAAAGTTGTCTATACACAATATTACATTACACAAATTATTACGACACTCAATTTTATTTATTTATTTATTTTTTAGGAAATTTCCCACTTACTATATCCAAAAATTCATCTAATGAGTAGAAGGAGTTGCCATTAAGAAATTCTTTTAATTTCCTTTTAAATGCTATATGGCTATCTGTCAGACTTTTGATGCTATTAGGTCAGTGACCAAAGACTTTTGTGACAGCATAATTTACCCCCTTCTGAGCCAAAGTTAGATTTAACCTTGAGTAGTGAAGATCATCCTTTCTCCTAGTGTTGTAGCCATGCACACTGCTATTACTTTTGAATTCATTCGGATTGTTAATAACAAACTTCATAAGTGAATATATGTATTGTGAGGCTACAGGGAAGATCTCTAGCTCTTTAAATAATTGTCTGCAGGATAATCTTGGATGAGATCCAGCAATTATTCTGATTGCACGCTTTTGTGCAATGAATACTCTTCTACTCAATGATGAGTTACCCCAGAATATGATGCCATATGAAAGCAGAGAATGAAAATAGGCGTGGTAAGCTAATTTACTCAGATGTATATCTCCGAAATTTGCAATGACCCTAATAGCATAAGTAGCTGAACTCAAACGTTTCAGCAGATCCTCAGTGTGTTTTTTCCAGTTCAACGCCTCATCAATGCATACACCTAGAAATTTTGAATATTCTACCTTAGCTACCGATTTCTGTTCGAAGTCTATATTTATTAATGGTGTCATTCCATTTCCTGTGTGGAACTGTATAAACTGTGTTTTGTCAAAGTTTAATGAGAGACCATTTGCAGAAAACCACTTAATGATTTTCTGAAAAACATCATTTACAATTTCACCAGTTAATTCTCGTCTGTTGGGTGTGATAGATATACTTGTATCATCGGCAAAAAGTACCAGCTTCACATCTTCGTGAATATAGAATGGCAAGTCATTAATATATATTAAGAACAGCAGAGGACCCAAGACCAAACCTTGCGGCACCCCATTCTTGATTGTTCCCCAGTTTGAGAAATCACCAGTTTTTTGCATATTATGTGAACTGTTTATTTCAACTTTCTGCACTCTTCCAGTTAGGTATGATTTAAATCATTTGAGCACTGTCCCATTCACACCACAGTACTTGAGCTTATCTAGAAGTATTCCATGATTTACACAATCAAAAGCCTTTGATAGATCACAAAAAATGCCAACGGGTGACTTCTGGTTACTCAGAGCATTTAATATTTCATTAGTGAAAGTATATATAGCATTTTCCGTTGAAAAACCCTTCTGGAAACCAAACTGACATTTTGTTAAAACTTTATTTTTACAAAGGTGTGAAGCTACTCTGTCTAATCCATGTAAGCTATACCACGATGGTAGGATATATGGCAAATTCCAGTCTTGTAGGTCTATAACCTCAATTGGACAGAGAACTTCTATAACCTGGGATTTTCAGAGGATTCTAGCTATACTGAACGTAATAGTTTGAACGAAGAGAAGAAAGGCCAGGGATTTTGCCAGTGTACTCTCCTCTTTATCCACATCCTGGTGTTGATGTCTTAAAACAAGTTTTTTATGCTGTCATTGCCACAGCTACTCAAATTAAGTGTGTACCAGAAGTATGTCCTTGCTCAAATCTAAAGAGATCTATTTTGCCAAAGCCACATCTAATCTAATGCATGCAAGGATACACAAAATATTGAAACTGCTAGACAGCTTACACATCCACAGCAACCAGAAACAGCATTCCTAACCACCAAGTCATCAAGGCACACTTCAGTTCCAATCTGTCAGTACCTCTCTCCCACTTCCAAAACTTATACTGACTGATAGGTTTAACGTGAATACTGGGGTAACAGAGAAAACTCAGTCAGCAGCAACAGGACTCACCAATCTCTTTGCCACGCAGTCCTGGAGGGTGTCCCCTTCCTCTTCCTCTAGGTCGGTCTTCAGAGCGATTACTGTGTCTCTCATAGCTGGGACCACCTCTGCCATTATTTTTATAATCTGTTAGAAACAAAAGAATGCATACTGGACTTAAAAATCTGTCTCTATGAATCAAGTTCCTAGGAGATTAACTTAATGTACTCAATAACTCCAAACATAAAAATATGCACTGAGGTTTGTCTGTAACAAATGTTTTCATTTCAGTCTACAAAATGGAGTACAGATGAGAATGACATAACAAGAAACTAAAAAAGGAAACAATAAAATAATATGCAGGCAAAGCATTATTCACATAACAATAAAATCACTTATTACAGGAAAAGCAATGATGCCTATGATTTTCTTGCCAATATTCATGCTCTTGAGGAAGCTATTATCCACTGTCTAGAGGTAGCATCTTTAACTTGTCTGTATCTGTATCTACATAACTGTTCTGTAATTCACAATTAGGTGTCTGGAAGAGGGTTCATTGAACCACATTCAAGCTATTTCTCCACTACTCCATTCTCGAACAGCACTAGGGAAAAATCAACACTTTAATCTTTCTGTGCAAGCTCTCATTTCTCTTACCTTCTTATGATGATAATTCTCCCTGTGTAGATAGGGGCCAACTTCGTGGTTTTTTAATTCAGAGGAGAGAATTTACGTTTAAAATTTTGGGAAAAGATCCTCCTGCAATGAAAAATGCCTTCGTTGTAATGAATGCCATCCCTAACTCAGGTATCATATCCCTGACACTCTCCCCCCTATTACATGATAATACAAAATGAACTACCCTTGTCTGAACTTTTTGAAAGCCCTCTGGTCTCCGATGGATCCCACACCCTGCAGCAATACTCCCAAAGAGGACAGACAAATGTAGTGCAGGTAGTCTCTTTAGTTCACCTGTTGCATTATCTAACTGTTTTGACAATAAATCACTGTCTTTGGTTAGCTTTCCCCACAACTTTAGCTATTTGATCGTTTCAATTTAAGTTATTCATAACTGTAAGCCCTTCCCCACAACTTTAGCTATTTGATTGTCTCAATTTAAGTTATTCATAACTGTAATCCCTAAGTATATATTTGATTTTACAGCATTATATTTGTGTGATTTATCATATGACTGAAATTTAGTGGATTCCTTTTAGTACTCATGTGGATGACTTCAACTTTTCATTATTTAAAGTAAATTGCAACTTTTTGCACCATAGAGAGATCTTATCTAAATCATTTTGCAGCAAATTTTTAATCATCTGATGACTTCACATGATGGTAATAATGGCATCAACAGTAAACAGTCTAAGATGGCTGCTCAGGTAGTCTCATAAATCATTTATACAAATTAGGAACAGCAGAGGTTGATAAAACTTTCTCGGGGAAAGCCAGATATCATTATTTGGTCATGTTCTATCAGTTTCTATGAAGTGTTCCCATTCAGCCAGGAAATCATGAACCTGTCGCACAACAGAGACAATACTCTGTAGGCAAGCAATTTGATTTAGAAGTGTCTTGTGAGGAACAGTGTCAAAAGTCTTCTAGAAATCCGGAGATATGGAATCAATTTGAGATCATCTGTCAATAGCACATATTACTTCATGTGAATCGAGTTGCTTGTGTTTCGTAAGGATGATATTTTCTGGAACTGTGCTGACTATTTGTCAATAGATTGTTTTCTTCGAAGTAATCCCTATTGTTTGAACATAGTATATAGGCCAAAATGCTACTTCACATTGACATTAGGTAGTGATATGGGTCCATAATTCAGTGGATTACTAGTTTCCTTTCTTGAATATAGGTGTGACCTGTTAACCTTCCTGCCTTTACGTACAGATCTTTCATTGAACAAGCGGTTGCATAAGATTGATAAGGGTGTACCTAATTCATATACAATCTGGACTAGAACACTTTCCTTTATTAATTGATTTAAGCTGCTTCACTACAATGAGTTACTCAAGTTGACAACTGCTCTTGATTCAAATTCTGGAACATTTACTTCATCTTCTTTGGTGAAAGAATTTCAGAAGCCTGTTTAGTAACTCTGCTTCAGTGGTAATGTCACTGAAGGTACTGATTCTCTTGTCACTGGTGTGCTTCACATACAATCAGAATCTCTTTGGATTTCCTGCCCTATTTTAAGACAGTTCTACCATGGAAACTATTAAAGGCTTCTCCCATTAAAGTCCACATTACGGTACATTTCGAGCTTCAGTAAAACATCACCAGTCCTGGAAATTTTTCATTCTTTTAAATGTCACGCTTTTTTTTATGATTTCTGCAACAGTGCTCTGACCTCTTTTGTGTACCATGTGGGATCAGTACCGTCTCATCTTAATTTATTTCATAAATATCTCTCTATTTAGTAACATCTCTCAACCACCACTGACTTTGAACTTAATCCAGACAGATTGTAAGGAGTGGAGACTGTCTCTTGGGAAGGTGTCGAGTGAATTTTTATCTACTTTCTTAAGTAGGTACATTTTATTTTTGGAGGGTTTGGATGTTTATGGTACTCCGTCTTACTACAACGGCCTTGTGATCAAATAATCTCTGTATCCATCATGATGCACCCTATTTGCTCAGGACTATTCGCTGCTAAGGTATCAAGCATGTTTTCACAATTATCTACACCTCAAGTGGGCATCTGAAGTAGTGACCAAAACATTTTGCATCCAAGGTTTGATCCCAGACACTGCTTAAGTTTTGAATAAAAATCATCAGCAACGGTGGCCACACAGGTTTCTGGTATAAGGAGCCACCCTCATTCTGCCAATGGCCTTGTCAAGGAGGACAAAGGAGCAAACAGTTTTTCAGGATAACCACTTGATTTAAGGGGTGGGAAATTGCCCATAAAATGTGGAAGAATCAGCAATGAACAATGGTATAAGGATGCAGAAGGCAACTGAACCACTGCATTAAATATACATCATATGTATCAGTAGGACACGAGGCCTACAATTGAAAAGTGTCACGATGATCCCTCCATTGACAAAAGACTGGAGATTAGTCCCCTGCTTGATTCTCCAGGTGTGGACTGCCAAGGGGAGGTGACCATGAGAAAAAGACTGAATAATCAATGAAAGTTTAGCATCACAGGAGTCTGAGCATGGAATGTCAGATGTTTGAATGTGATTGGCAAGATAGAAAATCTGAAAAGGGAAATGCAAAGGCTCAGTCTAGATATGATAGGGGTCAGTGAAGGGAAACATTCTTTCCATTTTGGAAGAAGACAGAAATGTATGGTAATATCAGCATCAGCAGCAGCAGCAGAAAATGAGAAAATGGGAGCAGAATACAATATGAATAGCAAGCCAGGGCAAAGAGTGAATTATGTGGACAGTTTAGCGATAGATATTCTCACCAGAATCAACAGCAATCCGACAACAACAATTCTAATTGTATGTCACCATTACATGAGGAAGATGAAGAGACAGAGAGGAAGTTTATGATGGAATCGAAAAGGCATAACAGTAATTAAAGAGAGTTGAAAATTTAATAATCACAAGGAAATAGAACATGGCAGTAGGGAAAGGAATAGAACAGTTAAAGTTATGAGAGAATATAGGCTTAGTAGTAGGAATGGGAGAGGAGAAAAGCTAATTGAGTTCAACAACAAAATTCAGCTAGTAATAGCTCAAAAAATACAAGAGGAGGAGGTATCCTTGGAAAAGGCCTGAATCACATCATGAGCAGACAAAGATTCCATATGCAGATACAGAATTGTAAATTGTATCTAGGAACAGATGTAGGCTTGGATCATAATTTAGTAATGAAGAAGAGTAAACTGAATTTTAAGAGACTCATCTAAAAGAATCAATGTGGGAATAAGTGGCTTGTTAAAGCAGTAATGATAAGACACATCTGAAGTTTTGTAAGGCTGTAGATACGGTGCTGATAAATACCATTATACATAGCTCAATTGAAGAGAAATGAACATAATTAAAATGGGAAAATACAGGAGTTGCACAGATAAATGTAGGTACAAGGAAAGTGACTGCAAAGAAACCTTGGGTAACAGAAGAAACACTTAAATTGTTTGATGAAAAAAAGTGCAAAAATGTTTAAGGCAAGAGACGACTACACCAATATACTGTTCTGTATGAGCTAAGGAGAGAATCAGTACACTTAATTAAATGAAAAAACAATCAATTAAATATGGAACAAAATTCCTTCAGAATTTCTAAAATCATTGGGGGAAGTGGCAACCAAAAGACTATTCAAGTTGTTGTGTAGAAACTGGGAGACAGGAGACACAGCATCAAACTTTCAAAAAATATCACCCACATAATCCCACAGAAAGCAAGAGCAGATAAGTGTGAGAACCATCGCACTATCGGCTTAACAGCTAATGCACCCAAGTTGCTGACGAGAATAATATACAAAACGGAAAAGAAAATAGGACTTTTTAGATGACAATCAGTTTGGCTTCTGGAAAGATAAAGGCACCACAGGGGCAGTCCTGGCAAGCTTGGTAATGGAAATAAGAGTTAAGAAAAATCAAGACATCTTCCTTCATAGGATTTGTCAACCTACAAACATCAACCTAGAAACAGTGTTCAAGAATGTAAAATGGTGCAAGATATTTGAAATACTGAGAAAAATAGTAGTCAGTTGTAGGGGAAGCAAGGCAATATACGAAGTGTACAAAAACCAAGAGGGAACAATATGAATGGAAGACCAATAATGAGGTACCAAGATTAAAAATTGGTAAGACTGGGATGCAATCTTATGTTCCTACTGTTCAATCTATACATCGAGAAGCTACAAAAAGTGCAGAAATTCTGTTACCCTGAGAGCAAAATAATACAGGATGGATGAAACATGGAGGAAGCAAAACACAGACTAACACAGGCAAAAACGGCATTCATGGCCAAAAGATGTCTACTAGTGCCAAGAATGTACATTTGGAGTACAGTATTTATCTTACAGCTATTTCTATTACTGTTACTGAGACCGGCAGAAGAACTCTTGTGGCTGTGTTTTGTCAACATTCTCTTTCTCCTCCTTGATAAAACACAAACTTATTAAGAGGTTTAACGAATAATGTAGTAAAACCCAACATACTGTAAGACTCATCGACTTATTTGACAAATACGGTACAAAGAAAAGAGTGCACCAGTTTGCATCTGTTCAGTTTCACGGCTACGAGAACACAAATTAGGCCTGGCTTTCCCATTTATTTTGAGACAAGTGACAAATGAAACAGGAGCTCTTTGCGGTGTGGGGGAGTAGCCATGTATGTGAAAAACGGTATCCCATTTGAGTCAATTGATGTTTCAAAGTACTGCACTGAAAAGGTGTTTGAATGTTGTGCAGGTGTGGTTAAATTTAGTGGAGCTAAACTTCTTACTGTTGTTATTTATAGATCCCCAGACTCCGATTTCACAACATTTTTGCTAAAGCTAGAGGAGGTTCTTGGTTCACTTTATAGGAAATACAAAAAGTTAGTTATATGTGGTGACTTCAATATTAATTGTATAAGTGATTGTGCAAGGAAAAGGATGCTGGTAGACCTCCTTAATTCATATAATCTTATGCAAACCGTATTCTTTCCAACGAGAGTGCAAGGGAACAGTAGAACAACCATAGACAATATTTTTGTTCATTCGTCATTATTAGAAGGGCATTCTGTTAGCAAAAAGGTGAATGGCCTTTCAGATGATGATGCACAAATTTTAAGTCTAAAAGATTTTTGTGCTGCAACACATGTTAAATATAGTTACCAACTTTTTAGGAAAGCTGATCCAGTTGCTGTACAGACTTTTGTAAACCTTATCAAGGAACAAGAGTGGCAAGATGTTTATAATGCTGATACAGTAGACGATAAATATAATGCTTTCCTCAAGACTTTTCTCGTGCTCTTTGAAAGTTGCTTTCCGTTAGAACGTTCAAAACAGGGTACTAGCACAAACAGGCAGCCTGGGTGGCCGACTAAAGGGATAAGAATATCTTGTAGAACAAAGTGGCAATTATATCAAAACGTTAGAAACAGTCAAAATCTAAATGCAGCAGCCCATTACAAACAGTATTGTAAGGTGCTTAAAAAAGTTATTAGGAAGGCAAAAAGTATGTGGTATGCAGATAGAATAGCTGAGTCTCAGCATAAAATTAAAACCATATCGTCAGTCGTAAAGGAAGTGGCTGGTCTGCAGAGACAGGTCGAGAATATAGAATCAGTGCGTAGTGGGGATGTCCGTGTTAATGATAAGTCGCATATATGTACAGTACTTAATAATCACTTTCTGAATATAGCAGATGAACTAAATAGAAACCTAGTCCCAACAGGGAATCATATAGCGCTCTTAGAAAAAAGTGTTCCGAGTCTGTTACCTGAAATGCTCCTCCATGATACTGACAAGAGGGAGATTGAGTTAATAATTAAATCACTAAAGACCAAGAACTCTCATGGATATGACGGGGTATCTAGCAGAATACTGAAGTATTGTTCCACGTATGTTAGCTCAGTACTTAGCCATATCTGTAACTTTTCCTTTAGGAGTGGTCGGTTTCCTGACTGATTAAAGTACTCGGTAGTGAAGCCACTTTATAAAAAGGGAGACAGGGATAATGTTGACAATTATAGACCTATTTCTATGCCATCGGTGTTTGCTAAAGTTATCGAGAGGTTGTATATACAAGGTTACTGCAGCATTTAAATTCACATAATTTGCTGTCAAATGTACAGTTTGGTTTTAGAAATGGCTTAACAACTGAAAATGCTATAGTCTCTTTTCTCTGTGAGGTTTTGGATGGATTAAATAAAAGGTTGCGAACGTTAGGTGTTTTCTTTGATTTAACGAAGACTTTTGACTGTGTTGACCACAAAATATTACTGCAGAAGTTGGAACATTATGGAGTAAGGGGAGTAGCTTACAATTGGTTCGCCTCCTACGTTAAGAACAGAAAGCAGAAGGTAATCCTCCGCAATATTGAGAGTGGTAATGATGTTCAGTCCCAATGGGGCACTGTTAAATGGGGCGTTCCCCAAGGGTCGGTGCTGGGGCCACTGCTGTTCCTTATTTATGTAAATGATATGCCTTCTAGTATTACAGGTGATTCAAAAATATTTCTGTTTGCTGATGACACCACCTTGGTAGTGAAGGATCTTGTGTGTAATATTGAAACATTATCAAATAATGTAGTTCATGATATCTAACCCGAGTTTCTCACTTGTTGGGAGCAGTCACCATACTCTTGGGCTTTCCGAACACGACTCATGGCCAGACCCAAACTTCCACATGTTGTCAACCACGTATCTATAACCTGTACTTACACATTCATTATTTATTCTCATACAAGGAGGAGACATTCTAATTGAAAGTCACTTGCCTGGTGTCAGTGGATAAATATCTTATTGCATGCGTGCATGTCCAAAGGAATAGTACGTCAAACTACAGTGGTACAACACTGGCACAGCAATATTGTACTTCTGTAAACAATGACTTATTAAACTGACAGTTCAGTAATATTCACAACTATCAGCACCTGCTTTCTTTGTGATTGGAATTGTTAAATTCTTCCTGAAGTCTATGGGTATTTCCCTCCTTTATCATTTATTTTGCATATCATGTGAAATAGTTTCGTCGTGGCTGGTTCTCCCAATGATATCAGCAATTCAGAGGGAATATCATATATTCCAGAGGCCAGTGCTCTTTCAAATTCTCCTTGCAGTATCTTATCTCACATCTTATCTTCATCTACTTCCTCCCCCTTCTATAATACTGTCTTTGAATTTCCCTTGTACAGCCTATCTGTACATTCCTTCTAACTTTGCCATCTCTGCTCTTGATATTAATACAGCTATTTCTCTTTCCTCCACAGGCCTATAGGTAGTATCTACCCTTACCCCATTTACACATACTTCTATAGACTTATATTTGTCCCCTAGCCATTCCTACTTAGACATTTTGCAGTTTCTTTCTGTATTATTTCTTTGATGTTTGTATTCCCTCTCACCTTCTTCTTCTACTGCATTTTTATATTTTCACCTACCATCAATTAAATTGGATATTGCTGGTGACATCCAAAGATTTCTACTAGGCCTTATCTTATGACCTATTTGATCCTGTGCTGCCTTCACTATTTCATTTCTTAAAGCTGTTCACCCATCTTTTAATGTATTAATTTCTCCTGCATCAGAAATCCGTTGTCTGATGTTCCCCTTGAAACTGTCAACAAATTTTGGTTCTTTTAACCTATCAAGATCCCAGTCTTTGATTTCCTACCTCTCTCTAAATTTTTCATTTTTAATCTACAGTTCATAACCAATAAATTGTGGTCTGAGTCCACATCTGACCCTGAAAATGTCTTACAGTTTAAAATATGGCTCCTAAATCCCTGTCTTACTACTGTATAATCAATCTGAAATCTTCCAGTGTCTCCAGGTCTCTTCCACATATATGACCTTCTTTCATGATTTTTAAACAGTGTTGCTGATGATTAAATTATTCTCTGTGCAAAATTCTACTATGTGACTTCCTCCCTTCATTCCTTTTTGCCAGCCCATATTCACCAATTATTTTTCCTTCTTTCGTACTTCTTACTACCAAATTTCAGTCCGCTATTACAAGTAAATTTTTGTCTTGCTTAACTATTTGAATAATTTCTTTTGCTTCATCATACATTAGTTACATCTCATCTTCATCTGCAAACATAGTTACATTATAAACTTTTACTATTATGGTGGGTGTTGGCTGTGGTCTGTCTTGGCTATGATAATGATCACTATGCTGCTCATAGCAGCTCTCTCAGATTCCTATTTTCTTATTCATTATTAAACCTACTCCAGCACTAACTCTGTGTAGTTTTGTATTTATAACCCTGTACTCCCCTGACCAAAAACCTGTACACCCTACCACTGAATACCACTAATTCCCATCGTCATAAGTAACTATAATCTTTAAATCTTCTGACCTACTTACCTGATTAAGGGATCTACTGTATGAAAGTTGTAGAATGTAAATACTTTTGGTTAAAGAAGGCCACTCACCGAAAAACACAAACATTTGAATCATAGATATATACACACAACAAGAAAGGAAACTTGTCAGCTTTCTCACACACACACACACACACACACACACACACACACAAAGCGCCTATGCCCCTACATCCTAAACATTGCTGGCTGGCGAAATGTGAGTATGTGTTTTCTGTGTGTGTTTTACTGTAGCTCAAAAATGGATTACTCAGAAAACTAGCAAGTTTTCCTGCATTTATATGTGCCTATTGACAACTTACTTCTACTTTTTGGAGTGCGGTCTCCTTTAATCCAAAAGTATTTGATTAATGGATCTGACATTCCACACTCCAATGTGTTGAATGCCAGTTTTATTCTTCCTGGTCAAGACACCATTCTAAGTAGTCCCAACTCATAGATCCAAATGGAGAACTATTTTATCTCCAGAATATTTTATCAATAGGATCACATCACTTAACCAGACAGTAGAGCTGCATGTCTTCACGAAAAGTAACAGCTTTAGCTTCCTTTTGCTTTCAGCCATTGGCACTATCAGCACCAAAAGGCTGTGCTCGCTGGCCTTAGAAGGCCAGATCAGTCGCAACCCTACTAGAGAGGTGTTTAATTTTCAGTTATATCTGGGGATGAGACTAGTGGTCAATACAATCAGTGACAAGTTTATGTGTACCCTTCATGTAGATTCTTGGCCACACAATCTTGCAAGCATCTTCAGTTTATCTCTCAGCTAATTTGAGTTTCTTGTTTCCTGTGATGAATATACCACCACCACTCATTAATTGTCCTTCAGATATAGTATTAGGTTCACCAGAAATATTTCATTGTCACCAATTTCGTGTTTTATGCAGCTTTCTGTACTCAATATAATGTTCTCTCCACAGGTATCACTCATTTTTACTCAACATTGCATATCACAATTTACCATTTGGCCTGCCCAGTCCATTTATGTCTGAAACTGTTTAGAATTCGTAGCATAGTAAATCAGTTTATACAGTCCAGATTAAATATAGCCCTCTGCTCAGTGACGGATGATAATGTGAGAGTTCTTAGCAGATTAATATAGTGTGGCAGGTCAGAATTTAAATCCAGTTTCTGCACTTAACAGAGCCTTCACAACAAAACCATGCTTGCAACTGTCCACATTACTTATCTTTTTCGCACTGACAATTACTATGATGTTATCTGGTCATTATTCTGCATAAATGAATCTTTTGAAAACAAACTTATTTTTCAATGAAAGTTTTCACAAATGGATATTTTAACTGCTGGTGATTTCCCAAGTTCGTTGGTCGTGGTCCGTTCCTATGCTTTGTCCAGAGCTGTAAGACTCAGAGGGGTCAACAGGAATGTCCGATTTGAATCATTGGCTTTGAACAGTGATGTAATGTTAATGTCTGCTGTCACTTCACCTTTTAGTGCATATATGAACTATGGGGTGACTTTTGTGCCTCAGCGATACCAGTAGCCATACCATAGGTGCAACCACAAAGGAGAGGTATCTGTTGAGAGGCCAGACAAACATGTCATTCCTCATGAGGGACAGAAGCTTTTTCAGTAGTTGCCGAGGCAACACTCTGGCTGATTGACACATCTAGCCTTGTAACATCAACCAAAACGGTCTTGCTGAGCTAGTACTGCAAATGGTTGAAAGCAAGGAGAAACTATAGTTGTAATTTTTCCCGAGTGCATACAGCTCTACTGTAAAACTGAATGATCATGGTGTCCTCTCGGGTAAAATATTCCAGAGGTAAAACAGTCCCCCATTCGGATCTCTGAGCGACAACTACTCAGGAAGATGTCATCGTCAGCAGAAACAAAACTGGCACTCTATAGTTCAGAGCATGGAATGTTAGATTCCTTAATCAGGCAGATAGGTTAGAAAATTTAAAAAGGGAAATGGATCGATTAAAGTTAGATATAGTGGGAATTAGTGAAGTTTGGTGGCAGGAGAAACAGTACTAATGAATAAGAAAATAGGAACATGGTAAGCTATTATGAACAGCTTAGTGAACGCATTACCATAGCAAGATAGAGATGAAGCCCACGTCTACGACCATAGTACAAGTTTATATGCCAATTAGCTCCACAGGTGGTGAAGAGATTGAAGAAATGTATAATGAGTTAAAAGAAATTATTCAGATAGTTAAAGACGACGAAAATTTCACTGTGACTGGGAACTGGAATTTGATACTAGGAAAAGGAAGAGAAGGAAAAATAGTATGTGAATATGGACTTAGGGATTGGAATGAAAGGTGGAATTCTGCACAGAGCATAATTTGATCGCTGCTAACACTTTGTTTAAGAATCATAAAAGCTGGCTGTGGACACGAAAGAGACCTGGAAACACTGGAAGGTTTTAGTCTGATTATATAATGGAAGTAGATTTTAAATTGTAAGATATTTTCAGGGGCAGATGTGGACTCTGACAACAAATTATTTCTCATGAACTGTAGAGTACAACTGAAGAAATTGGAAACAGGTAGGAAATTAAGAAGACGTGACTCAGATAAGTTGAAACAACCAGAGGCCGCCAAGAGCTTCAGAGGGAACATAAGGCAAGTGGGTAGCTTTAAGAGATGAAATAATGAAGGCAGTGGAGGATCAAATAGGTAAAAAAAGATAAGGCCTAATGGAAATCATTGGATAATACAAGAGATATTGAGTTTAACTGATAAGAGGAGAAAGTATAAAAATGCAGCAATGAAGCAGGCGAAAAGAAATACAAACATTTAAAAAGTCATATATAAAAACAAAGATGAGGTGACTTACCGAACGAAAGCGCTGGCAGGTCGATAGACACACAAACAAACACAAACACACACAAAATTCAAGCTTTCGCAACAAACTGTTGCCTTATCAGGAAAGAGGGAAGGAGAGGGAAAGACGAAAGGAAGTGGGTTTTCAAATGGTTCAAATGGCTCTGAGCACTATGGGACTTAACATCTGTGGTCATCAGTCCCCTAGAACTTAGAACTACTTAAACCTAACTAACCTAAGGACATCACACACATCCATGCCCGAGGCAGGATTCGAACCTGCGACCGTAGCAGTCCCGCGGTTCCGGACTGAGCGCCTGAACCGCTAGACCACCGCGGCCGGCGGAAGTGGGTTTTAAGGGAGAGGGTAAGGAGTCTGCTTGTGTCTGTATGTGTGGATGGATATGTGTGTGTGTGCGAGTGTATACCTGTCCTTTTTTCCCCCTAAGGTAAGTCTTTCCGCTCCCGGGATTGGAATGACTCCTTACCCTCTCCCTTAAAACCCACTTCCTTTCGTCTTTCCCTCTCCTTCCCTCTTTCCTGATAAGGCAACAGTTTGTTGCGAAAGCTTGAATTTTGTGTGTGTTTGTGTTTGTTTGTGTGTCTATCGACCTGCCAGCGCTTTCGTTCGGTAAGTCACCTCATCTTTGTTTTTATATATAATTTTTCCCACGTGGAATGTTTCCCTCTATTATATTGATATCATTTAAAAAGTCAGATTGACAGGAAGTGCAAAAGGCTAAGCAGGAATGGCTAAGAGGACAAATCTAAGGATTTAGAAGCAATTTCATTAGAGCAAAGGTAGATAAGTGCCTACAGGAAAATTAAGGAGGAAAATAGAAGCAGGTCTATGAATATCACGAGCTCAGATGGAAAACCAGTGCTAAGCAAAGATGGATAGCTGAAAGGTGGAAGGAGTATATAGAAGTTCTATACAAGGGAGATGAACTTTAAAGCAATATTATAGAAATGGATGCAAATGAAGTTGAGATGGGGGAGATGATATTGTGAGAAGAATTTGACAGAGCTCTGAAATATGTAAGTCAAAACAAGGCCCAGGAATAGAACATATTCCATCGGAGCGACTGATAGCGTTAGGAGAGCCAGTCATGACAAAACTCTTCCATCCATCTGGTGTGCAAGATGTGTGAGAAAGGCAAATACCCTCATACTTCAAGAAGAATATAACAATTCCAATTGCAAAGAAAGCAAGTGCTGATAGGTATGAAAATTACTGAACTATCAGTTTAATACGTCACATTTGCAACATACTAACACAAATTCCTTACAAAGGAATGGAAAAACTGGTAGAAGTCGAACTCAGGGATGATCAGTTTGGATTTCAGGGAAACGTAGGAACATGCAGGGCAAAACTGACCCTACAACTTCTCTTAGAAGATACACTATGTGATCAAAAGTATCCGGACACCACCAAAAACATACGTTTTTCATATTAGGTGCATTGTGCTGCCACCTACTGCCAGGTACTCCACGTCAGCGACCTCAGTAGTCATTAGACATCGTGAGAGAGCAGAATGTGTTGTTCTGCAGAAATAACAGATTTCGAACGTGGTCAGGGACTGGGTGTCACTTGTGTCATATGTCTGTACGCAAAATCCCTAGGTCCACTGTTTCCAATGTGATAGTGAAGTGGAAACATGAAGGGACATGTACAGCACAAAAGCGCACAGGCTGACCTCAACTGTTGACTGACAGAGACCGCCGACAGTTGAAGAGTGTCATAAAGTGTAATGGGCAGACATCTATCCAGACCATAACACAGGAATTAAAAACTGCATCAGGATCCACTGCAAGTACTATGACAGTTGGGTGGGAGGTGAGAAAACTTGGATGCCATGGTCGAGCAGCTGCTCATAAGCCACACATCCAGCCAATAAATGCCAAACAACACCTCGCTTGGTGTAAGGAGTGTAAACATTGGATGACTGAATAGTGGAAAAACATTGTGTGGAGGGACGTATCATGGTACTCAATGTGGCGATCCGATGGCACGGTACAGGTAAGGCGAATGACCGGGGAACGTCATCTGCCAGCATGTGTAGTGCCAACAGTAAAATTCAGAGGCAGTGGTGTTATGGTGTGTTCGTGTTTTTCGTGGAGGGGGCTTGCATGACTTGTTGTTTTGCGTGGCACTATCACAGCATAGGCCTACATTTATGTTTTAAGCACCTTCTTGCTTCCCACTGCTGAAGAGCAATTCAGGGATGGCAATTGCATCTTTCAACACGATCGAGCACCTGTTCATAACGCACGGCCTGTGGCGTAGTGGTTACACAACAATACCACCCCTTGGGATGGTTTGGAATGCCGACTTCGTGCCAGGCCTCACCGACCGACATCGATATCTCTCCTCGGTGCAACACTCAGTGAAGAATGGGCAGCTATTCACCAAGAAACCTTCCAGCACCTTATTGAACACAAGCCTGTGAGAGTGGAAGCTATTGGTTGGTTAACTGGTTGGTTTAAAGGAGGGGGAGGAAGGAAGGGACCAAACTGCGAGGTCATCGGTCCCTTGTTCCCGGTAAAATAATTACACAAGGCAAAGAAGAAAAGAAAGGAGATGTACAGCACAATAACAGGAGAATGGAAGAACCAGAAGAATGACAGAAGGACAACCAACACTACTATGGACAAAATAGGAAAAGAAAATCACAGAGAGAAGCAAGAAACAGGTAGAAGGGATAAAAACATAAGAGCAAATGACTGTGGCTGGCTGACCACGAGAATAAAAAGGAAAAGCCAGCCACTCTGTGACACATTTGAACATCCAGCCTAAAAGCATTAGAGTGGAGAACACAAAGGGACAAAGGTCATGCACAAAAACGGAGGCGTTTCAAGCCTATGAGGTGCTCCTAGGAAGGGTGAAGCTTATGCCGCTGTAGAGCTCGCCGACGCTCCTTAAATGTTTCAACTACTTCCGGCAACCACCAAGGGACTGCCTTTCGCCGGGGGCACCCTAAAGAACGAGGGCTCGTGTTTTCTGCCACAGAAACGATTGCTGTAGTCACCTGCTGAAGCATCACATTGATGTTACTGTGTGGGGGAGATTCAACGGTGACAGCAGAGATGAAAGCTTCCCAATCCGCCTTGCTTAAAGCCCATCTGAGCAGGTGCCTGTGGGCCTGACGCCGGGGCAGTGACAGGAAGATGGGGAAGTGGTCACTACCACACTGGTCATCATGTGCCCTCCAGTGGATAGATGGGAAAAGTCGTGGGTTGCAAACTGATAAAGCAATGGCCGAGTAACTACCATGAGCCACACTGAAGCGTGTGACACCCCCAGTATTTAAGAGGCAGAGGTCGAACTGAGGCAGTTAAGTTTCGACATTTCTGCCTCGTTAAGCACGGTGTCACCCCACAAGGGGGTTATGAGCGTTAAAATCTCCCAAAAGTAGGAAAGGTTTAGAGAGCTGACCAACCAGTGCAGTTAATACATTCAGGGATACTGCACCATCTGGAGGAAGATATACATTGCAGACAGTTATTTCCTGTGTCGTCCTTATTCTGACAGCCACAGCTTCAAGAGGGGTTTGAAGAGGCACAGTTTCAACACAGACTGAGTTTAGGACGTAAACGCAAACTCCACCCGACACGCGAATGTAGTCGCTACGGTTCCTGTAGTATCCCTCATAGCCGCGGAGGGCAGGGGTCCGCACTTCCGGGAAACAGGTTTCCTAGAGGGCAAGGCAGAAAGTAGGTGTAAAGCTTAATAGGCGCCATAGCACAGCCAGACGGTGGAAAAAACAGCCGTGATTCCACTGGAGGATGATGTCATCGTGAGACTGGGAAATCATGGGACATTCATTCAATGAGGTAATTTACACCTCAAGGTCACCTGCTGCTACCGACTTTTTGCCTGAGCAGTCTATATTCATCGTGTCTGAGGGTTAGGCGAGATCTAGGTCCTCAGCAGACGCCAGAATCTCCACCTCATCCGCAGATGCAGAGCTTGTAGGTAGCAGTGGTGTGGGTGCCACCACAATCCCCTTGGTCTTTGGGACCTTCTTTTTTGATTTCTCTAACTCCTCCTTGGGTTTCCCTGGCTGGGAGGACTTCACTAATTCAGTTTCCGGGACTGAGGATGAGCGTGAAACCCTACGACCAGCTGCTTTTGGGCTCTTCAGCCATCTTTCCCATTAGCAGAAACCTGGGAAGGGAATGACCCAAGGGACCCCTTCCTAATGAGAGAAGCTGAAGAAGACTTACCCTTCTCAGGCTTAGAAGAGGGGATGGACGTCCCTGATGGTTGGGAGGTGTTGTTCCCAAAGTAGGTGGTGCACGAGCAACAGGGACAGAAATGCCCCCCACCATCAAGGGGGCAGGTGTAGTCTTCCGGCTCCAAGAGGTGACTGAGGTCGGCGGAGCTGATGGGGCTAGAACTGTTGCAATGAGAGCACAAGACAATGTCATATGTGAAGGATGTAGGCATTCAAATTTCCTCTTAGCCTCAGGGTAGGTCAATCGGTCCAGGGTCTTCTACTCCATCATTTTCCTTTCTTTCTGGAGAATCCTGCAGTCAGGCGAGTAAGGTGAATCGTGCTGTCCACAGCTGGGAGGCGGGGCACACTGAGTATTGGGATACAATGGGCGTCTGCAATCTCGACATGTGACGCTGAAAGTACAGCAGGAAGACATATGGCTGAATTTCCAGCAGTTAAAGCACCACATGGGGGGAGGGATATAGGGCTTTACATCACAGGGGTAGACCATCACCTTGACCTTCTCGGGTAATGCATCAACCTCAAAGGCCACGATGAAGGCACCAGTGGCAACCTCATTATCTTTCATACCCTGCATGCACAGCTCACCATCGGGCTGCGAAAGCAGGTCCTTGTGAAATATAGATACCCTAGACCATATTTAGCTCTTATGGGGCGTGATGGTCACAGAAACATCCCGCAACTTGTCACAAGCGAGTAACACCTGTGACTGGGCAGAGGATGCTGTTTTGATCAAGATTGACCCAGATCTCATTTTGGACAAGCCGTCCACTGCCCAAAATTTGTCCTCTAAATGCTCCACAAAAAACTGAGGCTTCATCGTCCCCATCAGCTCTTGAACATACAAGGTACCGGGGGGAATAAGAGCTGCTGCCATCCTTAGCCTGATATTCCTCCCACGGTGTGGCCAGGGAGGGGAACAATTTGGGGTCATACCTCTGTGTGTTGAATTGAGCCCATATGCGCTTCGAGACTGCTGGTGTTTGACCACCAGGAAGAGATGATGTACTACGCTTCAATGTATGCCACCCACCCTGATGGCACCCACACCAACCAGGGGATCTCCCCAAGGGCGCCACCCAGCCGCAGCAAAGGCCACCTGGCAGGATGACTATTGCCAGGAGTCCCGATGCCCCAAGGTGTCGGGCATCTACTCCTCGGCATACACGGGGAGTTAACGGCACAGGAATCAGCAGAGCGATCCCGGTGTGGTCAGGGGGCTACAACCAACAGGGCACATGGCGGCCACACCACAACGGACTGGCTATTGTTTTGGATATGAGGTGCAAAGAATTCCATGGTCCTCGTCGTCGCAAAAAACGACACTGCATAGTGGGTAGATGAATATGCACCCAGGAAGGTGTCCTCGCTCAAGAGATGGAGGATGAGGGGGACTCAATGCACGGTGGACACGAAGCACCATGTAATGCGCCCTTCCCCAATTGGCTCGCTCTTTAGGAAAATTTTGAAAAATGGAGGTCAAACACTACAGGTGACCATCACAAATGCCGAAAGGTATGAGACTCCTTTTAGTTGCCAATTACGACAGGCAAGAATACCTCAGGCCTATTCTAACCCCCAGGCACGCAGGGGGGAGTGGAAGCTGTTATCAAGGCTAAGGGTGGGGAGACACCGTACTGAATTCCAACATTACCGATTGATGGTGCCACGAACTTCTAAGTCATTTTCAGCCAGGTGTCTGGGTACTTTTGATCACATAGTGTAGGTTACGGAAAAGTAAACCTATGTTTATAGTATATGCAGACTTGTAGAAAGATTTTGATTGTTGACAGGAATCCTCTCTTTGAAATTCTGAAGATAGCAGGGGTACAACACAGGCAGCAAAAGGCTATTTACAACATATACAGAAACCAGACAGAAGTTATAAGAGTCAAGGCGAATGAAAGGGAAGAAGTGGTTGAGAAGGGAGTGAGACATTGCTGTAGTCTATCCCTTGCTGCGTCACAAGTAACTACATGCAAAGATTTGGGGAATTCTTGTAAATTTTGCACAGCTACGGCTGGAAGGTACTAATTGAGGGAGTCATTGGCACACCGGATGACAGGTGTGGGCAATGTTGATATTTTGCAAATGATTCCATGAGGCAGGTTTACAACACCATTCACAGATGAGAAGGCACAACCTGGAGAGCACAGTATACAAATGCGAAGTAATCAGGGCAGCACAGGGCACTGACACACTGTGAAGATCCCATACGTTGCAGTTACAACAGCAGCTAGTAACCTGCATGAAGGGGCTGAAGCAGGCTGAGGAAAGCTGACGCTGTAATTATCAAACAGCTCTCCACTTCTCTCCTTCAGAGCAACCATATCAAAGGTGGAGGAAAAGACACATAAGCAAGCCTGGAGGGTCAAAGCAGACAGTCATGTCACCATTTTGTCCGCATCTAAAACCGGAGAGGATAACTATTGTTTGAGTTGCTGGTCAACCATGACCACCTTTTGGTGATGGATATCGGCCGACAGCCGGCCCGCTGAAGCTACCTCCTAGCTTCACTGCACACAAGTGTCATTGCTATGGTGGGGCACATCGCACCTTGGAACTACATTGGCGTGAGGACTGAGAGGGCCGATAGCCCCCACCCTGTGGGTGGTATCATCTGGTGGACTGCGAGCTGCTGTAGAAAGGGGCGGGGCCGGGGTCCGAACTTGCGGCCTCCAGAGTGCAAAGCTGTCAGCGGCACTGAACAGGCTGCCAGAGCTGGTAAGGCTCACTACAAAGACAGTGGTTGTCTGTTTCCCTTCGTACACGGAGTCCACGAGTCACGCTTGAGGGATCAGTAAGCCGCATTCTGGGCCACGGGCACAGTTAATGCACGCGGCGGCCATTTAGCCCTGGTGCGAGTCCACAAGGATGGGCAACTGGCACTGACGCTGCAGATTCTGGCATTGGCACAATGTGTGGCGCCATCGTCAAGTTCAGCAGAAGGCCCGCTGTGTACCTTAGATGCAATAAAATCAATGACACACTTGCCTGTGTTAATCTGCTTCGGCGTGAGTCATCCCTTCCTCCCAAACCGTACCACTCAGTCGTTCTTACATATTACAACACCTGAGATCGGGGGGGGGGGGGGGGGGGGGTGTTTGAATCACCCTGATGTTATTCAATCTGTAGATTGAACAAACAGTAAAGAAAACCAAAGAAACATTTTGAGTAGGAATTAAACTTCAGAGAGAGAAATAAAAGCTTTTGAGGTTTGCTGAAGCCATTGTAATTCTGTTATAGACAGGAAAGGACTTGGAAGAGTTGAAGGGAATGAACAGTGTCTTGAGAGGAGGATATGAGGTAAATGCCAACAAAAGCAAAACAAGGATAATGGAATGTATTAAATCAGGTGATACTGAGAGAATCAGATTAGGAAACAAGAAAATTAAAAGTCACTATTTGGACATCAAAACAGCTGATGATAGCTGACATAGAGAGATTATCAAATGTAGATTGGCAATGGTACAAAAGCCATTTCTGAAAAAGAGAAATTTAACACTAAATATAGATTTAAGTGTCAGGATGCCTTTTCGGAGAACAGGTTTCGAAATGCTTTGCTACAAATGGTTCAAATGACTCTGAGCACTATGGGACTTAACATCTACAGTCATCAGTCCCCTAGAACTTAGAACTACTTAAACCTAACTAACCTAAGGACATCACACACAACCATACCCAAGGCAGGATTCGAACCTGCGACCATAGCAGTCGCACGGTTCCAGACTGAAGCACCTAGAACCGCTCGGCCACAACGGCCGGCTGTTGTGCTGCAGAAGAATGTTGAATATTAGATGGGTAGACTACGTGATTAATGAGAACATACTTAATAGAATTCAGAATTGGGGAAACAACAAATACGTGGCAAAATTTGGCCAAAAAGAGGGACTGATTGATAGGAAACATTCTGTGACATCAAGGAGTAACCAGTTTAGTACCGGGGGGGGGGGGGGGGGGGGGGGGGGGGAGCTAGGTTGCAGTAGTTATTCAGAAATGAAGACGCTAACACAGGACAGAGTATCACGGGCAACTGCATCAAATCGTGAAGACAACATGCATGGTTTTATTGTTAGTTGGCGAAGCCATCAAATGTGACAATAAAAATATCTGGATGTGGTGACAGACTGATCTGTAGCTTTGCCTGAGGTCTAGGTTAGCTTGGAAGGTGAAGCTTTGGTTGAGAGTAGGAGAAGCCAAGGAATCTGACACTACGAAAAAACTGGCTGCGGTTACAGAATGATCTGTTGGTCAGCCCGTTTGAAAAAAAATCAACATCACGTAATGGTCGCCATATAGTTTACGGCGTTTGCCGCATGCTTCCAATGTCACCAGTCAAAGCAGAAGACTCGTACCGAACATTTCTCTACATCCGATAGGAGAACCAAGAGCACTTGACAAGCTGCCCAACGCCACTGTGGACGAAACGTTGGGCAGGTTACAGCGAAATGGACCACTACTATACTACCCTATAACTGACCAGCAGATAGAAATTTATTTTGCCTGTCAACCAAGTACATGCAGTATTCTGAAATTCTACGTCACTTACTTTCCATCACAAAGTTTCCCAATTTTCCTCTAAACAGCTGAGTACAATGCAAAGTTTTCAAATTACCGTAATTGCATATTTATTGCTTACAACCCGTTGATACCGTTGCTACAAAATACTTGATAATGTGTCAAGTATAAAGCAAACTGAAGGTTTTTTTTTTTTTTTTTTTTTACATACAAATATTAAATATGACTCATATTTTATCGAAAAACACTTGACATCAACTATTTACGAAGATAGTTTAGAAACTAAAACTTAGTAACAGTGTCTTACCGCTTTCCTGTCTGTTACGGTCCCCTGTTCGAAACCACTTTGGGCCACCCCCACGTCTATTTCGGCGATACATATGTTTATCAATCAAAAAACATTACACAAAATTCACAACACACAAAATGTATCCTATTGTTTGGCACTTTCAAATACTATTGATACTGGTTGTCTGCATCTTCAAAGATGCTGACAACAAACGAGATCTACTATTCTGCTCAACGACAGCTAACATAGTAATAAAATAATTATAGCGATACTTTTAAAACTCTGAAATATAAAAAGAGCTAGAGCATACAAATTTACACAAATTCCATTACCTTTCAGTAATTCTATAAATTAATTTTTTTTTGCTAAATAAAAAATAATTCTTTAACCTAATATAAAACATAGTACTCACTCTACACACTGATTACAAATTTCATTAATATAACTGTCATTGCAACGTAGAAATAATCTTGTAAAAGGCTTTTTTTTTTTTTTTTTTTTTTTGTAGCGAAGGGGTTTCGCATATGAACTTTGATAATACGCGTCTTCATACAAAGTCTTTGATTTTCTGCAACGAATCCCATAAGGCCATAACCTTTCTGTTTCCGGTGTTGGAAGCGTGATCATACAAGCGAAATGGTAGGGATTGTTATTTTGTTAAAATCCTGTTCATCCTTCTGTAATATCAAATTATGTTTTTTGTACAGAATTAGTTTTATTACCTCCAATAAGAGCGCACTTTAATTGTTGTTTATTTTGAAGACATCTCTTTAGCTCTGAAGTTGGAAAAGCGTATTTACCCACAAATAGTGCAGTGGAAATTATCTTCATGTCAAGATCAGCATTGTGATTTTTTCTTAAAGGAATTAAGTGTTTTGTCAAACCTAAGGGCGCGAAACGCTCACAGTTTTAATATCCGTAATAATACATTTCAGGCGAAGCGCACGAAGAAGGTTGGAATCACCGGAAAATACGGTACCAGATATGGTGCCTCCCTTAGGAAGATGGTTAAGAAGATGGAAATTACTCAGCATTCAAAATACACTTGCACCTTTTGTGGAAAGGTAAGATGAAACATGTTGAGCTTTTTACGACAAACCCATCCACTCACAGATTGGTATAATAGAATCCAGTAGCCTATGTAGGTTATATAACTACTCGTTTCGTTAAATTGGAAAGACAGGCAAGGTGCAGTGGCTTGCACTGTAGTGCAGTGCTTCATTTAACATCATAGTTCCATAATTCCATTAATCTTGTGTAAGTTTCTTGTTGTTGGTCTAGTTGTGGTTTTCAATCTGAAGATTGGTTTGATGCAACTCTCCATGCTCCGGGCCTGTGCAAGTCTCATCTCTTGAGTAACTGCTGCAACCTACATCCTTCTGAATCTGCTTGTGGTATTCATCTCTTTGTTTCCCTACGATTTTTCCCCTCCCCCCCCCCCCCCTCCCACTTCCTTCCAGTTCTAAATTGGTTATCCTTTGATGGGTAATTTGCAAGAATGTTTGCTATCAAAGCCTGGGGCTCCAAATGGTAGACATTGAACATGTGATTCTGAATTGATCATGTGACTGGTGGCAGGAGTTATGAGCAGTGTTTACTGTGGTACATTGACTAAAATACTTGTAACTAAAAAGGGAAATAACTTGTCACCACAGTCCCATGATCAATTTACAATTGTAAGTTTGAAATCTATTGTTTGGAACCTGCATCTTCGACAGGCAGACATTCTTGCAAATTACCTTTGCTGTCTCAGAATGTTCTATGCAAGCCAATCCCTTCTTATAGTCTGGTTGTGCCACAAATTTCTTTTCTCCCAAATTGTACTCAATACTTCGTTAATGTAACTGTCCAATCTGCAGACTTCTTCTGTAGCACCACATTTCAGAGTCTTCTACTCTCGTCTTGTTTAAGCAGTTTATCATCCATTTTCACTTCCATGCAAATACTTTCAAATAAGATTTCCTGGCTCTAAAATTTATGTTTGATGTTAACAAATTTCTCTTCTTCGGAAATGCTTTCCTTGCCATTGCCTCTCTACTTCGACCATCATCAGTTATGTTGTGGCCCAAATAGCTAAACCCATCCACTTTTAAATTTTTTGTTTCTTAATTTAATTGCTTCAGTATTACCTGATTTAATACATTCCATTATCCTGGTTTTGCTTTCAAGTCACTGTCCATTCCATTCAACTGCTCTTCCAAGCCTTTGCTGCCTCTGTCTTAAGAGAATATTGTAGTCAACATTGTTAGAAACTTTCTGTCAATAAATGCTATAAACATAGATTTGCCTTTCCTTAACTTATATTCTGTGATAAGTCATAGGATCAGTATTTCCTCGGGTGTTTCCTACACGTCTCCGGAATCCATACTGGTCTTCCCCAAAGTCGGATTCTACAAGTTTTCCATGCTTTTGTAACGAATTTGTGTTAGTATTTTGCAACCCCTTTTTTAATCGAGTTCTCATTGCCCCGATTTCCTACCTTTGTGCAGTTTATTCAGTTTTAATCTAGTCATAACCAATAAATTGTGGCCAGAGTTCACATCTTCCTCTGGAAATGTCTTATAATTTAAAATCTGCTTTCTAAATATGTCGTACCATCATATCTGAAATCACCTGGTGTCTCCAGGTCTCTTCTGTGTATACAACCTGTTTTGATTCTTAACCCATGTGTTAGTGATGATTAAATTATGCTCTGTACAAAATTCTGCCAGGCAACTCCCTCTTCCATTCCTTCCCGAATTCATATTCACCTAATTTTCCTTCGCATCCTTTCCTGTTATCGAATGCCTGTCCCCCATCGCTTTAAAAAATTTTCATCTCCCATAACTATCTGAACAATTTCTTTTATTTCATCATACACTTCTTCAATCCCTTCGTCTGCAGAGTTGGTTGGCATATAACCATCTACTACATTGTTGGGTGTGGGCTTCATGTCTGTCTTGGCTGCAGTAAGGCATTCACTATGTTGTTCACTGTAGCTTATCCACATTCGTATTAAATTTTCTCTTGCATTACCCCTATTTGACTTTATATTTATAACCCTGCATTCGCTTGACTGGAAGTGCTGCTCCTCCTGCCATCAAACTTAACTAATTCTCATTAGCCTATATCTAACTTTAATCTAGCCATTTCCCTTTTTCAATTTTCTAATTACCCGCCCGGTTAAAGGGTCTGGCGTTCTACACTGTTGTGTAGAATTCCAGTGTTTTATGTTATAAGCTTCTGAGTATTTTCTGTAATTTACTGACAACTATTAACAGTATATTTGGGACTATGTTAGTATCATTATAGTAAATCAGCTTCACTAAAGCTTATTTTTAAATAATAAATTTCTAGAATTTTCAATTTCACAATAAGGGACTTCAGAGGACATTGGCCCTTTTTAACATAAACTCTCTTAAATTGTTTGACTTCAGCTCTTTGGACATCAGGGTCAGGTACACTGAATAACCAGAAACAGGTAATTTTAAGATAAATTTTTCCTTGTACTCATTAATTAAATCACTATTCATTTCTTAAGAATTTAATAACTGATAGAAACTATTACATGTTCCAAATATCAAATTTATCACCGTAAATCATGAAAACACTGGTCTCATAATCGGGGGGGAAACTGTTTATTCACATTTCTTAATATCAGACACATAATTTGCATACACTACGGTTGTTAATGTAAAAGGGGAGAGAAAAAATATATCACTCAATTCCGTCATCACCTTCGCCATCCTTCCCTTCGTAAGATATCTGTTGATCTCTTTCATCTGACTGTTTATTGACTCCCAGGTGATTGAGGAACTGCATGTAGAATGACTACTTACATTGATGTATGGAAGTAGATCCCTGAAATCCTTTAATTTCTTTTGTGAAATGCATATGATGGCATCAGAAATAGGTACAAGTTTTGGCATAGACAAGTGTCGAGTTTTTTTCTGTTCAGATCTGTCATCTTGAATGGTTCTTCTGAGGAGTAACTGTGTTTGTAGGAGATAATTCCTGGCATACCTGAATGATACTTCATCTATTTTATCATGTTCCAAGCAATAGGATTCCATTCTGTGTTAATTTTCTTTTGCAGATGATGACTTCTCATCAAGTCTTTAAAGTTGTAGAAGTCCTTATCTTCCTGCTCTATGGCTTTCGGGGAACCATGTGTATTAATTTGGCCTAGTCTCTTGGCATTTCTACTACTTCAACAGTTGTTTCCTTTGTCTTCTGAATGGCTGTGTGAATTGAGTCAGCTTCCAAGTGAGTATTTCCAACTTCAAGAAACTTGTGGCTGATTTCCAATTGGCTTCAAATTCTTCCACTAATGTCAGAAACATGATGGCAACAAAAATATTTCTATTTTGTCTGGCACACGACTCACTGTACCTCAACAATTTCGTCGGCCAGCTTCATCAAATAATCATACAGGCAAGAAGCTATTTCTTGGCCACCTCTCCCACCACTGTTTCATTCCAGATGTAACTTACTGGAGAACATTCTTTGTCTCTTTACATAGATGGTAAAGTTGAAGGTCCAACGTTGTCTTTTGTAAAATGCCACACCACAGCATAGAAAAGGAGTGGGTAGACATTTCTGCAAATCAAAGGCCAAGGTTACTACATTGTAATTCTGCTCAGCTTTCTTTTTATGTCGTTCTGATC
This sequence comes from Schistocerca piceifrons, assembly GCF_021461385.2. Taxonomy (NCBI): domain Eukaryota; kingdom Metazoa; phylum Arthropoda; class Insecta; order Orthoptera; family Acrididae; genus Schistocerca; species Schistocerca piceifrons. The sequence goes on from NC_060139.1 coordinate 188,475,742, forward strand.
ATAAGCAGCCTGGGCTAAATCCAAATGTTGCTGTCGTTCCACTTCAACCTTACAATGTTCAGCATTGTCAGTACAATTCTTGAGTGATGTGACATATTTGTCACAAATGTGTCTTCCGTTTGTGTAAGCTAAGATTGAAACAGGTCACAAAAACTTCGATAACACACTTCACTTCTTGGCAAAATTCTTAATAAGAGCTGGTACATCACCGAAATGCTCAATTCTGGGGATAAATATTTTTTAGACGAATGAGATCGAGAATAATGGCTTTCGTAGGAAGGAAATGTGTTAATGTGTTCCTTCATTAAATCAGTGTTGTCAGATGGAACTTTAGGATGATTAGAACGTTACCCTCCTCCTTCAGAGCCCCGTCTTTTCTCCACAGTTATTCTTACCTTCTTTTGTGTTAAAGAAAATGTATGGAGGAACATATTCTGACATACTTCTATCTTAGTCTGCAAAGGAGGACTGTAAAGAAAGTATTTCCTGGAATATTTTCGCCTGCTTTGCAGTCCCTTCAGGTTTGTTCCTTAAACGCTCCACATGTTTCTTTTCCTCAGACACTTGATTAGCTATGAACTGATTTTAAGCTTCTTGGGACACTTTGTAATATTCTATGAACATTCTCTCTCTCTCTCTCTCTCTCTCTCTCTCTCTCTCTCTCTGTGTCATTTAATTTTCCTCCGCAATTTTTCCTGCACTTGCAAGATGATTTCAGAACTTAGGCAGGTATAACTTTTCCTTTCGACATCACATATTCCTTTCCTGCAGCTTTCAATTCTTTCCTCCCATTTTTCTCCCATAATTTTTGGTTTCGCTTTCTTTTTCTCGGCGAATCCTGTGGATCACATTTCTTCCTCCACCTTCCACTGAACTTCGTTGCATCATTGCCACGCCACTGTTGAATCAGATCAATTTCTTCAATCCTTGAAGATCTCTTAACTGTCTTTCATACAGCTGTATTCCCTCCGCCATTGCTTTCATCAGAATATTCAAATACATAGTGAGATTTTCACTCTGCAGCGGAGTGTGCGCTGATATGAAACTTCCTGGCAGATTAAAACTGTGTGCCCGACCGAGACTCGAACTCGGGACCTTTGCCTTTCGCGGGCAAGTGCTCTACCATCTGAGCTACCGAAGCACGACTCACGCCCAGTACTCACAGCTTTACTTCTGCCAGTATCTCGTCTCGTCTCCTACCTTCCAAACCATTTATTCAAATACATCTTCATCAGAACTTGAAATCACATCTGCCAATAATGACAAACATGCCTTTTCTTCTGTAGTGGTACTGGGATCACCTTAAAGAAAATAAAAATGAATTAAATTTAATAGGCAGTTGATAATATTTTAGATTGACATTAAGTAGAGTTACCAGTCAATTTATGCTCTTACGTTGAAAAATTAGGGATAAATGCTCCTGAGACCAGTTTATTTTAGTAAACTTACTCTCAAGACAAAGTGATGACTTCAGCATTGATATTTCAGGTGCAGTTTGTTCCTCAAGCTCTTCCTTATCACCTCTGTGAAACATGATGTTTGTGCCCACCAAGATTGTCTAGACTCCTCACTAACAATGCGCCGAATGGTTAGGGGAGTTGTTAAAGGAACAACTCTTATTGTGTATTCCCACCAGATTTAAGTCCAATGTCACAGCGCTGTTTCAATTGTTGAAATCATCTGTCAGCAAAAAAGGCCAACGTTGACAATGGCCCTTCTTACAACAAATGTAAAATAAGAGGGAGGGCCAGTGTCAAGATTGGCCCTTTTATACTGACTGGAAACTTGGTACAACATTTTGATGCTTGTCTTAAAACCCCCAGTATCTCTCATCCTATGTGACTTAGACATTGGCCATTTTAACATTATGAAGAGCACATGAAACTATATGGCACACACCAATAAAACCAGTTTTGACAAATATTTATATTGGCCCTTTTAGAACCAATGCCACAGAATTTATCCAAGAGGACACCATAATTTAATTATACAGTAGAGCTGCATGCCCCCTGCCCCCCTCCCTGGGAAAAATTATGGCTATAGTTTCCTCTTGCTTTCAGCCATTTTCATTACTGCACAGCAAGACCCATTTTAGTTATTGTTGCAAGGCCAGACCAGTCAGACTATTGCTCCTGCAACAACTGAATAGGCTACTGACCCTCTTCAGGAACTGCACATTTGTCTGACCTGTCAACACACACCTTCTGTTGTACAGGGTTATTACAAATGATTGAAGCGATTTCACAGCTCTGCAATAACTTTATTATTTGAGATATTTTCACAATGTTTTGCACACACATACAAAAACTCAGTTTTTTTAGGCATTCACAAATGTTTGATATGTGCCCCTTTAGTGATTCGGCAGACATCAAGCCGATAATCAAGTTCCTCCCACACTCGGCGCAGCATGTCCCCATCAATGAGTTCGAAAACATCGTTGATGCGAGCTTGCAGTTCTGGCACGTATCTTGGTAGAGGAGGCTTAAACACTGAATCTTTCACATAACCCCACAGAAAGAAATCGCGTGGGGTTAAGTCGGCAGAGCGTGGAGGCCATGACATGAATTGCTGATCATGATCTCCACCACGACTGATCCATCGGTTTTCCAATCTCCTGTTTAAGAAATGCCGAACATCATGATGGAAGTGCGGTGGAGCACCATCCTGTTGAAAGGTAAAGTCGGCGCTGTCGGTCTCCAGTTGTGGCACGAGCCAATTTTCCAGTATGTCCAGATACACGTGTCCTGTCACGTTTTTTTCGCAGAAGAAAAAGGGGCCGTAAACTTTAAACCGTGAGATTGCACAAAACACGTTAACTTTTGGTGAATTGCGAATTTGCTGCACGAATGCGTGAGGATTCTGTACCGCCCAGATTCGCACATTGTGTCTGTTCACTTCACCATTAAGAAAAAATGTTGCTTCATCACCGAAAACAAGTTTCGCATTGAACGCAACCTCTTTCATGAGCTGTTGCAACTGCGCCGAAAATTCAAAGCGTTTGACTTTGTCATCGGGTGTCAGAGCTTGTAGCAATTGTAAACGGTAAGGCTTCTGTTTTAGCCTTTTCCGTAAGATTTTCCAAACTGTCTGCTGTGGTACGTTTAGCTCCCTGCTTGCTTTATCCGTCGACTTCCGCGGGCTACGCGTGAAACTTGCCCGCACGCGTTCAACCGTTTCTTCGCTCACTGCAGGCCGACCCGTTGATTTCCCCTTACAGGGGCATCCAGAAGCTTTAAACTGCGCATACCATCGCCGAATGGAGTTAGCAGTTGGTGGATCTTTGTTGAACTTCGTCCTGAAGTGTCGTTGCACTGTCATGACTGACTGATGTGAGTGCATTTCAAGCACGACATACGCTTTCTCAGCTCCTGTCGCCATTTTGTCTCACTGCGCTCTCGAGTGCTCTGGCGGCAGAAACCTGAAGTGCGGCTTTAGCAGAACAAAACTTTGAGTTTTTCTACGTATCTGTAGTGTGTCATGACCATATGTCAATGAATGGAGCTACAGTGAATTTATGAAATCGCTTCAATCATTTGTAATAGCCCTGTAGTTGCACCTTCAGTATGGTTGTCTATCACTGAGGTACACAAGCCTCCTCACCAATGGCAAGGACCATTCTTCATGGGGGTCTTCATTATTAGGTTGCAAATTGAAAGGGTGATTAGGGATCTCATTTCTGGTGGGATGTAGAGTCACCCTTCCATCTGTGGTAGTTTATAGTTAAACAAGCTTTGCGTAGTGAAAAACAGGTCAATCTATGTAATTGACTGCCTGAATCATTTGTCATGCCCAACAAATTGATTACACAAAACATTACTTTGCTGTCACCCTTATGCCAACAGAGATAGTGCAGATATAATACTGGATTCTGATTTAGGCATTCAGATTTAAGATTTCTGTGGTTTACAATTACTTTCATTAATTCAAAGGTCCTCCTCAGTCTCCAAACTGACATGACTTTAAACCCTGCCATTGCTAGCATGTTTTGGTGGAAATGACAGTATTGCCACATCTTGTATTAGCATGCAAGTTGCCTGAGGATGGAACTGAATTTTGCTCAAAATAGTGTGTGTGTTTGGTATCATAACAATTTTTTGTCATTTGGAGTCCCTAAGCAATTGATTGTCCATTGATTTCTGGACACTTTCACCATCTTCTTAGTTTCTACTACTCTCTCTCTCACATTTTGCTATTTTTGTTCATTCATATTCTTTTTGCAAGTTGTTAGCACTATGTTAATCTGGTACTTGTCTGTTGAGGCTTGTTGTTTTCTCGCTCTAAAAGTTTCGAAGAAACAACATTCGTGATAAGGAAGGTTGGGGGTGAACTTGACTTTTATTTTTCTTTCCCTTGAAATTCTACTCACAATGGGTCAGTTGAAATCTTAATTCATGAATCGGGAGAAAAACGAGAAATTAAAGGCACTTTCATTTTTGCAGTATCTCTCTGATTTTACAGAACTGGAAAATAACTAAGCACTACTTTTGGACCATTTATCCCCAGTGGGTAGGTTAACAGGACCATCAAATGAAACTATATGGTTTCAGAGACCTTTTCAGCTGTCTTAACATCCATGATGTTTATATGCAGACTGAAGCAACATATGTAAATTTATACCAAGGCTGGTTTTGAATCCCAGCCTTGGTACAAATTTTCGTTTGTTGGTTCAGTTTTCATATAAAGGCCCTACATCATAACTGGACCTTTCGATTAAATAAATGAATTACTGTACCATACATATAAAAATTATGACATTGATCTGGAATCAAATTACGAATACCTAGTGAGCAGTAGTGCCATGTATTGGTTTGGGTCGCTGGACAGTTATTTCATTTGAAGCAACAAAGGTACTTTCTTCTATAGCTTTAAATTTTGTGGTAGCACAGCTCATTTTTGCTTCAGTTGTCACACATTGCTTCTATTCTTGATAGTGTCCCCTTCTACTTCATTGTACTTAGTCCCGTTACTTCACTGTTTCACCGTTATCACCACTTGTGTACTAGTCACCACCAAAGGAATCTATTTACTGGATATGGTCGCCATCTTCAGAACTGTTTCTGCTCTTTTGCCAATTTTGATGCTTCACTGTAGGCTTTACCTTATTTAGTTTACCCTTCTTTAGACAGTTGCTTTGATCATGTTTTTTGCCCCTGTCTGGTGTTCTGGTAAGGACAGTTGATTTTACTTTGTACCTCGTATTTTCCTTACACTAATGTTTGGATGTATCCAAAGTTTCACATGATTTGTAATTTCTGTTTGCTGATCTTATGGTTGATGCCTAGGAGTCTCCACATTGTCATCTGCAGGTTCGCTTGCATCTTCTCCCAGTGAGTCATCTGGTGTTTGTTGCTGAAGTGGTGGAAGTCCGTCTGTTAAATGTCACAAATGTAGGCCAGTACATGTTTTAATTGGAAAGTTCAATACCACTGCCACTAAAGTATTTTTTGAAGATGTTTGAGACAGTGAATGCCAAAGAATGTGCTACACTTACAAGGCCAGCAATGTCGTACAGTATAACCCCGCTTTTACGTTCCCGGAATTAACGTTTTCCTGCAGTTTACGAGATTTCTTATCATTCCCATCAAATTTCATATGACCACAATGTTAGTTTACACATGATTTTGCATCAACATATTTATAATTTTCCCACAATTTATGCATCACAAAAAAATATTTGTCAAGAAAAAATAATGCTGGCATGATGTTGACTGTCCAGTAGTGTTTACAAATATTATGTGGTTAAGTTTCATGACACCAGGGCACTCTACTCAGTGGATTTGAGCCAGTAAACATGTAAAAGTTGGAACAATTCGAGCCGTATCTCCCGCTGCTGCCAAGCAGTACTTGGCGTGATGGCTGACAGTAACTAGGTCTATTCCAATAAAGATATCATGACCATTCACAACCATTTCCAAACTCTCTACCATGCAAATGCAGAGATCATCATGACACCTTTGTCGAACCATATTTAGCGTGTTTCAGCATTTGGCCTCTTGTAGAGCTAGTTGACACAGTCATTAACTTTGCATTGCTTAAATGTTTTTAGTTTAAACACAACGCCGGTTACAAATTTTTTTCATACAGAGTAAAACGTGTTTCGAGAATTTATTCTCACTGTCAGGTGTAGTATTTTCGTATTTTTTGTGATGTTACATGAGCAATGTGAGTGATAGTTTGCATGTGTGTGGTTTTCTTCATAACGGAGGAGGCACAGTACCTGATAACCACAAAAGGACGACTACAGTGCATGAGAGGCAGAGCAACACATTTTCAAACACTACGCAAAATACTTATGTATGTATTTGCACTTGACAATGAGAAGAAAATTTTGGAAACGTGATACCAAGCATGAAAAAATATGTAACTAGTGCAGTATTTCATTATCTAAATAATGAATGACAGCGGTAGGCTTTCCGAAAACATCCATTATGATGTTTGGAATTAAAAATTCTCGAAGTGCATCGTTAAGCATGAAAAAATATGAGACTAGTATTTCATTAGTTGAATAATGAATGACAACTGCAGGCTTTCCAGAATTATTAATTATGACCGTTGAAATTAAGTCAAACATTTCTACTTCCCAGACATGTCAGTTCCAGTTACATCAGCAGTTTTTATTAGATAATAAACATTTATTAGATAATAAAAAAGTCCCTGACAAGTCTTTTGATGCCTGTTATGTTCATATATCATACATAAATTGCGAAAATACAAGGGGATATCCTATAAGTAACTTTTGTACCCTTTTTTGAAGTCTCTTGAAAAGCGTGAAAGCGGATATCACTGTATGTAGTAATCCTTACAGCACTAGCAGCTGTTTGTGTGAAATTATTCATTAAATTCTGGGGGGTTAAACAGCCCATGTAATTTCAAACTTTACTGGTCCAGTTAACCCCACCTTCACTTCATTGGCAATCTTAAAAATGGCAGGGAAATGACTCCATGCACAGTTCATATTTCTTGGAGTATCATAAAGCCATACACACTTCAGCCCAAAAAAAGTGTACTATTAGTAATTAAAAAACATTAATAGAATTTGTTAGATGTGAAAAAATGGATTTCACTTTTTTATTCTGAGATTGAAATTACTTTATTGACACACTACTGTGGGAGGGGCAGGGGGCTGAAGAAAGAACTAAGATTGGCTGGTCGATGACGCCTACACACAGTTCATTGAAACATCAATCACAAAATAATTTCAGTTGGGGGTATATGTCTCTCTACGAATTTAACTGACATACAGCAGCCATTTAAAGTCATACAGTACTGCCAACCCAAGTAAATGAATTACATGAAAAAAATAATTTTCACTCTGTTTATTAATGTGATGATGCTTCAGTTAACCCCAATCTCCCTTACATTGGCCGTGTCTGACGATATCCCCCTCCCTCCCACTTCAGTATGGCTTTCCATGGAAGTTCATCTCAGATATTTTGTTAATATGTTTCTTTAGGTAGTGATAGTATGAACTATGGTGCACATTATTTGTTAAGGCTTTCGTCGCCACTCGTACATGTACTGCCTAGTGGCTTAGGCGGTTTCTTACACCTTGATGGTGGTGTGTGATCTCAGTTCGTACATCACACTCTGCCGTATTACTGTCGGTAATGAATTTGTGTTGTGTGCTGACAGTGATATTACTCACCACTTGCCTGTTACATATAGTAGAACCCTCTTTTTACACTTCTCAGTGGACTGACCTAAAGTGTAAAATACAAGAAAGAATAAGAGATCATCATCATCATCATTTAAGACTGATTATGCCTTTCAGCGTTCAGTCTGGAGCATAGCCCCCCTTATAAAATTCCTCCATGATCCCCTATTCAGTGCTAACATTGGTGCCTCTTCTGATGTTAAACCTATTACTTCAAAATCATTCTTAACCGAATCCAGGTACCTTCTCCTTGGTCTGCCCCGACTCCTCCTACCCTCTACTGATGAACCCATGAGTCTCTTGGGTAACCTTGCTTCTCCCATGCGTGTAACATGACCCCACCATCTAAGCCTGTTCGCCCTGACTGCTACATCTATAGAGTTCATTCCCAGTTTTTCTTTGATTTCCTCATTGTGGACACCCTCCCGCCATTGTTCCCATCTACTAGTACCTGCAATCATCCTAGCTACTTTCATATCCGTAACCTCAACCTTATTGATAAGGTAACCTGAATCCACCCAGCTTTCGCTCCCGTACAACAAAGTTGGTCGAAAGATTGAACGGTGCACAGATAACTTAGTCTTGGTACTGACTTCATCTTGCAGAAGAGAGTAGATCGTAGCTGAGTACTCACTGCATTAGCCTTGCTACACCTCGCTTCCAGTTCTTTCACTATGTTGCCATCCTGTGAGAATATGCATCCTAAGTACTTGAAACTGTCCACCTGTTCTAACTTTGTTCCTCCTATTTGGCACTCAATCCGTTTATATCTCTTTGCCACTGACATTACTTTCATTTTGGAGATGCTAATCTTCATACCATAGTCCTTACATTTCTGATCTAGCTCTGAAATATTACTCTGCAAACTTTCAATCGAATCTGCCATCACAACTAAGTCATCCGCATATGCAAAACTGCTTATTTTGTGTTCACATATCTTAATCTCACCCAGCCAGTCTATTGTTTTCAACATATGATCCATAAATAATATGAACAACAGTGGAGACAGGTTGCAGCCTTGTCTTACCCCTGAAACTGCTCTGAACCATGAACTCAGTTTACCGTCAACTCTAACTGCTGCCTGACTATCCATGTAAAGACCTTTAATTGCTTGCAAAAGTTTGCCTCCTATTCCATAATCTCGTAGAACAGACAATAACTTCCTCCTAGGAACCCGGTCATATGCCTTTTCTAGATCTATAAAGCATAGATACAATTCCCTGTTCCACTCATAACACTTCTCCAGTATTTGTCGTAAGCTAAAGATCTGGTCCTGACAACCTCTAAGAGGCCTAAATCCACACTGATTTTCATCCAATTGCTCCTCAACTAATACTCGCACTTTCCTTTCAACAATACCTGAGAAGATTTTACCCACAACGCTGATTAAAGAGATACCTCTGTAGTTGTTACAATCTTTTCTATTTCCATGTTTAAAGATTGGTGTGATTACTGCTTTTGTCCAGTCTGATGGAACCTGTCCCGACTTCCAGGCCATTTCAATTATCCTGTGTAGCCATTTAAGACCTGACATTCCACTGTACTTGATGAGTTCCGACTTAATTTCATCCACCCGAGCTGCTTTATTGCACTGCAATCTATTGACCATTTTCTCCACTTCCTCAAACGTGATCCTATTTCCATCATCATTCCTATCCCATTCTACCTCGAAATCTGAAACATTACTGATCGTATTTTCACCTACATTGAGCAACTCTTCAAAATATTCCCTCCATCTGCCCAAGGCATCCACAGGATTCACCAGCAGTTTTCCTGACCTGTCCAAAATACTTGTCATTTCCTTCTTACCTCCCTTTCGAAGATTGCTAATTACACTCCAGAATGGTTTTCCAGCAGCTTGACCCAATGTCTCCAACCTGTTTCCAAAGTCTTCCCAAGATTTCTTCTTGGATGCTGCAATTATCTGTTTGGCTTTGTTTCTTTCTTCAACATAACTTTCTCTGTCTACCTGAGTTCTAGTATGTAGCCATTTTTTATACGCCTTCTTTTTCATTTTACAGGCTGCCTTGACTGTGTCATTCCACTAAGGTGTTTGCTTCATCCTACCTTTACACACTACTGTTCCAAGACATTCTTTAACCACTTCTAGTACTGTGTCCCTGTACCTTGTCCATTCCTTTTCCAATGACTGTAATTGACTACATTCAACTAACTGCTACCTTTCTGAGATCACTGTTGTGTACTTGTGCCTGATTTCCTTATCCTGAAGTTTCTCCACTCTTATCCTCCTACATATGGACCTGACCGCCTGCAGTTTCGTCCTCACAATACCAATTTCACTGCAGATTAAATAGTGATCAGTGTCACCAAAGAATCCCCTGAATACATGTGTGTCCCTCACAGCCTTCCTGAATTCCTGATCTGTTATTATATAGTCAATGACAGATCTGGTTCCCCTGCTTTCCCAAGTATACCGGTGAATGTTCTTATGTTTAAAAAAGGAGTTTGTGATTACTAAGCCCATGCTGGCACAGAAATCCAAGAGTTGCTGCCCGTTCCTGTTGGCCTCCATATCCTCTCCAAATTTACCCATAACCTTTTCATACCCTTCTGTTCGATTTCCAATCCTGGCGTTAAAATCACCCATGAGCAGAACACTGTCCTTGTCCTTTACTCTAACAACTACATCACTGAGTGCCTCATAAAAACTATCCATCTTATCTTGATCAGTCCCTTCACAATGCGAATATACTGACACAATCCTAATTTTCTTGCTAGACACTGTCAAATCTATCCACATCAGTTGTTCGTTTACATACCTTATTGCAACTACGCTGGGTTCCATTTCTTTCCTGATGTAAAGCCCTACACCCCATTGTGCTATTCCTGCTTTGACTCCTGACAAGTAGACCTTGTATTCTCCCACTTCTTCTTCTTTCTCACCCCTTACCCGAATGTCACTAACAGCTAAAACGTCCAGCCCCCTCTTACTTGCAGCCTCTGCCAGCTCTACCTTCTTCCAAGAGTAGCCCCCATTGATATTAATAGCTCCCCATCTCACTACCATTTGTTTGCCAAGTCGTATCTTAGGAGTCCCTGGTTTGTCAGTTAGAGGTGGGACTCCGTCACCTCCAAAGGTCCGAGGCATTTTGCTCTGATAAGAATAAGATAAAGTGAAAATGAATTTCTCTCTCTCTCTCTCTCTCTCTCTCTCTCTCTCTCTCTCTCTCTCTCTCTCTCTCTCTCTTTCATGATATTGATCAAGATATGAAATTGAAACAATTAAAATTAGCTTATTTAAAAATCTTATACAATAGTTTTTGTTTCTTTCTAACGACAGTTAGCTTTACTCATCTCTCCAAAGCATCAATCACAAAGGCAGTGGCTGAGTGCTGATGCACACATAAATGCGTGCGAGTTTTTTCCCTCTGTGTTTGTCATGTCCGGTTAGTGTAAACTGATCATTATAAAATTGTGGTAAATCAACACAGTATTGGTTATAACACTAAAGTTGGCATTCTTCATAAACAGAGAATAATAGAAACAAAATCTACAGCTAGACTCCGATGAGATATCTTTCACTTCAGGAACGTCATGGGTGAGAAAGAGGGTGGAAATTGTCGTGTTGTGGGGCATCTTGAGGAGAAATGCTTAAATCTGACATCAGGTTGTACCAACCCAAGACTGTGTGTATAGTATGTATTAGCATATTTCACACAGTAGTGGTGTGGGCCATACAAATACTCAGTGGGCAATTGGCCAGGAATTTGTCCAAAGCAGTTTTAAATGCCCAAAATCTGGGCATTTAAAAAAAAAAAGAAAAAAAAACAATACTACTTAAAGTTTTTGCTGCTAGAATGTATAATTCACAAATTAAAATTTTTTTACACATCCTTGCATTTCAACTTGCTGTACCAAGGGAGGACACATGTTGTTGACAGCTTATTATTTACAATGTCCTCCTTTTTACCAGTTCTGCTCTTCACACACACACACACACACACACACACACACACACACACACACACACACACACACTAGAACATCTATGTATCAGTAAACCATTATAAAAAGAAACATTGTCCATAGGTCCACACTTCATAATCAGTGTCAAATCCCTGAATATTATTGATGATAATTATTGACAGCAAAATTGCTACTCAATGTATTTAACAGCTGGCATGTGTCTCTCGGTGATTAATAAATTCTTAACTGTTAAACTATTTTTGGTGAAAATGCTTCATTGACAGATCAGTGATATTTGAAACAGAGTACTGTTTTCTATTCTGCTGCTTCCTTTGTCTATTTCCGTATGACTGTGCTGCTGTGAAGATAAAATGAGAACACAAACACAAAAAAGATTTGACAGCAAAGAATAGGTACCAAAGATGCTGGAATTGTTCGATTCCAATACTAGCAAATTCCTAGAGAATCAGCAGTTCTTGGAATCTCAGAATCTAAACATGAAACATCCCTAATTAAAATCATTATTGATAAACACTTTTCATTCTTATTTTTGCAGTAGTGTATTACAAGTACACTACTGGCCATTAAAATTGCTACACCAAGAAGAAATGCAGATGATAAACGGGTATTCATTGGACAAATATATTATACTAGAATTGACATGTGATTACATTTTCACGCAATTTGGGTGCATAGATCCTGAGAAATCAGTACCCAGAACAACCACCTCTGGCCGTAGTTACGGCCTTGATACGCTTGGGCATTGAGTCAGACAGAGCTTGGATGGTGTTTATCAAAGTCTGAAACTTGATGGTACACATTTCTCCTCCTTCCACGAGGTATGACACTGTTTCATCAGGCAACGCCGGTCAACTGCAGTTTGTGTATGAGAAATCGGTTGGAAACTTTCCTCATGTCAGCACGTTGTAGGTGCCGCCACCGGCGCCAACCTTGTGTGAATGCTCTGAAAAGGTAATCATTTGCATATCACATCATCTTCTTCCTGTCTGTTAAATTTCGCTTCTGTAGCACGTCATCTTCGTGGTGTAGCAATTTTAATGGCCAGTAGTGTAAAATACTATTGTAAGTAAAAATACTACACACAGGCGAGCTATTTAATATAACCTATATTTTATTTCTGAAATTACTTTTAAACTTGAATGTTTCCTTTTTTTGTTATGTATTACCCGAAGAATTGAAATCATTAACTCTCAAACAGCTTTTTCAACTTGGTTACCCAGCCACTACAGAAACACGGTTGCAAAAACACCTTTTCCAATACAAAATATCAGCTTACATTTTTTTTAAGTGTTGCTTATCAATTAATCTTCAAAATGCATAAATGCCTGAGCACTTATTCTGGTGATTTGTCCCAACTTATAAATACCTAGGTATCTTACAGCACCATGCAGAAGTGATGACAATTCGTGAAAGCCCATTTCAGAGACAGCCATATTCAAAATCTGTGTTTGTGTAAATGGCTGTGAAATTAGTCTATTAAGAGTGTTCTTCACATTACACACAGATAGTAAAAGATATCACATTAGTTCTTTCACAGCCCAATAAGGGAACCTTTGTTCTTTGTTTCTCAAAATTGGGTTTTGGTGATTTGCTGTCATTTACCAACAGTTTAAATGCATGTTACAGATTTTTTGAAGATGTTTAATGCCAACTGCCAAATGATAGGTTATTGACAAAATTGAAGACTGGATACTGCGTGCAGACAGTGATCTGAAGCACTGGAAAAAGGAGAAAGCTTTACAGGTACCGGATTGGTCCTAACAGTTGCATGGTGCTGATTGTATTGAAAATATATGGTCTTAAATCAAACACTAGTTGCAAGGAAAAAAGAGCTTCACTTTCAAACAGCTGTCACAGATCAGAGGTCTCGGCACTTCAGAGGTCTCGGCACTTCAGAGGTCTCGGCACTTCAGAGGTCTCGGCACTTCAGAGGTCTCGGCACTTCAGAGGTCTCGGCACTTCAGAGGTCTCGGCACTTCAGAGGTCTCGGCACTTCAGAGGTCTCGGCACTTCAGAGGTCTCGGCACTTCAGAGGTCTCGGCACTTCAGAGGTCTCGGCACTTCAGAGGTCTCGGCACTTCAGAGGTCTCTTCCATATGAATACGTGGAAAACTTGGTTTAGAGCATGCCTTGGAGATGTCAGTCAGTTGTCGGATGCTGCTGGTGACTGGATGTATTATTATTATTATTATTATTCTTTTGTTCGTATATGATGCGTGTGTGTGTTTTAGTGTCTTGTCAGATACATTTTTCCACTGATCAGCCTGGCCACGTTCTTAATAGGCTATAAATCAAAGTTGTTGTAACACAATGCAATGAGCAGAAGGTAGGGTCAAACTAGTGTCACTGTTGTCTTATGGTGATTGTCATTAATTCAGTGACTTGGTGTAATTTTTCACCCTTCCAAACACTGTGAACCTATAATACAGGCAGCTGTGACATGCCAACAGTGAATATCTGGCCGGTCACGCTAATGCTGTATTAAATGATCGTTGTTGTTGTTGTTGTTGTTGTTGTTGTTGTGGTGGTCTTCAGTCCTGAGACTGGTTTGATGCAGCTCTCCATGCTACTCTATCCTGTGCAAGCTTTTTCATCTCCCAGTACCTACTGCAACCTACATCCTTCTGAATCTGCTTAGTGTATTCATCTCTTGGTCTCCCTCTACGATTTTTACCCTCCACGCTGCCCTCCAATACTAAATTGGTGATCCCTTCATGCCTCAGAACATGTCCTACCAACCGATCCCTTCTTCTGGTCAAGTTGTGCCACAAATTTCTCTTCTCCCCAATCCTATTCAATACTTCCTCATTAGTTACGTGATCTACCCATCTAATCTTCAGCATTCTTCTGTAGCACCACATTTCGAAAGCTTCTATTCTCTTCTTGTCCAAACTATTTATCGTCCATGTTTCACTTCCATACATGGCTACACTCCATACGAATACTTTCAGAAATGACTTCCTGACACTTAAATCTATACTGGATGTTAACAAATTACTCTTCTTCAGAAACGCTTTCCTTGCCATTGCCAGCCTACATTTTATATCCTCTCTACTTCGACCATCATCAGTTATTTTGCTCCCCAAATAGCAAAACTCCTTTACTACTTTAAGTGCCTCATTTCCTAATCTAATTCCCTCAGCATCACCCGACTTAATTAGACTACATTCCATTATCCTTGTTTTGCTTTTGTTGATGTTCATCTTATATCCTCCTTCCAAGACACTGTCCATTCCATTCAACTGCTCTTCCAAGTCCTTTGCTGTCTCTGACAGAATTACAATGTCATCGGCGAACCTCAAAGTTTTTATTTCTTCTCCATGAATTTTAATACCTACTCCGAATTTTTCTTTTGTTTCCTTTACTGCTTGCTCAATATACAGATTGAACAACATCGGGGAGAGGCTACAACCCTGTCTTACTCCCTTCCCAACCACTGCTTCCCTTTCATGTCCCTCGACTCTTATAACTGCCATCTGGTTTCTGTACAAATTGTAAATAGCCTTTCGCTCCCTGTATTTTACCCCTGCCACCTTTAGAATTTGAAAGAGAGTATTCCAGTCAACATTGTCAAAAGCTTTCTCTAAGTCTACAAATGCTAGAAACGTAGGTTTGCCTTTCCTTTATCTTTCTTCTAAGATAAGTCGTAAGGTCAGTATTGCCTCACGTGTTCCAGTGTTTCTACGGAATCCAAACTGATCTTCCCCGAGGTTGGCTTCTACTAGTTTTTCCATTCGTCTGTAAAGAATTCGTGTTAGTATTTTGCAGCTGTGACTTATTAAGCTGATAGTTCAGTAATTTTCACATCTGTCAACACCTGCTTTCTTTGGGATTGGAATTATTATATTCTTCTTGAAGTCTGAGGGTATTTCGCCTGTTTCATACATCTTGCTCACCAGATGGTAGAGTTTTGTCAGGACTGGCTCTCCCACGGCCGTCAGTAGTTCCAATGGAATATTGTCTACTCCGGGGGTCTTGTTTCGACTCAGGTCTTTCAGTGCTCTGTCAAACTCTTCACGCAGTATCGTATCTCCCATTTCATCTTCATCTACATCCTCTTCCATTTCCATAATATTGTCCTCAAGTACATCGCCCTTGTATAGACCCTCTATATACTCCTTCCACCTTTCTGCTTTCCCTTCTTTGCTTAGAACTGGGTTTCCATCTGAGCTCTTGATATTCATACAAGTCGTTCTCTTATCTCCAAAGGTCTCTTTAATTTTCCTGTAGGCGGTATCTATCTTACCCCTAGTGAGATAGGCCTCTACATCCTTACATTTGTCCTCTAGCCATCCCTGCTTAGCCATTTTGCACTTCCTGTCGATCTCATTTTTGAGACGTTTGTATTCCTTTTTGCCTGTTTCACTTACTGCATTTTTATATTTTCTCCTTTCATCAATTAAATTCAATATTTCTTCTGTTACCCAAGGATTTCTACTAGCCCTCGTCTTTTTACCTACTTGATCCTCTGCTGCCTTCACTACTTCATCCCTCAGAGCTACCCATTCTTCTTCTACTGTATTTATTTCCCCCATTCCTGTCAATTGCTCCCTTATGCTCTCCCTGAATCTCTGTACAACCTCTGGTTCTTTTAGTTTATCCAGGTCCCATCTCCTTAAATTCCCACCTTTTTGCAGTTTCTTCAGTTTTAATCTACAGGTCATAACCAATAGATTGTGGTCAGTCCACATCTGCCCCTGGAAATGTCTTACAATTTAAAACCTGGTTCCTAAATCTCTGTCTTACCATTATATAATCTATCTGATACCTTTTAGTATCTCCAGGGTTCTTCCATGTATACAACCTTCTTTCATGATTCTTAAACCAAGTGTTAGTTATGATTATGTTGTGCTCTGTGCAAAATTCTACCAGGCGGCTTCCTCTTTCATTTCTGTCCCCCAATCCATATTCACCTACTATGTTTCCTTCTCTCCCTTTTCCTACACTCGAATTCCAGTCACCCATGGCTATTAAATTTTTGTCTCCCTTCACTATCTGAATAATTTCTTTTATTTCATCATACATTTCTTCAATTTCTTCGTCATCTGCAGAGCTAGTTGGCATATAAACTTGTACTACTGTAGTAGGTGTGGGGTTCGTATCTATCTTGGCCACAATAATGCGTTCACTATGCTGTTTGTAGTAGCTTACCCGCATTCCTATTTTCCTATTCATTATTAAACCTACTCCTGCATTCCCCCTATTTGATTTTGTGTTTATAACCCTGTAGTCACCTGACCAGAAGTCTTGTTCCTCCTGCCACCGAACTTCACTAATTCCCACTACATCTAACTTCAACCTATCCATTTCCCTTTTTAAATTTTCTAACCTACCTGCCCGATTAAGGGATCTGACATTCCACGCTTCGATCCGTAGAACGCCAGTTTTCTTTCTCCTGATAACGACATCCTCTTGAGTAGTCCCCGCCCGGAGATCCGAATGGGGGACTATTTTACCTCCGGAATATTTTACCCAAGAGGACGCCATCATCATTTAATCATACAGTAAAGCTGCATGCCCTCGGGAAAAATTACGGTTGTAGTTTCCCTTTGCTTTCAGCCGTTCGCAGTACCAGCACAGCAAGGCTGTTTTGGTTATTGTTACAAGGCCAGATCAGTCAATCATCCAGACTGTTGCCCTTGCAACTACTGAAAAGGCTGCTGCCCCTCTTCAGGAACCACACGTTTGTCTGGCCTCTCAACAGATACCCCTCCGTTGTGGTTGCACCTACGGTACGGCTATCTGTATCGCTGAGGCACGCAAGCCTCCCCACCAACGGCAAGGTCCATGGTTCATGGGGGGGGGATTAAATGATCAACAACATTATTTATAGTCTGCATTCCAAGGCTGATTTTGAGCAGGAATACGATGCACATTTTGTAGAAATCTATATGAAAATAAATATTCAATATTGTGTCAGCGTCTTAGGAAACTTAAAATGTGGGAAATATTGTAACTCGCAATTGTTAATGACAGGAAAGCATTGTATTGAGAGAATAGGACTTCTGTTCAGATTAAGGAAAATGAACATTTTTAAGGGGTTTTACTGTAATTCTCAAGACTTTTACATTTTCATCATACTGAATGTATGAGTTGAGTCTGGAACATTGAGTTATAAATAGATTATCTTCTGAAACTGCACTTTCATATCTGATATCATACCTGCACCTCGTGGTAGCGTTCTCGCTTCCCGAGCACGGGGTCCCAGGTTCGATTCCCGGCGGGGTCAGGGATTTTCACCTGCCTCGAGATGATCAGGTGTTGTGTTGTCTTCATCATCATTATTCATCCCCATTACGGTCGGAGGAAGGCAATAGCAAACCATCTCCACTAGGACCTTGCCTAGTACGGCGGTGCAGGTCTCCTGCATTGTTCCCCTAAGCTCTGTCAAGGAGTATGGGACTTTATCATCACATCTGATTGGATGGTTAGTTTAGATTTTGAGTTTCACTACAGTGTTCTCACCATCTTAACTGATGTTGAAATGGCAGTTGTTCAAGCAATATGCTGTTTTGTGGTGGTTTGGGTGAAACATGTAAATCAAAATAGAAGATAAATATGCAGTGTGATTGCTCTCACATAGGAAGTGGAGGTGAGCTTGGGGTATTATGATGTTGGGAAATTGGATTAATTTTTCTTTTTTCTTTACTGCCTCTTTTTTCCACAGTCATGGTATTAAGTTACATAGGTTATATTATCTTTTGTGACTATAATAATAGTCCTAAGACCAAAGGTGATTCACTGTGATGATATGGCTTTACTTGCAGTTGTGTTTGCTAGGATTACAGGCAGTTGCGGTGCTTTCACATACTGTTTTTTGTTCCTTATGTCATTCTTTGTTTTTATGTGGAAGTCTGCTGCCATCTCACAATTTGTGCACTTTGTTTTGACATTGCAGGATCTCTCTCTCTCTCTCTCTCTCTCTCTCTCTGTGTGTGTGTGTGTGTGTGTGTGTGTGTGTGTGTGTGTGTGTGTGTGTGTGTGTGTGTGTGTGTGTGTCCAATTCCTTAATATAGTTTCTCAAGCAGTACTATGTTCAGTGTGTAGAATATACCTGAGCTGCACCACATTTCGGGCAGACCAGTGGAACATTTGAAAGAAAGTATAAAGAATGTAAAAGAGCATGGAAATATGGAACCAGCCCTTCTACAAGTGCATTACATCTCCGACAAGAAAACTACCACTCTACGATAATAGAAATACATGCAAATAGTCAAGGTTCTACCTTTAATGATTAGCAATACTTCCATTGTTTGCTGCCTGATTTAGCCATACTGTTTCAGAATCTTGCCTAAATATTTGTTTTTCTCATTAGCTATTGAAGTGCTTGCAATTATTTAGGGAACATCAATTTTTATGATTGCATTCTTGTCTCCTGCATTTTTTTTTCATTTTCGTGTAATACGGTGTTCTACGTAATATGCGTCAAGGATTGGTGGATTACTCCCAATGTGGTTAAAAACTAAAAAGGAGTTGGGTAATGAATCAATTTGCTGTTTGTGGCTACTTTTGTGACTGTTTTCTGTGGTTTGTATTTGTATTACTGTGGTTTCTTCCTGAAAGAATCCATGACTAGGAGTTGAGTGTATACAAGTAAGGCATGGACCACTTTTTTTCTGTGTTTAGATGTTTGGGGCTCTCAGGTAGCATCAGTCTGGAGACTCCTGATAAAAATTGTATCAAGCAGGTATCTTATAAATAAAAGGACATTTAATGGCTTAATCCATCACAGAAATAACACAAAAAGTGATGGGGTCCACTAGAAGGGCCACATACAGCCTCTTTACAAATTTTTATGCATGCTGTACACAATATTGCACACAAATCAACACTCCTTGGTAATGGCTACTTCATTGCAGCAGTGCACAATAGTGTTCGGTAGCTAAGGTGTTGGCAATGAGCATAAACATTCTGCGCTGGCCCAAAGTGAGCTGAATGTCACCAGTCAGAAAAGGGCCACATTAAAGTGGTGGTGGTGGTGGTGGTGGTGGTGGTGGTGGTGGTGGTGATCAGACATGTTGCAAACCTGAGGATCTGTTTTAGATTAGCATTGTTACATCGCTCCACCTGAGGGCATTCCTCTTCCCACTTCTATCCATTCACATATGTAAATAAAGTGGTTATTTTGTGTTCTCTTTCTTGCTTAGTTTTTAGTGATGTCTACATAAATTACTGCTATCCTTTACTGTCCCCACATCAGTAACTTTCAATCTTGTTCTTGCCAAGGAATATTGCATACAATTGTTCCTATTCGGTGAATTGCTGCTGTTCCAAAAGTTTAGGCATATTCAAAAGCCAATTAATTGCATCATTGTGTGATGTCGGAATTAATTAAGATCTTAAAATTTTATTTCAGGATGCAATGAAGAGGAGTTGTGTTGGTATCTGGTCGTGCAAGCGTTGCAAGAGGACAGTGGCTGGTGGAGCGTGGGTGTACAGCACAACAGCTGCAGCTACAGTGAGGTCTGCAGTCCGACGTCTCCGTGAAACTAAGGAGCAGTGAATGTATTCATAAAGGACTCAATAAAAACTTGTTATTTATTACTGTGTTCAAATAAATCTGCTCGCCCTCCAGATGCTGAAAGTTCCTACTTACCTAGGCGCTTCAGTAAGCTGTAGGAAAGACGTTTTTACTCCTCAAAAGTGTAAGTTTGCAGTCCAGTATCTGGAACTGACTAGCTATGTTCTGAACTCTATGTACACAGATAATGGCAACTGTGATATTCAGTATCTGGAAAGAGTGTGGTGATTTGATATATTTAATATGCTGAAATGTATAGCTGACAAAGGCTGGCCTAAATTCATGACAACATTTTTCTAGTGGCTTGAACCTCCCCTCACAAGGCACACCGCGCTAGCTTCTGCATTCCTGTCATGCGCAATGTTCCCAGCACCGGACAGTACACTAACCATTGTGGTGTGCACTGCATCAATTCTATACCTCCTTGAACGACTCTTTTCGTGAACCACACATTGTCAGTTTGCAAGCCATAGGTAGGTAGCCAGCATCTGGCATGTGCGTCACTCTTCCTGCAGCTGCAGGCAACACTCGTCACTATTTTTGTATTGCTTAGATCAAGAGCAGTAAGAAAATCCTTTGGTAAGTTTCCATTCCAATTGTTATTTACTTTTCTCTTTAGAAGATGCATTATCATAAATGAGTAACAGCTCCAGTTCTCTTTTCGGCAGGTTTAATTGTGCTTGTTTTGTCAAAACGCAGTGCAAGTTGCACAAACTCACTTTGCACTAGCTATTGCGACAGAATCCTGAAACAGTGTGTCTCATTAAACTAGCAATTGGCAACCAGAGAGGTCAGTAGTTTACGGAAAGCCTCATTATGTCAGTTTGCAGTAACATAAGAGAAGCAGCACATTTATTTTCATACTAGGAAATTCTTTCCACTAGCTGTCAACGACTCTTAAAGATTAAAGTTCTAGGCTGAAAAAAAATTAAACTATAGCTTCTGCTATATAACCTGAAAATAAAGTTCTGTGTGTTAACCATTTGACAAAATACTCTTTCTTGTGTGCTATCATTCACAGTTATGAGGGATTATGAATATTTCATTCTCACATGCAAGGTCAGGAGTGAATGCACTTGGTACCATCCATTTTCTCGAGATTGTAAGTATATAGACCACCTCCCAAGTCTAAAGAAAAATTCAATATGTTAGCTAAATTTCACGCGCAGCAACGCTTAGAGTAATATGCACCAATCGCAAAATCATAGTGACCCCTATTTTTCATTGCAAACTTTTCCAGTTTTACTCAGTCTCTTACATAAATGTGAATATTACAAAAGTATAACCATTCGTTGGATGATGGGCTCTTCCCCATGAAGCTGAAACACAAAGCTACAAGTAACGTTAAAATAATTTTTTTTTAGAACTTGTTTCTATCAGCACAGCGTGTTGACAACTTGCGGGCAAAAAATGTGCGCACATCCTAATATGTGTGTGCAAAAGTGTGCATCACGCTGTTTTGTCATGTCACTTCACAATTGCTACTTGTGTGTAGTATAACACAGCAGACAGTCTACAAAGTCAAGACAAATGAAGACTGTGAATCTTAGATCTTAAGTTCTATTTGGACGGACATACTGATCGATGTGTTTGGGTTACTGATGTCTTCGCAGTTGATGTAAATAGTAGAAACAATACAGAAAATTAGCTTTGAAGATGTGTTCGTCATTCAGTTGCTGTAAGTAGTGAGGCATATTTACAGCATCACCCTGCCTTGATATGAGGTCAAGAAGAATAAGTCCATGGATGGCCGTGGTATGGAGCAGCCAGACCATGACAACAAAAACTAAAAGGCGGTATTGGAAAAACAATCTAAGTTAACCTAGTTTACATCATACCAGCAGAGCCGCCGTCCCAGTGTTCCCTACTCAGGATTTGTGATTGGCTGGCACAGAGATGTCACTACAGAAGCAAAACGAGACAGCGGCCGACACATCATTAGTAAGTACAGCTGATTCTGGCACATTTTGTTTGTGTGGGTTGCATACATTCAGCATACATGAACCTAGTGTTATGCAACCTCCCACACACTGATATAAGCACATTTTTATATAGAACTAATTGACTAATTAAATTGAACAATTAATTACCCCTCCCAGCCAGGAAAAATCACTCGGCCTCCATACAGCTAGTGCACGCCGCCACCTCTAGAGGATGTGCCACCCCCTATCCTTCGTCCCCTCCCTGCTCCCAGAAAAAAATTGGTAGAAAAAAGGACTCACTCTGTGCTCGAAAGGAAGGACCTCAATACAGGAAATTCAAATCAGTGTCAATGTATTGATGCTTAGTCTTTATTTATAAAATTCAATTTTCGAGGGTGGAGCTCTTTTATTGGGCAGGGAAAGCTCATCATTCTCTGCTGTTTTGGAAGATGCAGGTGTGTAAAATACCTTGAAAAGAAGTACTTACATCGGGAACTACCCTGTCTGAGCTGAGCTGTTGAACTGGAGGGTGCAAGTAGTATCTTGTCCTAATTACAATACTGCGGATAGGAGGTGTCGTCTTGGTAAATTTTTGTGTGCGAGCTCATGTTGATGTGCAGGGATCAATGGAGGTAGCGCACAATGCCACCCCGCTCCTCCCCTCCCACAAAATTTGGTGGGAAAAAGACGCGGGTTGTGCTGGAGAGGGTGGTCACTGACATATTGATGCGTATTCTTTATTTAATCTGTTTACGGGTGACAGGTCTCTACACTTGGGTAGATTAGGTTTTCGTTCCATAGATCCGTGCTGAGGAGGTCCTCGTGGATGTGGAACATGTCTATTTTTTATTTTTTTAATCTGAAATAACAATACTAATAGTATGAATATATACAATACATCATTTGTTTCTATTAAAAAATTCATCAGTGGAGTAGGAGGAGTTGGGTAGAGCTCATGTCTGTACCCACCCCACCAGCCATGACAAAGTAAATGCAAGCACTTAAGGATTAAATGAAGTGCAGTATATTAGCTGATATTTAGGGTCTCCTGCACATCTCTTGTCTGGGTGCTGCTACAGAGGTCAAAAACAACCCAATGTCCTAATTACAGATTACGTTACTAAATACCACAGACTGGATGTCTGCCTCCTTTGATCTCGCAACCCTGGGCAAAGCGTGAAGTTGTGGCATTCTGTTAATGGGGAAATTCCAGACTCACTGTCTCTCTCAGGTGGCTACTTCCTGGTTGTGTCAACCGACGTCTCCAAGCATACAGATGGAGGTTTTCATGTCCCATCTGAATACTGTGTTCCTGTGGGCTAATGCTGGGGACAAACGGAGAAGCTGACACAATTTCGATATAAAAAATATAGTCTATTTGCATTACCATATCAAATTAATTGTTTAACAATTTACACTAGTCAGACAGCTTGAAACGCTCATCACCACCTTACAATGATCCCTCTTCGTAATAAAACATTTTTCAACATCTGAGTCTCACAGGAAAACATGCAAATCAGGTAATTAAATTTCCACAACAAGTAGATCATAGTGCTAAATAAACACGAGGTCTTGTATGCACCAATGTTTGACAACACAAGCACTCTCCTCCACCACAATGGTCCCACTAATCATATTTGGTGAAAAAACCCTACTGATCTCACACACTTTTGATCGCAAATAGTGCGCCATCCACCGTAGTGCACTGTGGAGAAACAGCTGTGCATCACACCCTGACCACATCGACAGTTAAGCACCAATCTCTGTATTCATACACTGGCTGTACTGTATGAATGAATGCTCAGGTCGGAGTGACTGTCACCAAGCAGTCAACCGTTCTATTTACAATGGTAGAATAATTATCCAGCTCAAGCACTCATCATAATGAATCTTCTTGTGCAGCAGACATCTGCTTCTGTTGCTGCTCATCCAGCATACTGGACACTTCACTAGCCCCACGACATCAAGCAAGAGCTGACAGTTCGGAGCATTCTTTGTACTCGACGCTCGCAGGAAGTGAAGCTAATCTCAGGCTTCCCATTGCCAGAGCCTCATGATCACTCATGCCACTGGCTGCAGCACACTGTGAGACAGGCAGCAGCTTGGTTGTACACAGTAGTTCTAACCATTTCCAGTCCGACAAAACCCTTCAGTTGGAAAAATCCACTTTACGCAATCCAAGACAGGGACGTTGTTGTTCATACACCTTGAATTTCTCTAGCAAAATGTGGATTTCTCCATTTTATATGAGTTATTTACAAAGACAAGAAACTGAACCAGACATGCATTTTCACATCGCTAAAGTATCATTACTTGTAGTGAAAATGCTGTCCTACACAGTGGCATAGGCTAGATTTCCTTCAAATATTTTCTCAGCAGGTAAAAAAATACCTTTTATCATCAGCTTAATATCTGCCCTGGCCTGGATCGCAAGACTCGGATATTAAGCTCATTTTTGGCTCATGCTAAGAATGCTCACCTCTGGCACAGGATGCCTCCTCACTTTCAAACATTCTTAAATTAACCAAATGCCTTGCCATCTACAAAGTAGCAGCACAGAGGCATTGTAAATATCAGCTTTATACTGTGTGTCACTTTATAAATTTGGTAATGTAGCTGATTTTATTACGATGATCATCTCTCCTTGTGAAGGTGGAATATTGAAATTCTATTAAAAGATCTCGCCGCAATGGAAAAATGCTCGATTATCACTCGAACTCTCAAATGATATCCGTGGCACTCCATCTTCGCTTATACCCTCTGGCGGCATGACGCTGATACCAAATTCATTGACTAATTAATTTAATTGATCATGAGAGTCCCTTCGCATGGTGAGTGTTTTATTTCCCCCAGCAGTCATATTATTCATCAGGTAGCTCAAATGGGAATCCGTGGAGGGAAGACAATATTCCTTTCGAGGAAAACTATTGAGAACCGAGATCCGAAGCTGACCGCCAAAGGATTCTGCCGTCGCCATCATACATTTCGCATAAGACCACAAAGATAAGAAAGGAGAAATTAGCGCTTATAAGGAGTAAAAAGTCTTCTCCCTCTCTGTGAGTGGAATAGGAAAGGGAATGACTAGTAGAGGTACAGGATGCCCTCCGCCACATTCCATATGATGGCTTGCGAAGTAAAAATATAGATGTAAATGTAGATTTAGTCTACCAGCTAAGGTATCACTCCATCCATTTATGGGCACACACAACTTGCAGAACATTTTCTTGCTTTTTGAGAAAACAAAAGATGGAACGTCTGGTGCTGACTATCTCTGTAAAAATCTTCTTATTATCTCCTAATTTTCTCATTGCAGTCACTTTGGAGATAATTTTGGGAAGTTATGTTTGCCCACAACATTTAGCAGAAGAGGTATAGAGCTCATGTAACTCCCCTTTTGTCAGTTTTACTTACTTGCCACATTCTCAAGAATCTTAGTCTTTAATATGTACACCATGTGATCAAAAGTATCTGGACACCCCCAAAGCATACATTTGTGCATTGTGCTGCCAGGTACTTGTGGTCAGGTGCTTGGGTGTCACCTGTGTCATACATCTGTACACAAGATTTCCACACTTCTAAACATCTCTAGGTCCACTGTTTCCGATGTGATAGTGAAGTGGAAACGTGAAGGGACACGTTCAGCACAAAAGCGTACGGGCCAACCTCATCTATTGACTGACAGAGACCACCGACAGTTGAAGAGGGTCGTAATGTGTAATAGGCAGACATCTATCCAGACCATCAGACAGGAAGTCCAAACTGCATCAGGATCCACTACAAGTACTATGACAGTTAGGCAGGAGGTGAGAAAATTGGATTTCATGGTCGAGCAGCTGCTCATAACCCATACATGTGGATTTCTTCATTGTATGAGTTATTTACAAAGACAAGAAACTGAACCAGACATGCATTTTCACATTGCTAAAGTATGCCTCGCTTAGTGTAAGAAGTGTGAACATTGGACGGTTGAACAGTGGAAAAACATGTGGAATCACTGTACACAACATGGTGATCCGATGGCAGGGGGTGTGGGTATGGTGAATCCCCGGCGAATGTCATCTGCCACCGTGTGTAGTGCTGACATGGAGGTGGTGGTGGTACGGTGTGGTCATGTTTTTCGTGAAGGGCGCTTGCACCCCTTGTTGTTTTGCGCAACACTATCACAGCACAGGCTTACATTGAAGTTTTAAGCACCTTCTTGCTTCCCACTTTGAAGAGCAATTCAGGGATGGCAATTGCATCTTTCAACACGATCGAGCACCTATTTATAATGCATGACCTGTGGCGGAGTGATTACACGACAATAACATCCCTTTGGTGGGCTGGCCTGCAGAGTCCTGACCTGAATCTTATTGAACACCTTTGAGATGTTTTGGAATGCCAACTTCGTTCCAGGCCTCACCAATTGACATTGATACCTCTCCTCAGTGCAGCACTCCGTGAAGAATGGGCTGCTATTCCCCAAGAAACCTTCCAGCACCATAATGAATGCATGCCTGCGAGAGTGGAAGCTATCAAGGCTAAGGGTGGGCTGACTCCATATTAAATTCCAGCATTACTGATGGAGGGTGCCGTGAACTTGTAAGTCATTTTCAGCCAGGTATCTGGAAACTGTTGATCACAAATGAAATGTGTCAGTGTGATGTGCACCAATGACCACACTTCAGGTAAGCAACAGTTTTAAGAACTTCATGTGATACCTAAGAATATGAGGTTGTTGTATGGGCAATAAAACTACAGTTCTAGCCTTTTTAATTAAGCGAGCACCGATTAGAACACAGCGGGATGGCAGACAGATGGACGGCCAGAGCAGAGGTAACGTACTGAAGGGTTACAATAAGAGCTGAGACGGGCGTGGTAGGCCAGCATGGTGACTTGCAAGAACATGAAGGCGGAAGGACACAGAAATGTCAGAGGTAGCTTACAAATACGATGCAGCATCCACAGGCAGACACCCGTTGGGGATGAAGAAGGTGGACTGGTCCAACCAGAGGCCGCCAAATGGTAAAAAAAGTAGTTCGTTTGCAAAAAACTTTTAAATTAGAGCAGAGGACCAGAGTTAAAATTGCAGAAGAGTAGTAAATCAAAAGTGTATTTGCGCAGAAAGCAAGAGGGAAAGTATAATTAAGGTAAAATGTGTCTGTTTTGAGGTTAGAGATGGTGGTTGACATCACAAGTGGTTTATTGGGGGAGGAGGAGTGCACAGCTTGCCATTGTTGAGGACTAGAGGTTAGACCGGGAAGCAGTACAGATGGCCGGCAGTTGCTCTCCCACAAGATTACCAACTAAGCTTTGCTTTTTGGCTAAATCTGCATAAGACCATGACAAAGTAATGTTCACGTAGGTGGTGAAGTTATTTTGACTGTGAATGAATGTTTATCTTATTATATGACAATTAATGAGATATAGATGCAAATAGTTAATTGAGCAAAGCTTAGTGCATGCAACAACACAGCTACTGTACTCGCTCCTGCTGTTGCAATTCTGTTTTTGTTTTTTGCCAGTGATCATTATGACCAATTGGTTATGATCGTGCTTATTTTTATTTGGGGTATCAAGTGTAAGTAAAGACTGAGTTTGGTGGCATCCAGTAATACAAGATCTTTGCCTTGTGCACTAAAAGACTTGTGTGGCAGCTGAGTGAATGATATTGAAACAATCACAATTGGGATTAGGATTAGCCTGATTAAGACAACAACCAAAGGCAATCGGTATCTGACAGTGGTCTTAAACCCACTTAGAGGGGCATATCTGTCTGGCTACATTCTGGCGTGCAAACTAAGATTTTGCAACTTGTTTGTAATAAAGGATTTTGAGGCCAACGAGTCTCTAGAATATGTGCTTTTATCAGAGCTGTGTTGCATTATTTAGTAGCACCAGAATTCCTCTCCAAAACCTTAGTTCTGTGTATTTACTAAGTCCAGAATTCACAGGGTGGCGAATAACATATGGGCGGCTGAACTGCAGGTTAGATTATAGGTCAATAAAGTGTGGAGGCTGACTACGCTGCCACCGCGCAGGTGACTGCACAAAGAAATTTAGAAGGAAAATACTTACAATTCATTGATATCGAATGATGGTCTGTAATATTGCCCACTACATGTCCTGATCTCCTTCATCATATCCTATAATTACCACATTAGAAATACAACAGTGTAATGACGTCATAGGCTTTGCAGAGAGCACAGCCGTGTGTGTGTGTGTGTGTGTGTGTGTGTGTGTGTGTGTGTGTGTGTGTGTGTGTGTACTCATCCAATTACACACTATTTCTCTAGATGTATGCATACTGAGGAGGTTGGTGTATAGCAGATACAAGCCTGATACATTTGTGTGTGTTGTGGTGATATAACGGACAATTAATAAGAAGAAGAAATGTATGATGGAGCTCCTTACGGAAGGAGTTTGAAACATTTTACATAAGTCACTTGTGATATCAATTCTGTATTATTGTTGTAGTGTTTGGGTTCCATACCAGGAAGATATTGGAAAGAGAGAAATTATTGTAAAACGCAAACACACACTACTAAGGCTACATGGTTCTGCACTTAAACATTCTGTAATGTTAAAGAACTGTTGTTTCCGTTACATTAGTCACGTGGAATGCAACACTGTTAATACTCCAATGCAGGAAATATATTTCCAACACCTGATATACATTCACCCTGCAAGTTTTCTATCCCACTCACAATGGCAAGAACATGTATAATGATAAAACTACTACCTTCTACACCAAAGGAAAAAAAAAGATTCTTTGTAATACATGGTACTATATAGCTTTCTGGAGGTGTATAGCACTCGCTGTCCACATCTGATTACCCAAGTGTTTGTCAAAACAGGAACATATGTAAGCATCCCTTTGAAGACAGCTGTAGACACTTCACAAAACAGGAGTGTCCACAACTTAGCAAGAAGGTGTAGAATAGAGGGCAACACTTGGTCACGGAAGTGTTGAAATAATCACCCTGGTTCATGTTCATAATAACCTGAATGACTGAACCCAAGAAATGCTAAGAAAAATACCTCCAAAACATTGCAGGACCACTTCCTTACTGAGTTACATCCTCTACACTTGGTGTTTTATGCACCTCATTGAGCCATCAGAGTAATCTATACCACACATCATTTGAAAAGGAGCAAAATTGTGACTCACTGGACCACACTAAATGCCTCCTCAACTACTGTCCATTTGCTGCTGAAGTGCCACAACTATTTTCTGGCACTATTGAGTAAAACAGTGGTACTGTCATTGCTGCTGCAAAAGGGCCATGAAAACCAGCAAGCACTGATCTGACCAAAATACTGTGACGTCAGATGCAGAAGTGCAATGGTCAGTTTCCACCCAGCAGACCAAGCCAAGTGTCAGTAACTCAATAAAGCCACTGCAGCAGAAAGAGGGTAATTGTGGCAGGAGCAAGCTGGTTACACCACCTCCAAGCTACAGGTTTGTTTTGGTGTATGCGGTTGGAAGCAGCATTTTGGCAAAACAAATAGACCTTTATAAAAACCCATCATTTTTAGCCAAATGTATCTCAGTATGGCAGCACCACCTACGAAGGTCTACACTGGACAAGGGGGCAACATTATCCTGCAAGTAGCCGCTATGAGACTTGGCCTCCACCTGTATCAGGCCTGCTCCTTGTTCTAGGTCCACTACTGTGGACCTAGTGCCTTCTAGCTGGTGGGCTACCACTGGGCTCACTCCAGTCGCAGCCAGTCTTCTGCCCTGGAGGGCAGCTGCTGAAGACCAGGATGGTCCAGTGACTCAGCCAGCTATGCCTGGGTGGACATAAGATGCTGTATAACTCTGCTCACAAGGGAAGATACCACTGCTGAGGGCCATCTTCTGCTAAGAGTATCACGGTGAGATTCCGTGCTGCCAGTGCATCCTACCTTAAGCTGCAGAGCTGAGCCGAGGCAGTATTGCTGTGAACTCCATGCGTCGGTGTTCCTGGCCAGGTGCTGACGTCAAACTGCTCGCAGGTTGCCTGTTGATCAGTGCTGCCAGTCTCACTGTCGTCAGCACTGTTGCCACTGAGTGTTGTTGTGTGTTCTCCAGTGTAATATATGACTAATAATGATGTTTCCTGACAGCAAGCCATCTCCTCAACTCAACCCTGCCCCTGTTGATGTAATCCACCCCAGACCTCTACACTGTATTGTTTGACCCAACAAAGATGTGAAACTTGTACCCAATTCCAGTGTCCACTGCATGTGATTTCCTGCAAAGTGTTCACTCGGAAATTAGTTTAAATGAACCCATGTTCACTGACAGCAGCTATTCCTGTTCGGTCTGAAACCAATAGTCACTGACAAGATGTCATGCTCACCACAGGTCCCTGATGGTTAGGAAACAAAAATTGCTGTGCTGGCACTTTTAGCCATGCCACAAGAGATAAGTCACTTTAAATTTGCAACATCACTTTTGTTCCTCAGTTAGTTATTAGCATAATTGGACTGCCACCTCGTGGCTTAATTTCGAAGCATGATCACAGTGTTTTGGTTTTACCTGTTAGTTATTGACGTGTTAGTGTTTCATGGCTCCAAAAAATGTCTATAAAGTGGATGTTAACAGCAACTGAACTGTTTATTGTTTGTGGAAACACAAAAAACGAGTGTTATAAAGTTTAAGATATCAAGCATTACGTGCAATTGGGGATGGTATGTGGAAAAACCAGTACCAATTACCCACCAGCTACAGCACTCCTGAAACAATGCTGAATATCTGTACATTAGTTCTATTTCCTTGTGTATACAAGTAGCAATCACCAAATACTGGACTATGCCAATCTGTGAACCAGCTCATATAGGGTTCCAACATTTTGTGAGTAGTCTCCTCTACGCAGTATGTATTGTCCCTCATATCTTTTGTAAATCAGTTAAGAAATAAAAATAGTATTCAGCTAATTCGACCTTTAAAAAGTGTAGATTCTTTAATCTTAAGCTATCCATTCCTATTGTTCTCATGCAGTCCTCTGCCAGTAATAGCCTGAGACTTTCTTCACTTCTGTATCGCAGTAGTAGGGTGGTCTATGTTTTTCTGTCGGGCTTCACTCTAGTGCTGCCTTTGTCCATCTTCAGTCATTTTTTCTGATTATGTCTTGCCCATTTCCGTTTTAGAGGCTTTATTCTTTCCACAGCATCTTGAACTCCTGTCAATGTTCTTTATCTTCTCTCCTTTTGTGATCTTTTTTTAGAGAGATCTAGGATTGACCTCTCCAGAGTTCTGTGAGTTGTTTGCAGATTTCTTTTAAAAATTTCACATTATTTGAAAACAATATTTTTCAAGTTTACTGGCATACTAAATTTTAAAAGTATTGTGTTTCTTCCGTAGGCCTTCCTACCTAGCTTGATCCAGTGGAAAACTTCAGGTTTTAAATCTCCTAGGATGTCGATTAATTGTTGCAGATGAAAATATTTATTTATGCTTTTAGAGAGACATTACTCAGTATTGTCTTGCAGTTATCGACTTGCTGTATATAATACCATTTCGCACAGATTTACCTTAATGCCCACTTTTCACAACTACCTGGTAAGTCTTTATAGAAGGTTGCAATTCTATTATATTGTTGGTTGGGGCAACTACAAGGGCTATAGTAAGGAACAATGGGTCACAAAATGGAAACCACAGTGAAAGACAAAACTGTTTTATTTGCAACAGTTAGCTATGCCTTGCAGCTACTTCTCTATATAGTTGCTGCTTGGACTTAGATATCTGCTGTAGGGTTGTACCAACTTTCCATATCTTTATCATAGATGGCAGCCCCATGTGCTTTCTGAAAATTATGCTGGACTGCAACATGTTGTGCGCCAAAATGTTGTCTTCATAGCCAGTGGTTCATTTGAGCAGAGGTGAAACTCAAAGGGAGCCAAGTCCAGGCTGTAAGGTGGGTGTTCAAACACTTCCCATCAAGAATGTGGCAGTAGCGTCCTCATAGCCCTTGCAGTGTGTGGCCAAGAACTGTCATCAAGAAGGAACTGCACGACAGTTAGATTATGTAGGGTTGCACGATATCAGGTGAAATCTCTCGGCAAGTGCCCATACTTGGCTGGAGACATCTTTACAAACTCACTGTGCCCTCGGAACTGAGAACAGTGACGTGACACTATCTACAGGTGTACTAGAAACACTGCTTAACACATTTACACAAAGCTTCATCGGATTTTCCATTCCAAGTGTGATCGTTCCTTACTTGCTGAATAGCCCTCGTATATTGTCTGCAAATCTGACGTTAGTGACTTGTTCCATGTTTATTCTAATTCCCCTTTCTTTCCAAATGACTTTGGGCATAGCCATCTCAGTGACTGCTATAAATAGTTTTGGGGATTGTGACAAAGCAACCTGGGATCATTTTACTTCTCTTGTTTTGCCATCTGCCTCCTTAATTCATTTTTTTTATTTATGACTAACTACGAATAACATACATAAGTATAATCTGCATTTTCATAAAAGAGAAAGGTTGGCCACCAGTCTTAAAGAATATAGCACAGGATCTAATTTTGTGCTTCGTTTTGTGTATGTAATAAATTTCCTGATTTATTTTGACTATTCCCAGTTAATATCTTTTGTTACAGGGTGAAATCAGTAATTGTTTCGTAACTTAAATTCTATTGTTGACTTAGAAACAAATATAAATTGTCTACTAATTATAAACCTTTGGAGGAACAACCACTAGAACTCTTAAAGTATCTATTTGGCTCTATTCGAATATATGTTAGCAAAGCCAGCCCTTAATTAATTTCAAAGTAATTAACACGTTTGTCAAAAGTATTCTTTGTATAACTATATCTGTTAATTTCATCATTTAAACAAATAATCTGGCTTAACCCCTGCAGTGGAAGAAACTGTTAAAAAGAAGGAATTTTTCGATGTATTCGGTTAATTGAATGAGTTATGTTTTAATTGTAAATTCTGTAACTTAAACATCAAACAATGTATAGTTTCGGTACCTATTATTTTGATGATATATATAGGCCCAATTTTTGGTCCCGAGACAGTCAGTCCACAGGCCGATTTTCAGATGATATGGTCAGGTCAACAACAACACGTTAACCTAACTGTGCAATAGGTGTAACACAAATAAACCGTATGTTAAAACAATGACAGTGTCTGTTCAATATGTATCGTATTATTCTACAAGAACTGTGTAGTTAGGTTTTTACTGCTCATAGATGTTGAACAGTAAACTATTGTAGCAGTATGCCTGAAATCTATTAATGAGGCTTATCAAAAGTTAACACATACTGAACTGGCCGCATTAACTGTGTAATACTGGGGGGTTGTGAACAGTGAAAGTAAAGAACTGTGAAACAACTGTGCACCTGTTGGCTACATCATTTACAATAGTCAGTGCTGAACTTCCACCCCCCTTTATTCAGCCAGTATAGCAATGCACTACTTCATCACCGAGGACTAGCAACAAATAATAAAGCAGGCGAATGTCACAGGATATACGGTTACTCTGCTTACACTTCAAATTGAAAATCCCCTCATGTGCTTTCCTATGCTGATAAAAGCCATCAAGATATTATAGATGTTACATAATATCTTTATGTACATTGTTCACACACCTTTCTCAGTCAGTGCCTGAATAATTGCAGTGCAGCTGATACAATCAAAAGCCTTTTCAAAAGCTATGAATACTGGTATTTCATGTTCATTGTATCAACTAATTACTTATGGTCAATTGGGCTATAACCAACAAGGAATACAGTTGTTTCTATGGGTTGTGTTTTTTTCACAATAGTATTTCGAGTCATCAAATTTTTAGTGAAAGCTTTGGCTTCACAGACAACAGGGAGTAAATTTTTTTTTTTCTTCCCCCCCCTCGTCAAGTTCCGTAGGACCAAATTGAGGAGCAAATCTCCAAGGTCATGGAACGTATCAGTACATGAAATTACAACATAAACATAATAACAAATTAAAATAAATGTTCATGAACCTTAAAAAAATTAGTC
Source organism: Schistocerca piceifrons (assembly GCF_021461385.2). Taxonomy (NCBI): domain Eukaryota; kingdom Metazoa; phylum Arthropoda; class Insecta; order Orthoptera; family Acrididae; genus Schistocerca; species Schistocerca piceifrons. The sequence goes on from NC_060139.1 coordinate 188,509,742, forward strand.
CATAAGTTTAAGTAGACGCTATCAGCTTAATTTTTCAAGGAACTCCTCGACAGAATAGAGGGAGTGACCTATGAGGAAACACTTCAGTTTCGATTTGAAAGCACGTGGATTACTGCTCAGATTTTTAAATTTGAATGGCAGCTTATTGAAAATGGATGCAGCAGTATACTGCACACCTTTTTGCACAAGAGTTAAGGAAGTTTGATCCAAATGCAGGTTTGATTTATGCAGAGTATTAACCGAGTGAAAACTGCTTATTCTTGGGAATAAACTAATATTGGTAACAAGAAATGACAATAAGGAATATACATATTGAAAGGCCAATGTCAAAACGCCCAGACTCGTGAACAGAGGTCGACAAGAGGTTCGTGAACTAACACCACTTCTTGCCCGAACCGTCCGTTCCTGAGGCAAAAATATCCTTTTAGAATGAGAAGAGTTACCCCAAAATATAATACCATACAACAATAATGGATGAAAATAAGCAAAGTAGACTAATTTTCATGTCGAACGATCACTCACTTCTGATACCGTTCGAATAATAAAAATGGCAGTATTAAGTCTTTGAACAAGATCCTGATGTGGGTTTTCCATGACAGCTTACTATCTGCCTGAACACCTAGAAATTTGAACTGTTCAGTTTCACTAATCATATGCCCATTCTGTGACATTAAAATGTCAGATTTTGTTGAATTGTGTGTTAGAAACTGTAAAAACTGAGTCTTACTGTGATTTAGCGTTAGTTTATTTTCTACAAGCCATGAACTGAGGTCACATACATTTGAAACCGAGCCAATGTTGCACACAACATCCTTTACTACCAAGCTGGTGTCATCGGCAAACAGAAATATTTTAGAATTACTGGTAATACTAGAGGGCATATCATTTATATAAATAAGGAACAGGAGTGGCCCCAACACTGATCCCTGGGGCACCCCCCACTTGACCGTACACCACTCAGACCCCTCATCATAGCCGTTTTCAACATAGTGAACCTTTTGCTGACTGTTGCTAAAGTAAGAGGTGAACCAACTGTGAGCTACTCCTCATATTCCGTAATGGTCCAACTTCTGGAGCAATGTTTTGTGATCAAAACAATCAAATGCCTTAGTTAAATCAAAAAATATGCCAAGCATTTGAAACCTTTTGTTTAACCCATCCAGTACCTCACAGAGAAAAGAGAATATAGCATTTTCAGTTGTTAAACGACTTCTAAAGCCAAACTGTACATTTGATAGCAAATCGTGTGATATAAAATGATCAGTTATCCTTACATACATAGCCTTTTCAATAACTTTTGCAAACACTGATGGCATAGAAATAGGTCTAAAATTATCTACATTATCCCTTTCTCCCTTTTTATAAAGCGGCTTACCTACTGAGTACTTTAATCGTTCAGGAAACTAACCATTCTTAAAGAAAAAAATTACAAATATGGGTAAATACAGGGCTTACATGTGCAGCACAGTAGTTTAATATTCTGCTAGACACTCCATCATAACGATGAGAGTCCTTAGTCTTCAGTGATTTAATTATGACTCAATCTCCCTCTGTCTGTATCACAAAGGAGTATTTCAGACATCAATCTCGGAAAGGTGTTTGCCAAGAAAGTTATATGATTTCCCGTAGAAACTAAATTTTTCTCAGAAAATGATTGTTAAATGCTGTACATATATTAGATTTATCAGTAACAGAAATATTTTTACTGCGAATTGACTTTATATCGTTGACCTTGTGCTTCTGACCAGACACTTCCTTCACAACTGACCATATGGTTTTAATTGTATCCTGTGAATTAGCTATTCTATTTGCATACCACATACTCTTTGCCTTCCTGATAACATTTTTAAGCACCTTACAATATTGTTTGTAATGGGCTACTGTAGCTTGATTGTGACTACTTCTAACATTTTGATATAATTCCCGCTTTGTTCTACATGATATCCTTATCCCACTAGTCAGCCACCTGGGCTGCCCATTACTGCTAGTACCCCGCTTAGAATGTTCTAATGGAAAGCAACTCTCAAAGAGCATGAGAAATGTGTTAAGGAAAGCATTGTATTTATCATCTATGTTATTGGCACTATAAACATCATGCCATTCTTGTTCCTTGACAAGGTTTAAAAAACTCTCTATTGCTGTTGAATTAACTTTCCTACGTAGTTTGTAATTAAATATGACATTGGTATGAGTACAAAAGCCTTTTAGTGTTAAAATTTGTGCACCATTGTCTGAAAGGCCATTCATGCTTTTACTAGAAGAATGCCCATCTAGTGATGAAGAATGAATAAAAATATTGTCTATCGCTGTGCTGCTGTTCCCCTGCACCCTAGCTGGAAAAAACACAGTTTGCATCAGATCATATGAATTTAGGAGATCTACCAACATCCTTTTTCTTGCACCATCATATACAAAATTTATATTGAAGTCACCATATATAACTAGTTTCTGGTACTTCCTACAAAGTGAATCAAGAACCCTCTCTAGCCTGAGCAGAAATGCTCTGAAGTCAGAGTTAGGGGACCTATAAACAACAACAATTAGAGGTTTAGTTTCACTAATTTCAACTACCGCTGCACAACATTCAAATACCTGCTCAGTGCAGTGTCGTGATATGCCTGTGGACTCAAATGGGTCTAGCAGTTCTAGGCGCTACAGTCTGGAACAGCGCAACCGCTACGGTTGCAGGTTCGAATCCTGCCTCGGGCATGGCTGTGTGTGATGTCCTTAGTTTAGTTTGGTTTAAGTAGTTCTAAGTTCTAGGGGACTGACGACCTCAGCAGTTAAGTCCCATAGTGCTCAGAGCCATTTGAACCATTTTGACTCAAATGGAATACTGTTTTTTACATACAAAGCCACTCCCCCACCTCGCAAGGAACTCCTTGAGAAACAGCCAGCTAATCTGTAGCCTGGTAAAGGAAGCCTCTGAATTGTCAGATTATTTAAGTGGTGCTCTGATGTACCAATAATTTCATAGTCACCATCTATAAGCAGTTCACTAACTTTATCTTTAATACCTCTTATATTTTGATGAAATATGCTAATTCCTTCTCTACTTGGAAACATTACATCCTCGGAAGGTGAGCCCCTAGTTAGAAGGACTTCCTTTAGGCAGGTGTACCTATCAGCTGATTTCAATCTAGAAAAGGTGCACCTCTAACACCAACTACTACAGGACAGTAATTCTTCAAATCATGAATACCTAATTTTTTGTGATGATGAATATCTTTGCTTTCTACAGCTATACTCTGCAGTTCATCATGAGATACATGGCAGAGGATATGTCCCATTGTACCAGTTATTAGGGCTTCTTCCTGTTTCATTCATGTATGGAGCACAAGTAGAATGGTTGTTTGAATGCCTCTGAGCCTGAAGTAATTATTCTAATCTTATCTTCACAATCCCTATGTGAGCAATACATAGGTGGTTTTAGTATATTCCCATTGTTGTTTGTTGTTGTGGTCTTCAGTCCTGAGACTGGTTTGATGCAGTTCTCCATGCTACTCTATCCTGTGCAAGCTTCTTCATCTCCCAGTACCTACTGCAACCTACATCCTTCTGAATCTGCTTAGTGTATTGATCTCTTGGTCTCCCCCTATGATTTTTACCCTCCACGCTGCCCTCCAATGCTAAATTTGTGATCCCTTGATGCCTCAAAACATGTCCTACCAACCGATCCCTTCTTCTAGTCAAGTTGTGCCACAAACTTCTCTTCTCCCCAATCCTATTCAATACCTCCTCATTAGTTACGTGATCTACCCACCTTATCTTCAGCATTCTTCTGTAGCACCACATTTCAAAAGCTTCTATTCTCTTCTTGTCCAAACTGGTTATCGTCCATGTTTCAGTTCCATACATGGCTACACTCCATACAAATACTTTCAGAAATGACTTCCTGACACTTAAATCTATACTCGATGTTAACAACTTTCTCTTCTTCAGAAACGCTTTCCTTGCCATTGCCAGTCTACATTTTATATCCTCTCTACTTCGACCATCATTAGTTATTTTGCTCCCCAAATAGCAAAACTCCTTTACTACTTTAAGTGTCTCATTTCCTAATCTAATTCCCTCAGCATCACCCGACTTAATTCGACTACATTCCATTATCCTCGTTTTGCTTCTGTTGATGTTCATCTTATATCCTCCTTTCAAGACACTGTCCATTCCATTCAATTGCTCTTCCAAGTCCTTTGCTGTCTCTGACAGAATTACAATGTCATCGGCGAACCTCAAAGTTTTTACTTCTTCTCCATGAATTTTAATACCTACTCCGAATTTTTCTTTTGTTTCCTTTACTGCTTGCCCAATATACAGATTGAATAACATCGGGGAGAGACTACAACCCTGTCTCACTCCTTTCCCAACCACTGCTTCCCTTTCATGCCCCTTGACTCTTATAACTGCCATCTGGTTTCTGTACAAATTGTAAATAGCCTTTCGCTCCCTGTATTTTACCCCTGCCACCTTCAGAATTTGAAAGAGAGTATTCCAGTTAACGTTGTCAAAAGCTTTCTCTAAGTCTACAAATGCTAGAAACGTAGGTTTGCCTTTTCTTAATCTTTCTTCCAAGATAAGTCGTAAGGTTAGTATTGCCTCACGTGTCCCAACATTTCTATGGAATCCAAACTGATCTTCCCCGAGGTCCTCTTCTACCTGTTTTTCCATTCGTCTGTAAAGAATTCGCGTTAGTATTTTGCAGCTGTGACTTATTAAACTGATAGTTCGGTAATTTTCACATCTGTCAACACCTGCTTTCTTTGGGATTGGAATTATTATATTCTTCTTGAAGTCTGTGGGTATTTCGCCTGTCTCATACATCTTGCTCACCAGATGGTAGAGTTTTGTCATGACTGGTTCTCCCAAGGCCATCAGTAGTTCTAATGGAATGTTGTCTACTCCCGGGGCCTTGTTTTGACTCAGGTCTTTCAGTGCTCTGTCAAACTCTTCACGCAGTATCGTATCTCCCATTTCATCTTCATCTACATCCTCTTCCATTTCCATAATATTGTCCTCAAGTACATCGCCCTTGTATAAACCCTCTATGTACTCCTTCCACCTTTCTGCCTTCCCTTCTTTGCTTAGAACTGGGTTGCCATCTGAGCTCTTGATATTCATACAAGTGGTTCTCTTCTCTCCAAAGGTCTCTCTAATTTTCCTGTAGGCAGTATCTATCTTACCCCTAATGAGACAAGCCTCTACATCCTTACATTTGTCCTCTAGCCATCCCTGCTTAGCCATTTTGCACTTCCTGTCGATCTGTTTTGAGACGTTTGTATTCCTTTTTGCCTGCTTCATTTACTGCATTTTTATATTTTCTCCTTTCATCAATTAAATTCAATATTTCTTCTGTTACCCAAGGATTTCTATTAGCCCTCGTCTTTTTACCTACTTGATCCACTGCTGCCTTCACTACTTCATCCCTCAGAGCTACCCATTCTTCTTCTACTGTATTTCTTTCCCCCATTCCTGTCAATTGTTCCCTTATGCTCTCCCTGAAACTCTGTACAACCTCTGGTTCTTTCAGTTTATCCAGGTCCCATCTCCTTAAATTCCCACCTTTTTGCAGTTTCTTCAGTTTCAATCTGCAGTTCATAACCAACAGATTGTGGTCAGAATCCACATCTGCCCCTGGAAATGTCTTACAATTTAAAACCTGGTTCCTAAATCTCTGTCTTACCATTATGTAATCTATCTGATACCTTTTAGTATCTCCAGGATTCTTCCAGGTATACAACCTTCTTTCATGATTCTTGAACCAAGTGTTAGCTATGATTAAGTTGTGCTCTGTGCAAAATTCTACAAGGCGGCTTCTAGCCACCATTTAAAGCCGATTCTTGAAACTTTGTCACAGGATGTGGGGATTCTGCCTTTTTCTACATGAACAGTATTCAGCCAGTTCTTTTTCTGTTTCTTCACAAGTACAGTTAATTACTTCAACTGTCAGACCATTCTGTATTTCAATAGCCTTTCTCACTTCTTTTGGAAGGATGTCTGTGTTTTTTTTTTTTTTTGTTATTTTCATTTAACTTTATTACATCTCCTTTTATTCTCTGGTGCTATTTTTAAGGCATTTTCATTTTACCTTTTTATATCTGCTTTTATTTTCTTCTTTGCGTACTTCAGTAGTTCTGTGTCTTCTATCATGGCAACAGATTGTAACATCGAAAATGTAGGATGCATGGCACCTGCTACCAATATACAATTTTTTTTCTGAATTGTATGTAAATATTTGTAATTTAAATGCTTTCTTGTAATAAGTAAGGACATTGCTTCACTGTATGTGCAAATTTAGGTAAAAGTCTGTTGACACTTCATTGTATTTATCTGTGTCTTACTGTGAAACTTATAAGCCCTGGGAAAAATCCGCATTGACTAGCAACAATAGCAGTGCTTGTGCGTTGTAAAATCTTTGGGGTAGGGAGTTGTTGCACGGAGAGAGGGGGGGGGGAGGGAGAGGGAGGGAGGGAGAGGGAGGGAGAGGGAGAGGGAGAGGGAGAGGGGGGGAGAGAGAGAGAGAGAGAGAGAGAGAGAGAGAGAGAGAGAGAGAGAGAGAGAGAGAGAGGTTCCTGTGCTTGTAGTGTGCGGAAGTGTGGTGTTAACGCTCTCACAGTATAGAGTACCATTTTCGGCGTCATCTACATCTACATCTACATCCATACTCCGCAAGCCACCTGACGGTGTGTGGCGGAGAGTACCTTGAGTACCTCTATCGGTTCTCCCTTCTATTCCAGTCTCGTATTGTTCGTGGAAAGGAGGATTGTCGGTATGCCTCTGTGTGGGCTCTAATCTCTCTGATTTTACCCTCATGGTCTCTTCGCAAGATATACGTAGGAGGGAGCAATATACTGCTTGACTCTTCGGTGAAGGTATGTTCTCGAAACTTTGACAAAAGCCCGTACCGAGCTACTGAGCGTCTCTCCTGCAGAGTCTTCCACTGTAGTTTATCTATCATCTCCGTAACGCTTTCGCGATTACTAAATGATCCTGTAACGAAGCGCGCTTCTATCAACCCTATCTGGTACGGATCCCACACTGCTGAGCAGTATTCAAGCAGTGGGTGAACAAGCGTACTGTAACCTACTTCCTTTGTTTTCGGATTGCATTTCCTTAGGATTCTTCCAATGAATCTCAGTCTGGCATCTGCTTTACCGACGATCAACATTATATGATCATTCCATTTTAAATCACTCCTAATGCGTACTCCCAGATAATTTATGGTATTAACTGCTTCCAGTTGCTGACCTGCTATTTTGTAGCTAAATGATAAGGGATCTATCTTTCTGTGTATTCGTAGCACATTACACTTGTCTACATTGAGATTCAATTGCCATTCCCTGCACCATGCGTCAATTCGCTGCAGATCCTCCTGCATTTCAGTACAATTTTCCATTGTTACAACCTCTCGATACACCACAGCATCATCCGCAAAACGCCTCAGTGAACTTCCGATGTCATCCACAAGGTCATTTATGTATATTGTGAATAGCAATGGTCCTACGACACTCCCCTGCGGCACACCTGAAATCACTCTTACTTCGGAAGACTTCTCTCCATTGAGAATGACATGCTGCGTCCTGTTATCTAGGAACTCCTCAATCCAATCACACAATTGGTCTGATAGTCCATATGCTCTTACTTTGTTCATTAAACGACTGTGGGGAACTGTATGGAACACCTTGCGGAAGTCAAGAAACACGGTATCTACCTGTGAACCCGTGTCTATGGCCCTCTGAGTCTCGTGGACGAATAGTGCGAGCTGGGTTTCACATGACCGTCTTTTTCGAAACCCATGCTGATTCCTACAGAGTAGGTTTCTTGTCTCCAGAAAAGTCATTATACTCGAACACAATGCAATCAGGACTTGTACAGGATTTTGGATGTAAATTGCCCTAGTGGGATGGCGACCGTTATTTATTTCCTTTTCGTTCATTAGTGTAACTTTTGGGTTCATGATCAGTGGTACCCCTTTTCTGTCCAGTGTTTCTCGTGAGTGAATGCACAAAATAACTTTCATTTTCCAAATTATAGCCCTGTTCGGTTTAATTACTTTTTATTTTTAGCATACTTTCCTCCTACTTATTGGTATCACTTCTTTGGGAAAGATAGCCTTAACCAATTAGAAAAAATCCATTAGCCATACACGTGATCCACAGTCACATTTTATATCGTAAGCAGGATAGGCCGATTGGTAAGAGGGAGGTTACAAGATGTTTTAATTTTCATTTCTCATCACTCTTAAGACAACACTCCTGGTTTCAGTCTTTGACTTCCCTGGTTGATTCCTATAATTCCATAGTTTTCATTATTGTTACCACCAGTTTTCTTCTGTTGACTGTTACAATCTCATCTTAAGTCCATGCAAGTTCCTTTTCACTTGATTTGTCTGTGGTGGTGACAGTTTTTTCACTGATATTAGTTTCCTTCTCTCATTGCCTGTTCATTTCTACTTACACTCTTATCAGTATGTGGTCACTACCAGTATTAAATTGTTTTAAAACTGAAACATCTTTCAATAGTTTGTTTTTGTTTGCAATAAAAAAATCTATTCCATTCAGAGTCTCATGATTTGGTCTTCTCCCGAGTCAATTTTTCTATTAAGGCATTTCATAAAAAAAGATGTTCATAATGAATAAATTACTCTTTTCAGCAAACCGAACAAACCTTCCACTTCTCATTTCTATTGATTCCCTGGCAGCCTAGAGAAACATATAGGGTATATTTTAAATACTAACTTTAAATCCCCAACCCAAATTATCAGTTTAAAGTGACAATCCCCTCCTTTACTGTGTATGTATTTTACTTCCTCATAAAATGCTTCTAAGTCATTGGCAGAATGGCTTGCACTAGGAGCATTCAGTTGCACTATTTTTATCTTTTATCTCTTTGATATTTTCATAATAATCCATGCTATCCCATTTGAAGTTCCTTCTATTACTGATACCTTATCAGTTTACACTCTTATTTATTTAGGAACCCCACACCATTTATTCACTCATCCAATTCTTCTAAACAGTACAGAATGTTTCCTTATTTTACATATTGTTCCCCTTTAACACATACTTCACTCAGACTAACAGACCATTTGATTTTCTCCACTTCCTCCTCAGTTTTACTTAGTCCACATTCATCCGCAAGTGATTGGCAATTATAAGTGCAGATGTACAAAGGCCTGACATTTCCAGCTTTAGTAGGTTTCTGTATGGGCAATGCTAAGCGCTTCCCTCCCTGAGATTCAAAGTTATCAGTTAAGAATAAAGCTTCCTTATAATATGGTTTTGAAAAAGGATGCTAACTTCCAGTGCAGGAAAGGGTAAGAATTCCTCTTAATGGTGAGCAAAACACAATGGTCACCTTCCATAAGTTTCTATCCTGCCATTACATTCTCTTTGATAAAGAATATGTTGTGTACAAATGCACAGTCTCACAGTGATACTAAGTTCTAGCTGTGACAGATAGTTCAAACTACAAGATGTAAGTATATGAAATGAAAAATTTGTCTTCTAAAATGCAAGGAAAAGACATACATGTTAAGTTGCAGATAGGCACAATTAAAAGACACACATCAGCTTTGAGCCAAAGCCTTTGTCAGAAAAAGAAAGAGAGGCACACACACCAATCATACACAAGCCAGCACACCTATGATCACATACACTGGTAGCTCAGACCACAATGCCAATTCTTCCTCCAATATTTGTGCAGTCCAAGTTGACACTCTGCACAGAACCTGATGGAAGCGACTGTAAATTGCAGAATCATTTACAGTTGTTCCCATCAGCCACCACACCAAGTGTCAGAAGCCCCAACTTGGGCTGCATGAATAGTACTACTGCTGCTTCACTTCAAGGAGCCAACACAAACACTTGAAGTAGAAAAACAATGTTCCTATCTTTCTGAACAATAGCTTTCTTTTTTTAGGTGTGCAAGAGGAATTAGTTTGGGGTAGCTGGAAGGGAAGAAAAATATGGAGTTGGAAAGTCACTCCAACCCTACGTTAAGAGAGCACCCCTCTCTCTCATCTTGTGGTCTCAGTGATATGACACCCCCACCCCCCACTTCCATCTCTTTGAACATCCCACAACCAATTCCTAAGTCTTCGCTAAGTTTTCAGCTCAGCTTTCTTGGATAATTATAAAGTGGTAACTACTGACAGACATATGGAAGATGCCTCAAGTCCACATAGGAAATGGAAAAAAAAAGCATGCTGTCCTTACTTGTATCCTTCCCCATCATACACACTGTGGTGCCACAGTCTTGGCACATACTGCAAAATATGGATCTTTAACTGCACCCCTTTAAACACTACCATCTTTTACCATTGATGCATACAGTCCTTTAAGACCACAATACAGTGGAGTTAAGAATTGTACTGGACACTAAGAACCTGCTCTACCAACTGAATCATTTATTTAAATCACTGAAGGAAAATGTTTGGTGCCAGATAAATAATGAGACGAGTAAAGGTAATACCTCACCATATGGCTGACCAACACATGCATAAAACTGAGAATATAGTTAGCTTTTAAATTAATATTTTTTCAGAGCTAACACAGTACACATACACCTGCACAGATAAATTGTTGTGACTATAATATAGCAATAGCTCTCTCTCTCTCACCTCTGAAGAGGGATTTATCTGAAAGCTAGCAACATTCTCAGTCTTTTTTACACGACAGTCAACAAATCCAATGACTCAATTATACTGCAAGTTGTTATCTTTAATTCTTCCCTTATTTACAGAAGGAACACAACTAGAAGCTGCAGGTTTCTCATATTATTTAGGAAGGATCACAAGACAAACAACCACGAATTATGGATAAGGTAAGTCTAATGTTCACATCAAATTATTATCTGACAACTCCCGAAGGCTTTGAAAGTTATGTAGGACTCAGAATGACCTACACTCAGAAAACACTGTGCGAGAGTGGACATTATTACAATGGAGTGACAGTGCAGTGAAGAGCAAGTCTAGAAGGAAAGTAATTTATGTTTGCCCTCACTATCCTGATACATCAGCCATTGCAAAAGAATTTAGAAAATGGCTTTGAATAACATCCACTAATACTTATGTTGCTAAACAGACTAGTTCCTTCTGGAACAAGTCCATAAAATAAGCTAATGAAATTAACGTAGCAGCATCCTCAAAAAATGCAGTGGCCTGTAGATGAGTAAATTGTGGCGACCAATCCATCAGAAGTCAAGTAGGCACAATGTGTGCAGAGGGAAAACAATGACAAAGGATAAGGCATGGTGATATGGGAGCACAACAATGGCAGGATGATACCATCAACCACACAATAGTCAGTAGCTGCTCATTGACAATGGCTAGGGAGTAATTTGCTGGAAGTTCAGTAAGCTGGGAAAGATTTAATTTAAGCCTTAACTGGCATCACATTTGTGAGACGGCTGTTGATCTTCATGGTAGCCGTCTCCTCCCATTCTGAGGTCATTTCGACTTTTCCCTCCAAGTACCCTTCAGATGCAATGCTGGCTTCTTGCAGTGAAGGTGGGGTGCAGTTTGTCCAATTTAACCATAAGTAAATATGTAGTAAATTTGATTTGAAGTCTTACAGATATATACCAGATTATTAAAGGTCCAATGAATTTACCAACAATTTGTGTTTATAGTGATAATTATGTACAATACACCATACTTATTACTGACAGTGCATCATAATTAATGTGCACTACCACATCTGTATCACCATTCACAACAACCTGAACCAACTGATTTTTCAATCAGTTCTGAGAAAATCTGAACCTAATCTTGAAATGATATTGATCCTGATTATAAGACAGAAAGAGGGGGTTTGGACCAAGTCCACAAACGAGATCTCCCATGCCATTTCCCCACATGCCCCCAATCCTCCCACCAACTCCGAGAGCCAGCCATAAAAAGAATGCCACCCCGAACTGGAACAACTTGTAACGCCGGAAATGCATGTCCTCCTATTTTCATCTATTGTACTATTATTTTTTTTCCTTGTTTTGTTACCTCAAGATATGACATTTCTGTCTCTTTATATATTGTAATTGTTTTACTGTTTGTATATATATATATTTATGCACTTATGTCGATGTATAATTGGTTTGTTTCGTAAATATTATTTGTATTTTTACGCTGGGTATTGCCTAGGGAAAACTGCTATCGAACGATTACATCGATGGGTCGTGTGAAGAATCAAAGTGTGTAGGATCTTTGGTAGTGAACTCTGCCGCGTGGAGTGCGGGCAGAGCATAGAGGGAGTCTGGCTGGAGTAGTGCAGTGGAGCAGGTGTGTTGTGTGACGCTCCCGCGAGTTGCCGCGCTTTCGGGGTTTGGCAGCATGTAATTGCGCTCGACTTGCGATGATAGTTTCTGACATGGTGTCGCGGACGGGAAGCATTAGCTGGCGCACATCAAGAGCCCGTTTCGTCTGGTGCCCGTGTCGAGAAGAAGGCGCGCCAACATCCAGCTTCTGCAACAGCGACGGCCGACAATGAGTGACTGTCGCCACCTCCTCGATCGACGGCTTCAAACCTTCAATCAACCAACAAGGAAAACTAAAAGCACGTAAAGTTTCAGAACTGTATGGCAGACCTCAGCTTTTCAAATTGTTCCATTTGCCTCGCAAAATTACAGCAACTTAGCATGAACCTTTGTTGCTCATTGTCCCAATTGCATTGCCAAGCAGGGTCCCTTCCTTTTCCGAAATGAACCCGAGTGTCGTTGAAATTCAAACGCCAGCATTAAAATAATATAATTAGATTTCACTGCTTTAATTTCAAAGTTCAGTTAAAGTAATCATAGCTGGCTACAATATTTAGGTTACACGAGCACAAATTAAGAGTGCGAGTTTTGTTAGCATATTTTAGCTTACCTGTGACTGCAGCTCAGCTTGGTACGTACTAAATTTTACTATTGTTAATTGTTCAGAATCATTTAATTCAAGTTCAAAGTTAAATCTCTTGTTTCTAAATTGCGTAGAGTCAAGTTGCTTTTGAAATGATTGTTGAGGTAGTCCAAGACTAACCGTATTTTACTGGATTTCGATGTGCTTCAGAAAGAAAGCTCACTATTAACTTCAGTCACTAAATTAACTTTCGATTTTCCGGTTTTATTAATTCTTTTGCTAAATTAAGTCAGAGTGTAGCGAAATTTATTACTTCTGACAAACTTTCAGTTTTCACACTACACGTGTCAACCTTCAGTTGCCACGCTTCTAGTGCTAATTATATATGTAATAACCTTTCTTTTTCAGTTACTATAGTAATTGTCCTTAGGACTGGCGACCGTAATTTCCCCCAAATCTCAAATATCTAATTACCGCTAGTTAATTGTTAATGTAACGGCCACACATTTACTTTCTTTATTAACTTTACCCCTTTTCAAAATTAATTTCCACCAGTTTCATTTGCATTTTTCCTTCATTTAGATGTAACCCTTTCCTCGCTCTTTACCGACAGATTAACTTCGGTGACGATTGCTTTTCCCAAATTTCCATTAGGTACACGCGGTTTAATTTTTCACTGTCATTAAGGTCGATAAGTGAGGGGGAGGTTACAAACTGAACCACTTCCTTTGTCAGGGCTTAGATTACCTATCATCATGGCTGAAATGATGGGCTTCCTACCCAAGATACTTCCCACCCCACCCAAAGTGTCGTCGTGTTGCCCACCCAACCTCCACAAAATCCTAGTCCATCCCTACGCCACTGCCAATCCCAACCCCTTGCCAGAGGGATCATGTTCCTGTGAGCTCCAGGTGCAAGACCTACCCAATCCACCCACCCACCACTACCTATTCCGGTAATGTCACAGGACTATGTTGTCCCACCCAAGGGGGCCACCTGTAAAAGTTGCCATGTTGTATACCAGCGTTGCTGCAACCACTGCACAGCTTTTTATATTGGTATGACAACCAACCATCTGTCCATCAGCAAAAACAGCCACTGCCAAACTGTAGCCAAAAGCAAAGTAGACCACCCTATGGCACAACATGCAGCTGAACATAATGTGCTTGATTTCAATGGCTGCTTCACAACCTGGGCCATGTGGATCCTTCCCTCCACCTCCTCCTTTTCTGAACTTCACAGATGGGGGTTATCCTTAAAACACATTCTCCACTCCCAAAATTAGCCTGGCCTATGGTAACCTACTGTCCCCATACCCTGCACCCAACAGTTTCTGCCCGCTTGTCCTATCACCACCTCATTTTTCACATTTCCTCACCCTCTTTGTGGGCCACACTCTGCCAGTGTAGCCACCCATCCTTTCCCATTCGATGATCCTCTCCTTTTCCACTCCCTGTTCTCCCCTCCACCCCCCTCTCCACAACCCACTTCTTGATGCTGCACCTGGCAGTCTGGTCCCTGCAAAACCTGCCAAACAACACTCTTCTCCCCATCCCCCCCCACCACCCAACCCATATCCCACTGTCCGTCCCCCTTCCCTGTCTCACTCTAGATGACTGTTCACATGACAGTCACATTCCAGTTGGAGCTGCCAGTGGTAGCAGCCATGTGCATGAGGTGTGCTTGCTTGTGTGAATGTGTGTGTGTTTTGTTTGCTGAAGAACGCTTCAACCGAAAGCTATAATGTATCACGACAAACAGCAATGTACATATTAAAGATTATGTATGACAGGCACCAGGACAAAGTTCTTACATAAAGGTTAACTTTATTCAGGAAAGGCCGTGATGGATAAAAACTCTCCACAGGTAACAGAAATTTAGTATCTCCTACAGAGTTCGTTCTGAAGCTTACCAGACCAACTGAAAAGACATGCTGAAATGTCGTAGCAGACAGCTCTACTGAACTTTTACGTGTCAATAAGCTTTTGAAAATAGAGCTCACATTTGCAAGAACTATGAAGAAAAACAAGAGAGAGATCCCACCACAGTTTCAAACAATTAAGAGATGTGCAAAGAAGTCTTCTGATTATGCTTTGCAAAGAACATTACTTTACTTTACTTTCTTTACATACTGAAGAAGACAACAGCAGTGATATTGGCATCTTACATGCACTACTGCACGACAGGTAATCCAGACACCAATAAGCCAGAGTTAAATTTTTTTTATAATTTAACTATGGCTAATGTTGATGGGCTAGTCAAGAAGAGTTCGAACTATGCATCAAGCAGAAAACTCAAAAAGTTGGTAACAGCAATATTTTTTACCATTATTGATGTAGGGTGCAGTGTTAATGCTTTAATTCATCAAGCCTACTCTCAAGTTAAGAAAATGACCAGACACTATTTTATAAGAACTCTTGTAGTCACTGGCATATCAACAAACACATTGAAGGATTACTGAGATGAAGAGTCTCTAATTAACATTTCGCATGAGGAGTATTCTAAAGATCATAAGGAACGTCAGATCTCAGAGGCTTGCATTTTCTGAGATTCGTAAAACATACTACTTTTGGAACTCTAAACTCAAAGAAAAGAACAAAGCACCCACATCAGAACTGCGGCAAACCGAACAGCTCGTACTGCACAAAAAAAATTGTGGAAAGTGTGTTGCTGATAAACAACAAACATAATACATGTGTGTTTTAAGCAATGGGAAATCTAGGATGGAATGTAACAATGTCAAAAGGATAGTTGCTTCTCTCCATATAGTGGAGATGCTGAGTCGTAGATAGGCACAATGAAAATACTGTCACAAAGAGAGCTTTTTGCCAAAAAGAGCTTTGTTGAAGGTGCATTTGGGTGGTTAGATGGAGGGAGGGGTGGTGGTAGCGGTACAGAAGAGAAGGAAAAACACTGACGGATCATTGTTGGAATAGAGAGCTGTGTAGTGCTGGAATTGTCCTTACACATCTAACCACTTCCCTGTTCCCACTCCATCATTACACAACCCTCTTTTCCACCAATGCACCTCCACTGTCTTTTTACTTCTCTCCTGTTCTGCTGTGCCCTCCTCCCCCTCTGCCCTCCATCTAACCTCCCGTCTGCACTTAGCTGCCCTACCCTCTCTCCACCTCCTCCCTGTCCAGTCTCACAAGCAGCACTACCCTACCCTACCCTACCCTACCCTACCCTGGTGTCCATCCCCCTCCCTGCCCCAGCCGCCTCCTTATCCACATCACCCAGTTGCCTCTCTCATCATACATGCTGCTGCTCGCACTTAGGCCTCAGCCACCAGCGACTGTGGTTTTTTTTTGTGTGTGTGTGTGTGTGTGTGTGTGTGTGTGTGTGTGTGTTTTGTCTATTTCTGATGAAGACCACATTGGCCGAAAGCTCACTTCCTGGCAGTCTTTTTGTTGTACCTATCTGCGACTCAGCATCTTCATTATATTGTGAGTAGCAACTATCCTTTTCATAATATTACTACATGTGTGTTTTATAAACATTCACTATGTGTGACACATTTTATATTTTAAAAATGTTAGCTGCAAGTGTGACATACATAATTTGAATATATAAGAAAAGAAATTGTATTATGAGAAGGAAAGTTGCTACTCACCATATAGTGGAGATGCTGAGTCGCAGATAGGCACAACCAAAAGACTCATTATTATAGCTTTTGGCCATTAAGGCCTTTGTCAACAACACACACACGCACACACACACACACACACACACACACACACACACACACACACACACACACACACGACTGCAGTCTCAGGCAACTGAAACCACACTTCAGTTGCCTGAGACTGCAGTCATGTGTGAGAGTTGCATTTGCATGGGTGTGGGTGTGTGTGTGCATGTGCATATGTGTGTCTATTGTTGACAAAGACCTTAATGCCCGAAAGCTATAATAGTGGGTCTTTTTGTTGTGCCTATCTGCGCCTCAGCATCTTTCCTTCTCATAATATTATTACATTCCATCCTGAATTTTCCACTGTTTGAGAAAAGAAATAGTGTATTATGTCACAAGGAAAATTGTGGTCTCTAACACACTGTAAAGTTAACATTAAAATATGAACCTATCCTTGAAATTTTCCAGAAAATTGGTTTCTGTTTCTCATTCTCAGTTGTTTATGAAAGACTGGCATGTGATAGAATTAATTATTAAAAGTGTAGTTCTAGATTTTTGAGAATTGTGGGGAAGTTCACGTTTTTGGGACACTACTTGCATTTTTTTCTGTAATACTCTCCTTATGATTAACATTTTACATTTTTTTCCTGTCATATGTTTGACAATATATGTTGTAACTAGCCAGTTCCAATAAACAAAAAAAGTTATAACAATATAGTATAATTTGGTAGTTACTTTAACTTCTGGAGCCTGACAGACACCTTGTTACAAAATCATATGATACTAGTTAAGAGTTAATTAGTATAGATCATTGACTTGTATGGAAATTTAAAGTTTGAAGTTACTGCTCTGAAGTGTCTGAATTTACTGAGTGTTGCAGACTGATGTGAATGATTTTTATCAGGAAATACAGCTATTTCCTCACAGCACTTTCTATTCAAGAGTTAGTTCAAAAATTGTAGGACAAACTCGGGCACTTTCATACAATATTTGTATGGACAGGTCTAAATATATACAAAATAATGTTTTCCTTTATCCTCTTACAGCTATTACTGCAAAATATTCCTTGCACCTTTTGCGTATACCACCTGAAATAAAGAAAGCTATACAATAATTTATTCAAAAAATATCAACATTTTATTAATTTAATAAAGTGCATGTAACACAACAAATGTGATAATACCTGCTCTTGTGGAGCTTTAACAGTATTTGTGGAATGTTGGGACAAATAAAAAGAAGAAAAAATAAACAGGCCAATTAAATAAGCATTACATAATACTGACATCCATACCAAATTCACAAAACAACCATTACAGTCTGTAACATGTAAGCTTTAAAAAATATATCATTTGTGTATCTGTCTTTGTAAATAACCATAAAAATAGTAAAAAAGAATACTACACTATAATTTCAGCTAAGTTCTTTGCAAAATAACTTATCTGTGACTGCAGAAAACAAGAACTATGAATAACAGTTTCATTGTTCTTAATGGAACTGTTCAGTGGAGTGCCCAGTTCTGGCTGCAGTGAAACATTTGTGGCAAGATCCAGTCTCCAGAGACACTTTAGTGACCATCTTCGTTGATAATCACAAATGAAGGAACAGTTTTCAACATTCTATTTTCTGAGCATTAAATGTTTTCATGTTGTATATTTGCATGCCATAGTCTAGTAATTCTGTATATATTTTCTGGTATTAATACTTGGATTTCAATCCATATTTAAATGCAAGAGGTATGAGGACTTCTTCAGTTAAGTATCACTGCCCATCAAAACAAAGCCATGGCATTTCCATTACAATATTCAAATACTTATGACCAATGTTGATGTAAATACCTTTTTACATTTACAGATATATCCTTCACTTATGCTGTACAGGAGTTATAAGTAACAAATTATTTTCAATAGATGAAGGGCACCTACTTCAGCAGTTGAATCTGAATTAATAAAGTTCGACAACCATGCAATACAGTAAACAATATTACATTCTGAACTTTGTTTTAAGGAACAATAGCATACGGAGAAAGAGTACCAGAATGTGAACTACATAATTAAAAAAAAGAGCCAATGTCCCACAATATTGCATCAAGAAAGGTTAACAAATACATAAATAACAGGTACCCAATAACTGAATTCCATTACTTTTGACTCTGCCACAGTTTCTCAAACATTTTATAAAATTTAGCATTCTGTTTCTAGGCACTGCCTGTTATTTTCTATATGTCCTTTAACACTTATGTGGTTTCAAAATTTTGCTTTATATGTATTAACTGAGTCACAGCTGATAAGAGGACTTGTTATCTACTTTAATATGGTCAGTGAACCTCATTTTCAATGCTATCAACTCAGCTCATTTGATTAGAGTGTTTATGACAATTTTCAAAAACTTTTATTGCTGACAGATACAGATTCCACAGTTGTAACCAATAACGACTGCTACTTTTACTGATATGTTTCAAAGTCAGTCTGTATTCTGACTAAAATTTAAAATATTGCTTCCCGTCAATTTTTATTATTATTTTTTCTCAACCAATACAAGATTCAACCATACCAAACTAACTTGCTGCTGTAGTTCTCTGATGGAGGAACATTAATGAAAATTTTAAAACAATTATGTATAAGGTTTTAAACATTTCCTTCTCCAGCACATGCAGACAAGATTTGGGGATAGTTTTAGAACAACTTTTATGCTGTAATAATGTGCCCAAAATGTGTGGAAGTCCAGCATAGATCATTTTACAACATACATACAGATCTGCCACACAATTTGTGACTGAGACACGTTTTTCCTCCCCAACACAGCTTATCACTTCCAAAAAATGTAAAGTGAATGTGCATGAGGAAGCACTTTTACGCTTTTTAGGTATGACCAGAATATTACTGTTCCAGTGATTACATCTCAGAAATAGAAAGATTGTTTTAGTTATTTTTAACAATCAGATCAATAATTAATATTTGCATAAAAATAACAAGTCCCACATAAATTTATTTGTTATGTTCATGGAAAAGTGCACTTGGCACACACATTTCATTCATGAAGATTAAATAACACAACATGAAATTCAATCTTAATATTCACACCTTTTATCACATTATAAATTGTATTTGTCACTTTAGATTTTCCACTTAATAATGAGATTGTGTTGACAGTAGAATTACCAATGCCCAATGCTATTAAGTACAAAATTTTCAATTAAAATGTTCAATAGATATGGAGCAGGGAGTGGCCTTCCACTGCTACGAGCTTCTGGCTTTGTGCTGCTACACAGTCATCAGTTTCCTTTGCACATTGTTGATGATGCAGAAAATCACCATTATATCCATTTGCCAAATACAGCTTCTGTAGACTCCAGCCATAAGAAGTCTTTTCCCCTCCAAAACCACTTCTGTAATTTTGAGTATCAGAAAATGCAGTCTCCAATCCAGTTAAACTGAGAAGGATGAGGCACACACGGAGTGTAAAAACATAAGTATTTACCATCACACGTCAGAATACTTCAGGCACATATAACAGCTGCACAGGCAGTCAACAGAAATACTGAAACAGCAGGGTGTACGTTTGTCAATATTTCACAGTTGTTCTTTCTGTTGCAGATCTGCCATGAGTACCGACTGCAGGTAGGATTGCTTTTTTCAGTTTTAGTGTAAGCTTGTAGCACACACTGGAAGGCATCAGGTGGCAGCCTGTGCGTGGTGTCAGATTCATCCCTTCTACTGTCGCTACCGTGAGGCCTGCCAGCGAAACTTTCCCTTCATTATCCACTGCTGTCCAAGGGAACCGTCACATGGCAGCAGCAAAGGTTGGCTCTGGTCCCGTGGATCCGGTTTTGACAAGCAGTGCCCCGTGTTCACATGCTTGATTGTCCGATCCTGGAAATAATAATATCTACATATTAGTTTCACTTTAACCATAAGCTGTATGAACAATGAAAGACAGAACCACTACACATTACTGAAAGCTTTGTCCAAAAATTATCTGTATTAATACTGAAGCCAGATTAAAGGTAGGGTGCAGGGCATGTCTACTCTGCAATTCATACTACTGCGTCTGGCAGAGGGTTCACTGAACCACTTTCACACTATTTCTCAACACATTCCACTCTCAAATAATGCGAAAGAAGAACACACACTTAAATCTTTCCATGCTAGCTCCGTTCCCTTATTTTATTACAATGATCATTTCTCCCTATGTAGGCAGGTGTCAACAAACAAAAACCCTTCTGTTTTAACGATTGCCACCCCAACTCATGTTCATATCTGACACACACACACACACACACACACACACACACACACACACACCTATGTCACAATAATACAAAATGATGACCTCCTTTGAACTTTTTTTGATGACCTCCACCAATTGTATCTGGTACAGGTCTACTGCTGCACAGCAACATTCCGGAAGAGAACAGACAAGGGTACTGTAAGCAGTCTCTTCAGTAACATTCTTCCAAGCATTCTGCCAATAAAATGCAGTCTTCAGCTCGCCTTTCCAACGATATATTCTACATGATCATTCAAAGTTGGGTCATTCTTAATTGTAAAGTCTGCGTGCATTTAGTTGAATTGACAGCCTTTAGATTTGAGAGATTTATTATGTGGCCAAAATTTAATGGATTGCTTTTAATGATCATGTGGATGACTTCACACTTTTCATTATTTAGAATCAATTGCTACTTTTTGCACCATATACATTTATTACCTAATTATTTTGCAATTCGTTCTGATCTTCTTATGATTTTACTAGATGATACATGACAGATTATCTGCAGACGGTCTAAGAGGGCTACTCAGATTGTCTCCTAATTCATTTATAAATATTCAGAAACAACAGAGGGCCTGTAACACTTCCTTGGGAAACACCAAATATCTCTTCTGTTGCTCTCAAAGACTTTCCATCAACTACTATGAACGGTGACCTTTCTGACAGGTAACAATAAATCTAGCTGCACAACTGAGGTGGTACTCCATAGGCAAGCGATTTGATTAGAAGTAACTTGTGAGGAATGGTGTCAAAAGCAGATGAAAAGGAAGATGGATTGAAGATTGATGGAGAGGGAGGAGGTTTAGTTCAAATCGAACATGACACATGAGTGTCTATTTGCTAACCATTGAGACAGTAAACATAAGCATACTAAGATAAAAAATGTGAGTTAGTATTCAGCAGTCAGAAGTTTGAAAAAGCACTTAAGCATCAACCACTTCCCTGCACCTATAACCTTGATAAACATCTTTTATAAAAGCTGTTTTATAAAATCTGACAATGTAATGTGTGTGCTTTCATAAAATATTTTGTAAAAATTTCACACTGGCTTAAAAGAAGTGGATAAAAACACCTTAGTCTGGCAACATCTGTAATGAATCATTTCATTGGTCTCCATTTTGTTGATAAAGTACCTACACTTCCTAAGAGATATGCTACTGCAGTTATTGGAAGACATTCCCTACACATCAGGCAATTCACATGATGTAAGATGACTTATGGTATCAAAATAATGCATCTCCCATCCTATTCACACAGATAATCACAGATCATCTAAACATAGCATTTTGATACTGTTGGATCATTCGTTCAGGACACACTAAATGGTCCGTACACTCACCAAACTTAACTCTTCAAGACTTTTATCAGCGAGGAAAATTAAAATACAATCTCTATGCCAATGACTGCTGAAGACATGACTTGCTATATAACACGGGCCCATACTGCAACAAGCCTAGGTGACATTCAATGTACAGTATGGTCCGTTCAGAATCACTGCATAATTCTTATCAAAGTTCTAAGTTAACATTTTGAGCATTTGATATGATCATCATAATAATAAGCACACAAACCTTGCCTGAATTATGTATTTGTTGGCATGTGATATGGTAGGCAGATGTTTGTAAGATCTTCTTTCCTGACAATAGGACAGGGGTTAGCATTGGTGTTATCTTTTTTGTATTTGATCAGTTAAACATGTCATGTTACTGATGTCCTCTCCAAAGGTTCATTCCAATGTCACAGATCAAATTTTACAGAACCACAAAAAAAGTTGCTTCCATAATTTGGCTCTTACGAATATTAATAACGGCTTGTACATGACAGAAAAATTGCCACATTATGTGATCTGCCTAAGCAAAAACAGCACCTTGATATATTTACACCTAACTGAAGTATGAGTTGTCAGCGGGAGTTCTTAACAGTTATATGCAGACATTACACTGCGAGGTATAAACAGTTCACAATGACACCTGGGAAACATAAGCCATGGATGTACCTCCATCCTCACCTGTGTATGATAAACCCATGCCTGGTTACCACCCATACCGTGGCAACGGACAAGCATCACAGGTCCCTTGCGACTCGATGCATCTAGGCAGTTGTCATCAGACATAATTTGCTGACGTTTCGTGTACGCGAATACCTGCAGGAAGAAAAATTTAATGCAGTTCTTTTAAAAAGCATACACTTTTTAAACAAATGTTTGTAGTATGCTGTAACACAGAATATGCTTATTACATTTTTACAATAACATCAGAGATGGCACTTCACAAAGTTGATGTTCTCAATAATGTTGAAATATACTTCACCTGATTGCCTCCAAGGCCATGGCAGTAACTCATTCCAACTTTCTCTCCTCCTTTCCGTCCCAACGTATCGAGGCAGTTCTGCGTTTCTGCATTTCTCACCTTAAGTGGGAAAAAAGTTGACTTTTAAACCCATAACAGTGATAGCTTTGTACATTAACTTATTCAGAAAAGGGTGAGTAAATACAAGAAAGTTGGACTATTGCAAATAATTTGAATTATGGCTAAATAACCTATATTCCATGAGGTTAGAAGAACTGATTTTATATTCTCCAGCAAATTTTGTTTCTTTCCCACGTACAGTTTAAGCCAGATTTTTGTCAAATCAGTATTTTTCAGATTATAGTGTGTTCTCCGGAATGTTTTCATGTTGTTGCAAATTTTCTCTCCTCACGGATGAATCTAGTTTCCAAACACAGATATCATAAAAATAGACTATTATGTGCATTTATTGTGGCAAAGACTTTTACTCCAACTTGAACAGAATTTCTTTTTTGCAAACTGTAAACAACAAAAAGAATGTTGATGCAGTCACTATAATGTAGCTTTATTCAAGTAAAGGTCTTAATTTAACTGTTCGTTTTCATTAATTATTATTTATGGCATAGATCTATAAAGATGACAAATGTCTTAAATTTACTATCTATAAAAGTCCTCTGATAACTATTTGGTACCAGCTGCAGTGTAACCAATAATGGAAGCTGCCGAGAACGATGGAATATATGCTGATAGTGATGAATACAGCCTGTACGAATTGTATGGTTCCATGTTTCACACCAGCATTATAATTTAACAGGGATTACTACCCACTGTGATATTTAAGGTTGCATTTAGAGTTCTGTGAGAAAGATTACTAGTTAAGTATTTCATTAATTTTAGAGGCTGTTGCTGAGGTATTTTTGAATTCTAACTCTGTCATCCCTGTACATACGAGGTCAGTTCAAAAAATTCTGGAACTTTGTCCACAAATTTTTTCTTTACTTACCTTTTACTTATTGTGCACGGTCTACTTCAAAATACTGCTCTACAACTGATACACTGCTCCCAATTCCGTTCCCACTTCCGGAAGCAGTCTTGGTATGCCTCCTGCTGGACTGCACAAAGTGCCGCCTGCAGTTTCTCTTTTATCTCATCTATCATTGCAAATAGTCATCCATTCAATGGGGTTTCAACTTTGGAAATTAAAAAAAAAACTGCAAGGGCCAGGTCTAGAGAATAAGGAGGATGAGGCAGCACAGTGATTTCGTTTTTTGTGCAATAGTCAAGAATGAATGTGCAGGTGCATTATCGTGATGCAAGAGCCGTGAATTGTCTCACCACATTTCAGGCCATTTGCTTCTCACATTTTCTCACAGACATCGCAACACGTCCCGATAGTACCAACTATAAATGGTTTGTCCCTGTAGCAAGGATTCACATTGAATTAATCTTTCAAAGACAAAGAAAACTATTAGCCTGGCTTTGACATTTGACCTGATAACAAAATCTTTTTTTGGTCTTGGAGAACTTTTCCCGACCCATTGTGATGACTGAATCTAGGTCTCAACATCATAACCATAGACCCACGTCTTGTCACCAGTTACGATCCTCTTAAGGAACATCTCGTTCTCATTTGTGCGATCAAAAAGCTCTTCGCAGATTGTGATGCCAAGATCTTTCTGGTCTTGACTCACAAGCTAGGGGATGAACTTGGCTGCAGCACGATGCATTCCGAGGTGCTGTGTAAGGATTTTATGACATGATCCAACTGAAATGGTCTATTCTTCTGCAGGCTCTTGGACAATCAATCTTTGATTGGCATGCACAATTTTTTTTGGGGTACAACATGTAGACAGCCTCATAGAAGGTGAACCCCACACAATGCAGTAACATGGGACAACAGCAAAAAGTCTACATAGCTACAGCAGCTGTATGCACTAATGCCTCCCGGCCCACACAAAGGCAAATGGAGCATGCAAGGAATTCTGACACGAAGAGACTGAATGCATGTCATTTCGACATAGAAGGCTACACAAGGACAAAGGGAGAAATCCTTGAAAAAATCTTAGCGAGAGAACGAGTAAGTGTCTTATTTCTACAAGAGACCCACCTCACAGATGAATATCAACCAACTCAAAATACCTGGTTTCACTAACGTAAGCTACAATGGCCACGGCAAATGTGGTGTGGCCACCCTAGTGAAGAATGATATCTTAGACACAAAAATGGCACCAGAACACACAATAGGCATAAAACTGGAGAACTGAAATTGTATAATGCCTATAAACCTCCAACACAGAAATGGTCCATGGATATCTTGCCCAAGGCTAACCACCCAGCAGTTTATGCTGGCAATTTTAACTCCCAACATACCAGATGGGACTACCAGAGTTCCACAGATGAAGGTATTGGACTGAATGACTGGGCAGACAACCAGGACCTACACTTCCTGTTCGACTGTAAGGACAAAGTGACCTTCAAATCAAAGGCTTGGGGCACAACATCCACACCCAACCTGACCTTCATCATACGTGGAGCAACAGGCATACCCGTGCAAGCAACGAGGAGAGTCCTTAAGGCTTTTCCACAGAGCCAGCACAACCCAGTAATAGTAGAGATTGGACTGTCAGTCCCAGTCATAAGAAGCCCTCCAATCCCCCGCTGAAACCTCAGGAAAGCTGACTGGAATAAAAACCGATCCTATGTCAAGAAGACAATAAATCGGATACCACCGAAACCTGAGAACTACAAAAGAGTCAGTAAACTGGTACATAAGGAGCCTTAAATGCTATTCCATGAAGGTCAAGGAAGGAATACAACCCCTGTTGGACGAAAGAGTGCGAAACACTAGTGGAGGAATTTGAGAAGTGTGGGGACATTGAGACTCCGTACCAACTGATAAATGCTATGAATGAGGAACAAAGGAGTAGATGGAAAGAGGCAATGGAAAATCTAAATTTCACCCATTCTAGCTGAAAGAGCTGGGGTCTGTCGAGGAAATTAGGCAGTACTACAGTGCCTCAGAGGCCGTCTCTTGGCACAAGTGCTTCTGAGATATCAGCCGTCCTGAAACACTCCTCCAAAATCCAACTAAAGGCAGGTGAAAAGAAAGAGGTTTCCCGAAACATGAACAATTTATTAGTCAATAATCCAACCAACATGGACATTGTGAAAGAAGTGGAGACAGAAGAGATTACTCAAGCTCTGAAGCTAATGAAGAAAGAAAAGCAACCGGACCTGATGAGATCCTGCCAGAATTCTTGAAGGAACTGGGAACTCTAGGAAGAAGGTGGCTTGCAAAACTCTGCATGGAATGTACCAATACGGGTGCTCTCCCCAAGATTTGGAAAGAAGCAAAAGTCATCACTGTGATGAAACCCTGAAAGACCGGAGATAACCCAAAGAACTACAGACCAATATCCCTGCTATGTACCTCCTATAAATTGTTTGAGAGAATATTACTGACTAGATTAGCTCTGTAAATTGACGCCAACCTTCCAACATACCAGGCCGGTTTCTGAGCAAGCAGAAATTGTTGCAATCGAGTGCTGTCCCTTACAACCAACATAGAGAAAGGCTTCCAAAACAAGATGAAAACTGGATTGGTTCTCACAGATCTTACATCAGCTTATGATACAATGTGGATCGAAGGGCTATTGTTCAAGCTAACTAGAATCATAAAATGCAGACACACCTACACACCACTCAAGAACACGTTAACAGGCAGGAAAATCAAAGTCTCACTTCATGGCACAAACAGCAAGAGCATGGTTCTGAATAATGGTCTGCCACAGAGTTCGGCACTAGCAACTGCTCTCTTCAACTTGTATATAGCTGACATGCCAGAAACCAAATCACGTAAATTTGCACACGCTGATGACCTGGCTATTGCATACCAAAATAAAAATTTCAATGATCTCGATGAAACAATGAATGCAGACTTGGAAGTCCTGAACACATATTACTCCAAGTGGCACCTACACCCAAACCCCAACCAGCACAATAATGCATCTTAACAACAGAAAAGCACATACAGAATTACAGCTTTCTATGAATGGACAGCAGATCAGACAGAAGAATAAGCCTAAATGTTTGGGTGTGAAACTAGATAGCGCTCTAACATACAATGCACACCTAGAAAACACAAAACAGAGACTAAAATTCTGCAATGCTATCCTCTCGAAACTGGCTGGAACAACATGGGGTTGTGGGGTGAGCACTCTGAGGACATCAGCACTAGCTCTTGTTTACAGCATAGCTCACTACTGCTCACCAGTCTGGATGAGAAATGTACACATAGCTAAAGTGGATGTCCAGCTGAGGGAGAATATGTGAATAACCTCGGGAACACTCAGGACCACTCCCTGTGCCTGGCTCCCTGTCCTAGCCAACATAGCGCCCCCTGATATCAGGCAGTCACAGCTAGCCTAAGAACATACTAAAAAATCCTAGACAATCTGGACATCCCTATCCAGGAAGATCTAACAGCTACAAACAGGCTTAAATCCAGGACAGCTTTCTGGAAAATCGGCAAAGAGCTTCAAGGCTTCAACTGAAAACAACTTGGAAGGAACTATGGGCTGCAAGTGCGCACAAGAACTGCAATTTGGTGGACGCCTCCAACAAGAAGATTGGAGGACTCAACCTCCCAAGGAAACTGTGAACAACTTTGAACCGCCTAAGAACAGGTATCTGCAGATGCAAGCAACTAATGAAGAAATGGGGCCTGTAGGACAGTCCTGAATGTGTGTGTGGTGAAATCCAAACAATGGACCATTTACTCGTGTGTAAAATGTATGAATATGATGGTGATTTGAAAGATGTACACAGACTCAGTGGCTCAGCCTTTGGTAAGTGGTTGGAGAGTATTTGTAAATGTTGTATAGTATTATAAGAGCACCTGTAAAGAGTATTGTTACCATAGTATATTGTAATTAATGTAAGAATGATTGCCTTTGTATATGCCGAACGAGTAAATAATGCACAATTTTGTTGACATACTTGACATGAGTGTCATCAGTAGAAGTTGAAGGGCATCCTGAAAAAGTTTTGTCTTTAACTTCCGTCCGGCCATTTTTAAACCATGTGAATTATTCATAACACTAAATATGTCTTAAGCATTCAGCACATTAGGCTTCCTGCATCACTTAGTGTGTCTCTGAAAATGTTTTCTTGAATTTCTTGCAAAATTTAATGAGGATGCGTTGCTCCTCTAACTCTGTTATCTCAAAATTTACAAACTGTGTGACAATGTTCTACTCAGTACAGCAATCAACAATAACTAACAGATACATAACAAAGAAACTTCCGGCAGTTACACGCTAAATATAGGCCTGTGCAGGGATGCAACTGCATTTTGCCCCAACACACAATTGGCAAGAAATTACGAATGTTCTGATATTTTTTGAACAGACCTCGTATACTCCATCGTTACATAATTTGTTGTTGACAATACTGACTTGTGCAGAAGGAATTGCACATTTCATTCAATGAACAACAACAACACAATGGTTTGCACTTAATCAACATACAGAAAGGTGTGTACTATTTAGCAGGTTTCATGTTCAACAGGTTTGCAACAGAACTAAAAAAACGGTGATGAACCCGAAGTGTTCAAACCCTAGTTAAAAGTTTCTTGGTGGCACATTCTTTTTATCCAGTGCAGAAGTTCCTCACAGTAGTTGAGAAATTTCCTCAATGTGTTATTTATTTACTGATGCTCTCAAAAATTTTAAATGTTTTATTAATTTTCTTTGTAAGTATTGTTATCATAATTCTATAAACTATGCGCTGACTCAGTCCATGACCAAGAAGCTTTGCCCCTGGTGGTCCCACAAATACAGACAAATAAATAAATACATAAAATTGACTTTTGAGCCTACAAAAAACACACTGACCCAATGTCAACAAAATCTGAAACAATTTGTACCTGCTACACCAAGCCATCATCAGCTGTGATTTTTTTATGTTATCAAAAGAAATGTGCTCACTGTTCAATAGAAATGTCTAGTCATACACATTATATTTAATTATGACGCTCAGAAATGAGTGGTAATTATTCTGCAATGCATATTTGACACAACAGTACTAAATGCAAATTGTCCAAAATTTAAGTCTCTACATCACAGTTCCCCAGGAAAGGGTAGTGATAAAATGAAAAGATTAGAACAACAATAGTGTTGTCAAAACATGAAGCCTAATGAGGAGGGAAACTACATGAAAAATTAAAAAATGCACGTTTCATCACCCTTTTGTAATTCATTCTTATTGGACAGAAAAATTAATTTATTACTGAAAGATACGTTTAGTGCATAATTATTGCAATAAAATAAATTTCACAACCAGAAATCAATAAAGGAAAATTATACACTTTCAGTACACAATTCGATCTGTTGCATCCAATGTGAAAAGGTGAATAAATAGATATCCACAAATAAATCTAGAAATGTCATACTCTGAATTTTCCATCAATGTAAAAGCTATTCCATTAATGCAAACAAGAAATAGCAGCTCATTCTTCCTACACAAACATTATCATCTCCCATTGCAATCATATGTAAATGCAGACACAGCAGCAGTTCCAAAGCAATTATTGTATTTACTCGAATCTAAGCCGCACTTTTTTTCTGGTTTTTGTAATCCAAAAAATCGCCTGCAGCTTAGAATCGAGTGCAAAGTAAGCAGAAGTTCTGAAAAATGTTGGTAGCTGCCGCCACAACTAACTTCTGCCGTCGTATATATGTAGCACTACACAGGCATGCTTTGTAGGCACAAAGATAAAATACTGGCGCCAAAACCTCTGTGTCAGTAAAAAAAAAAAAAAAAAAAAAAAAAAAAAAAAAAAAAAAAAAAAAAAAAAAAAAAAGGGGGTGGAAGACGAGCTTTTTCCTCCACCCTGAGTTTCGGCCACTGCATTTTCATACTTTATCCAACGAAGTAAATACAAATTCCGTATTGTTCATCATCGAATGTCGCAGCATTTCAATGCACTACAAAAATCTGACTGTCAAGACTGTTTGTGATGTTTGTCAATATGGCCAACTCTACATTCTGAATTTTTTCCTACCTGTCGCTAATAGGAACTTTTATGAATTGTGAATCACATGCAGTATTCTCTTCACCATAAGAATAATACGAATATAAACATTTTGCCATGTATTCTTTCGTGTTTGCTGCTATCTCATTTAAATCCTGTCTGCCTAATAAACTACGAAACTAGAATGACACAACAGCAAACGTGGAAGAATATACATATCAAGTAATGTTTATATTCGTATTATTCTTATGCCTAATAGTGATAAAGTCACAAAAGAAACACGGCAATTGAGTAGATTTTAAAGCTAAGATGACTCTGATTTCTGTGCAGAATGTAATGTACTAAAGAGGCGTCTGCAAAGATTTTCAAACAGAGAAAAATTTTCACTAAACTCTCATTCAGAACATCTTCTATCATACACAGTCTATTATTTGGTTCTTGTTGATCATTATCAAAGAAAGCAGCAGTGTAAGTAACAACAAATAGCAGTCTCTTGCCATTGTTTCGATAATGAGACGATTCCTCTCTCTCTCTCTCTCTCTCTCTCTCTCTCTCTCTCTCTCTCTCTCTTTTTAATTGTAAGTGGCGGTAGCATGCACAAAAGCAAGCCATGATGCGAGCGGCGACAGGCTGTAAACACTCATTATCAGAATGTGACAAACAATGCACAACACAGTACAGTAATGCATTTTCAGCTTAGAGTGACGTAAACACGTATAACAAAGAGAACGGCACTTATCAGTTCAAAGAAAAATAAGCAATCAATTCAAACCAGACGAAGCACGTGAAAACGGAAGGGTATCCGTATAAATATGGATGGAGCGCCTGATGCATAGCAATGGCTACCTGGTAAAGCTTAACTGCTAAGCTTACGACTCGAACCAAACTCCTATAGCTGTTCGACCTAAATTGTGTCTCATATTACAATGGACCAACTTTGTTTCGATTTGGGTGGGGCCTAAAACTTTTCTCTCCCCTTGAATTTCGAGTCTCAAATTTCAGGTGCGGCTTAGATTCGGGAAATTTTTTTTCCTTGATTTCGAGTCCCATTTTGCAGGTGTGGCTTAGATTTGAGTGCGGTTTAGATTCGAGTAAATACGGTAGATAAATAAATTGGTTACACAATTTTCAAGCCATAAAAATAAGTAAATAAAAAATATATCAAGCATTCTTAGTAAAAATATGTGCAGCAGAATGGCCACTTTAATGTGGGTCATTATAACTGATGAAAGCACTCAAAAATAAGAAATCAGACTGTTTGTTCACCATCACTCAACCTAGGTTGAACACTATGGCAGCACAACAGGAAGCAGCTCAGTATTGTGATCCAATGAATACAGTGCAACCATGTTGCACTCAAGAATGTAAAAACCATTCCTAATAAACTAACCACATCGTACTTTTCAGGTTAACTACTATTATACTACTCTATTAACATTATCAAAGTTGCAAGATTAGCTCTGATTAAGTACAAACCTCTCCCAGGTAGTAGTAATCAAGTGGCATCTGGGACTCAGGATATATATTTTCAAGATACCATCGGAAGCTCTTGCACTTCAGGCGTTCTCGAAGAGCTTTCCGCTCTGTCACATCACCTACATCCACTGCTCTTGCACCTGTTTGGACACACATACATGTTTTTCAGATGAATGGAAGAAAACAAGGGACATAAAATTTTACTATACTGAAATGTAAAATGCTTAAAAGACAAAAGCCAATACTGGATCCCTCTAACAGATGCAATTTAAAAAAGTTTGTTTTAAAAATACATCATAAGTTTATTATTATTATTATTATTATTATTATTGCTGTATTTATTATTTCAATGGTATTTGATGCCATATTAGGAGACATATATTGTGTCATTTAAATGAAAGCATTTTGATGTGTGATTCCACAATATTCTGATTTTCAATGAAAATATATGAGAACATAAATAGTATGGCAATCAGTGGAAGGTTAGTATGACTGACCCATATAAAATAACAGAAGTAGTGTTACCAATGAAATGTTATTAATGACTAGTTGCTAAAGAAGCAGAGCACACATTTCATCACTATACATTCACAAAAGAAGAGAGAGAGAAAAAATTTCCAACAACAGAAACAAAAATGACACAGTGAAGATAAGTAACAGTTAAAATGCATGGTTCTGGAAATCTATGAAAACAAATGATTTTAAGATTAACACATGACAGGAAAATCCAGGAAGGAAAATGAAAAATGTAATAAGTGACAATATAAACTCATCCCGGGAAAACACACACACACACACACACACACACACACACACACACACACACACACACACACACAAAACCTACAATGTCCTGATGCTGCATGTCAAGTGGTATAATTAGGAGCACAGGACTGAGAAAATGTTGTGGTGCTTGTTTGTGTTCTCTCTCTCTCTCTCTCTCTCTCTCTCTCTCTCTCTGTGTCTCTGTGTGTGTGTGTGTGTGTGTGTGTGTGTGTGTGTGTTTGTGTGTGTGTGTGTGTGTCCACTGTTCAGATCTTCACTATACATTGAACATTTAAAATTAGTTATTTCATTGTTTATACTTTTAGATTACATACATTAGTAGCAACATCAAAAAATTTGGACCCCCACCCCCCACATAAATACCCACACACTTGTGCACATACTAACTTTGGCATTTGCACAGACAGATACATAAAAGTGTTTACTGAAGCAGGAAAAACAACAAACATTCAAAAGCTAGCCATTATGCATTCTTTCTGCATGTCTGCATGTTTAGGCAATGGTTGTCTTGGCCTCATTTTTTGTAGGGTGTTTCTATCTTGCAATTTAAATCATCATAATATATAAGTGTAACAGGCAGTGTTTTAGTACAAGGTGGAAAGTGGTTTGCATATATGACTAGCCCAAAAAAGGCCAAATATGAATGTGAAAGATGTCCAGAATAAATGATTCTTTTCTTTGACCAACTATGCCTCATATTATTGGACACAGAATAGGCATCACTGCTTCTTTCACTTTCACTAGCACAAATACTGTTACGGATTTCAAAAAATTCAGCAGTTATATTGTGCTGCCAAGATATGTCACAAATCTCAACATTTGCCACTTCTAATGCAGATACTAATGACTGAAACAATAAGCTGTTACTCTACAGTTGCGAACATCCATTCAAGAATATTTCATGGCACAGTTCTTTCTCAGTTTATAATGTAATCCTATGATTTTAGTTGCCAAGTTTCTCCACTGCACAGATCAAATGCAGTGCATTGAAAGGACAGGAAAACAAACTTCTGGCAGTCCAATTGGTGGGGTAGGTGAGCAACCTGTATCCACTTAACTGAATCAGCAAGTCAAACCATTACATCCAAGCACAATCTTGTAGCGTACCCCAATATGAGAGGAATCTCCTACTGTGAGGACATGGGTTGTTTTCCCAACGTTGTCATAACAGTCGGATTGCTCTCACTGTAGGGTCTGAGTGATCAATTCCTCCTCTCTAACTTTCCTGAACTTACCCTTTTCCTCCTCAAGGAATAAACTAATAGTTTTGAAAGCTAGGAATAGTTATTTCACTTTTAAAGGTATCTATTGGTAGTAGTCGAATTTCACACCTTTAAGGTAATTATCAGTGGCATTATTAATTACCTTACACATGTTGAATTCCAGTACCCTCAATTGCCCTGTATGTTTTAGGGATGTCTTTTATGAATGCAAAATGTTAAGTCAATGATATTTGAAGAGAATACAGAAAAATTACCCTCGAGTGGAATCAAACTGCTGTTCAACATTAGGAATACATGGTAATCACAAAAAGTTATTTAAGATGCCTCAAAATAAAGGTTAATTTTGTGTGTCTATTGCTCTATCAATGGAATGAAAAATATATACAAAACTTGGGATAATTACTATCACAGTGAGACAGTTAAAAGCAGCTGACTCTATGATTAAGAGGTATGGCAATTTTGCTACATGTTCGAAATATTAATTCAACTGAGTATTTGGTGTACAATGGATATTTTGGTGTATCTTTCATGTAACAAAAGCAGGTATCATCATATAATGCTCAGTCTTGTGTGATAAAGGCCACCGATACTTATTATTGCATCTCATGAAATTTTGTTGAGACACAAAAGACGTAGCAGATGAATGTCCTGATAATTGAAGATTATTTGTCACTTCAAGCAATGTTTACTCTCACCTACATATGAGATGACAAAAGAAGTAGAAAATAAGTATGAAAAACATAATTTTGTTAAGATCAGATCAGCACCTACATTAGTTGGCTCCTATATTTAGAGCAGACCAATTAAATTTCAAGCGCATGAAAGAATATTTGCTATTTTGTTGTGTAAACAGATCATACCTTCTACAACGGTGCCTTCCCAAATGACATAATGTTCCAATCTCTGAATGTGTTTTTACTGGGCATGTTAGCACATGAACTAAAGAGTTGCAATTAGTGTTCTTTGTGTTTTACCATGCACAAATAAATTAGAATCAAATTACTGACAGTACTACTGAAATTTTAAAAGATAATTTGCTCTACACACATTAACACAGTAAAATTTCTCAAACGTAAGTGATATAGCTTTGTTAACAACCAGGTGATATAATACTTATTTTGTAGTATTAATACAATTTCAGTTTTGCTTATATTTGGTTAACAGACACAAATTAAGACGGGATTACAAAAAAATCATGCATTCATCTCTCTCTCTCTCTCTCTCTCTCTCTCTCTCTCTCTCTCTCTCTCTCTCTCTCTCTCTCATGCACACATCACATCACAAAAGCAACATATTTACTCAACTGATATAAAATATATTTATGGAAGTCAGTTTTCTACAAAGATATGAAGAAGAAAGGCATGACAAATATTAAGATACATAAATGGACCCGAAGCAATACAAATATTATATTCTTTCAAATCTTTGTTAAAGCATGCATGTTACAGATAAAGTGAAGTCATAAGCATTCTGTACTGCAATATCAAACTCCTGGATATCAAACTCCTGGAAATTTTTACACATAAAGACTGTTCAAGTGAAGCTGATTTAAGTCCATTCTGTTGAAAATTATTAGTACGCACTTCCCCAATTGGAAAATGTGCTATTTTGCAAATATTTGGTGTCTCCCATGTATACTGATGCTAACTGCTCTTTACTGTGAAGTATTTCACAGCACTACTGACAGTCAGAACTATTTTCTGTCACTGCTAACAGTCACACAAATACAATCAGATATGTGGAGGCAAGTAAGTACTATCTTGTATCACTTGCTGAAACGTAAATTGGTAAATTTAAAACAATATACTACCAAAGAAAGACAAATGAAATCATCTCCCCTGCTCATTTCCCCCCAGTTTGGACCACAGCCAAGAGAAAATGAATGTGTGTGTGTGTGTGTGTGTGTGTGTGTGTGTGTGTGTGTGTGTGTGTGTGTGTGTGTGAGTAGTACTAGTAGTAGTAAACAAATCAAATTCATGTTCCACCTTGTATGGGTGAGGGAACATTCAAATATACCCTGCTGCAAAATTGCTGTCCACTACCCCACTCCCTGACAAATAGTGCACACGATGAATTTAATTCTGGGGTCAACACTGTCCAGGAGCTTGATAGTGCAGTTTACAAAGATAGGAAGAAGCTCACAGCCTGACCTGGGTTAATGCTGTAATAAAAGTCCTTCCATTCGTCCAACCAGACCTCTGCGAGTCGTGCATTGTTGTGATTCACTATCCTAGAGGTACCACCAGGAAATGTGTAAGGAGTTGACTTGCGGAAGACGTGGCCTACGTGGGAACATGTTGCGATCTCCAGGCTACCTCCACACATCCAAACCTGGCACAGCAAAGGGAAGGCTCACTAAAAATCTGTGTGGGTATGAGGAACAGGGAGGTAAGGTAAGTGTGGGAAAACCACATTTATGGTTCTGGAATTATAGTGAAGTTAGATTTCCATGCTGAGTGGGTAGAACTCGTGCCTCAGAACAAAATCTGAAAGAACTAAAGGTATTTTACAACAATCAGAGTTTCCTGACCTTGAGATTATACAGTATACTTGAGAAAATAAGACAAATACAGATTTTCAGCACTGCAATAGAAGTAATGTGTTACCTAATTAATGGCAAGGGTAGTGGAAGCATTGTTAGTAAACTGCATTCCACTATAGGTGATGACAAAACACAAATGATATTGAATAATGAAGTGAATATTGTGCTGTTACAAAACATATATTATTCCTCAATATGTTACAATGCTACATGACACACAGTGACGAACTATGTACACCCACAAACTGCTGCCACTGAGGTCAACCAAACTGTAATCTCACAGATTCATTATTTTCTCTGCCATGTGACTGTCAGATTGCTACAGAAAATTTTTTATCTATGTGCATCATTCATCAATTAACTAATTTTCTCTGTTATAGCCCTTTCTATATACTTTTCATTTACGTACCAGTTGCAATACCGACAAACTTACCAGCACTTAGCAGTCTTTGAATGTTTTCACTTTCTAACACATCAAACTTTACATGCTGGAAGGCACAGTAAAATAATTTATACATTTTTGTATAATTTTGGTAGCTGACAGTGCAACAACTGTGACAAACACAGAAGAAGCATTTGGTTTTCTGCACAGGTATCAGTGATTACTCAAGTTCGCACTTAGATGTCCTACCAATCCCCTGCCATTAGCAGCGGCAGTATGCATTAACCTATCAAACCACAGGGTGCAAACTCTCACAAACCTTGATATAGCACAAACAAAATAAATTCTTTGTCATCATGTAAAGATAGTGCATGAAGAGAAAGTGTGTCATATTGAGAAACATGTAAAATCCAACAGGCTGCAACTACAATGTGAAGAATAGCATCAGCATTCCCATAAAACATGATGTAGCCAGCCAGACCTTACAGAGAAATGGGATATTTGTTATATTACTAAAATTATGGTGGGAGACTAGTATGTCAGTTGGCCTAGGTCCTGACTGCCCTTCTGATATTTCACAGTACAGTAGAATGTTCCTGTCTCTTAGTACTACACAATTTTTTATTATCTGTAAATGATGCTGTTTGATGTTCCACAGAAAATATCTTATTTACCACCTTCCCTGACACACATGTAACATCTGAGATTGTGAAAGCATGTATATCTGATTATTTATCTAAAGACACATTTTTCTGCTGCAGTATCTTAAGTGCTGCATTATCCTTGTTTGAAAACCCACAAAATCATCTACTACGTGAAGACCTATTTTTCACTGGAAACTAGTTTTGATCCATGAAAGATATTTGTAATCTTTTTCTTCTAGACAAATAATGGCCAAAGGTTCATTAAAAAAAGATAAACATATTTATGCAACTATGAAATCTTTGAGACAGAAGCACTAACTTTGTTTTTTGCAAATGGACTGCTTATAGATAATTATTTTCACCTCAGTCCACAGTAGAACAGAAAAGGGAATGACTAGTAGCAGCACAAAGTACCCTCTGTCATGCACTATAGTGCAGCTTATGGAGAATGTATTTAGATACAGATATTTTTTGGGTCAAAATATTATATATGTATGACACAAATACAGATACTTGACCCTCTTGAGAGTTATACTTAATAAGTGATTTTTGCATTGCTGATGTGGTGCATCAACTGGGAAGTTTACTAGACACTCTGTCAAGAATGGCATCAACGTCACCTGTCAGTTACATGTCTACTTCCACAGTGCTGCACCTAATAATTTAAAATAGCGATAAAAAAGAAAATACGGGGAGAGTGACTGGACAAAAGAGACACCTGTGAGTAGCCAGATACTGTCACAGATAAATTTAGCTGTGTTTACCAAAAAGACGACGACTTGTTGATAAGCAATTCCAAATGGTGCACTTCTTCAATTGAGAAGTACAAGGGAACAACAATGAATACATCTGTTGTGATTCACAAAATAAACAGGCACCTGAGAACGAAATGAAAGCTTGAACATCTCTCCTTCAAATGCCCTACTCCAAACTCATTTCGTTTTTTTCCCCAATAAACACTTAGGCGGATAATAACAAAGCAAGTATAATATCAACTGTAACCCTTCAGCAGCTGCATTACTGGAGACAATTACAGAGTCCTGATGAAATGTGAATAAAATCTGATGCAGTTCTGCAAATAGCAAACTAAAATAAGCTATTAAAAAAATACTTATAGCTGCCAATACATACACATAAAAGTACACACGCTATCCTAGCTTTAGGAACAACTAGTTCTGAACTACTTCACCCTTGAGAGGCAGACCTACAAACAAATCACGGGTATTGCTACAGGAACCAGGATGGTGCTGCCCTATGCCAACCTTCTCAAGGGCTATACAGAAGAGGCATTTTTTCAAGAGCCAGAAGATGTAACTTCTCCTTGGCTTGGTACAGATTTAGTAACTACACCTTTGTGGTTGAGATTCACAGTGAAGAAGAACACCTCCATTTCCTGCAAGAGCTAAACCTCTTTTCCCAGCTCAAATTCAGTTTGAAACTGAATCCCTGAACACTTACACTAACAAACTCTCCCACAAATACCCCATAGATACTGCTCACAAACAAATCTCCCATGCAGTATCCAGCCGTCAACCCATGGACAATACAGATCCCACATCCAAGAAGACTCAGAAGCAGTCCCTTTGTCACCCTGTACCACTCAGCACTTTAATACCTTCATACTTTACTCTGTCAAGGCCAGTGCTGTTTTTCTGGGAGAATGCTGGGGGATGCGTACCCCTAAACTTTTTCATCAACAAAATAATTTTTTTACGATGTTGAGAACTTGGAAGAGTGTTAAAGATTTATTTCACAGAAAAATTTTTTTATTTCATTTTTTCGTGTCGGTAATTGCAATACGAACGATGCCAGTGCAGTTTTTGGTGGGAAAAGTGATATCACTGACTGTTTCAAGCATTTTGAAGCTGCGGCAACCGTTCTCGGCAACTGAATCGTTGGCAACCAGTTCAACAAGCATGTAGTGCTCTCACCAGCTAATAGTGGGCGATGGTAGTGCTAAAAGGATATGCGTACGCTCAAACGCCAAGCTACCGATGGATGTCTCTACGGTCCCACTACATGGCTAAAAGCAGACGGGTGGTACCCCATGCTTCAGTTATAAGTAATTTTCGCTGCATTATATCCAATGTCGGAGCACCCTCAAACTTTTTTTTTTTTTTTTTTTTTTTTAGAAAAAAAGTGCTGGTCAAGGATATACATTTCTCACATCAAACCCCAAAATGAGATCCTCCCTCCCTAATAGCCTCCCAATATCAGCAACTGTCATCTTGTCATTCTCCTAAATTCCATAACTTGTTAGCCAAATCATATGATGTTCCTCAACCCTCATCCTTAGCCCAAGGTCCCTGCTTCTTGTGACAACAGCACAGTGTTTCATAATCACTATTAAACAGCATGAGTGGAGGAATGGGCATAGAGAAGAACTGTCTGCCTTTGTGTACATAACATCTCATTATTTTCTCTAGATCTTAGCTTTGTCTCTTTTTCCTCCTCTCCCCCCCCCCCCTTCTCATTTTCTTGTTTTCACTTTTATGATACACCCCCTCCCCCTTTTCATCTTTGTCTCCTCTCGTCCTCACCACTGTAGGTGGGTCCTGTTCACCCTGCATTGTGAGTGACTCTTTCCTTTTTAATATTCCCTAACTTATCACTTTCTCCTCTTGAAGACAAAATTAATAGTTCCTCACCACATACAGAAAGCACTGAGTCACAGACAGGTACAATGAAAAAGAATGCTAAAAATATTTCAGATTTTGGACAGTCTTCCTTCAGTAGTAGAAAAAACACTGGGGTCAAAGGCACCAACCACCTTACTACCCGGAGACAGTCGTCGTGTGTGCGAATTGTTTTTGTGTGGATGTGTGAGCGTTTTCTGCTTCTGAAATATGACTTTGTCCAAAAGATAAAATGTTTTTAGTGTTCTTTTTTATTGTGCCTGTCTGCAGCTCAATGCATCCTTTATGTGGTGAGCAGCTATCTATTCTTTCCACATGGTTGTTATCCCATCCTGGATTTTCCAATGGTTTTATTCTGATCTAATAGTTTTGAAAGCTAGGATAGAGTGTGTACTTTTACATGCACTCTATGTATTGACAGTGCTAAACACGTCACATCCTAAAGGTGATCATCACCCAACAGTTATCTCATATGTTTTTAGTTTTTCTGAGTTAAGTTTTCTTTTGATAGAATAAATATTTACTTCCAAGTTTGTTTCTGGCTTAATTAGGACACAAACACTCTCACAGTGAACATTTTCAACATCTGCACAGGAGAGTATAATAGCATTAAAGTAAATTCCCACACTTAGGAGCAAATTGGTTCATTACATTAGTTATTATTTCAGTACTGGCATACCGAATAAGTGCTTTCTTTGAACTGATGCTAACAAACATGTGTGTACTGACTACATGTTAATAATCACAGGTTAGTTAAGCATTCCCAAAACAATGCCTTCAAAGCAGTGCAACAAATTCATTACATGTTGAATACCACCCCACTGCAACCACACACAAGTAACATGTTAGCACACCAATGATACTCATGCTGCTAATCAGATTACCTTTTGGGACAGATGACAAAGATATGATAAGTACCTATAAGAAAATGAGATGAATGAAACAGTAAATTAAGGGTTTGTAAACACAGTGCATTTGGAACACACACTGGTTATTTCACAACAAAAGAAAGTCATTGCCAACACAGTCAATTACTCTGTTTCTTGGTTAAAAATACAATTCTGCCAGGATAATTGTTACAACCACATCTAAGGAAGTTAATCTGGTATGTTTATATCTACTTGTTATTAACCTGTCCATACAGAACACTTAAATTATATGGTTACTACTAGGACTCATAAATGAATAGCCAATGCACAGGTTTTAGAGTAGCTAACATGTAAAACAACAGTGAGGAATAAATTTTTATCTAATGATTGTTACCACATCTGTTTCCAGAAAACAAATCAGAAACAGAGAGAGAGGTATGTGCCTTGTTTCTTGATTTAAGAATAAAAACATAATGTATAAAGCACAAAATATAAAAAGGGTAGATTGCTATGTATCACATAGAGGAGGCATTGAGCCACTGGTAAGAGCTATGAAAAAAATGCTATATTTATATTCAGCTTTTGGACTAAGTCCTCCATCTCACTTGCGCACACGTACATGCGCGCTGCGCGCGCGCACGCACGCACGCACACACACACACACACACACACACACACACACACACGGCCACTGTCAACTAGCATTAGGGCCTCAGTGCCCGGAGCTGACAGCGGCCATTTTATGCTGATTGTGCTTGTATGAATATGCGTGCGTTTTCTATGTGTGATGAAAGACTTAGTCCAATAGCTGAACATAAATACAGTATCCTTTTCAGTGTGCTGTCTGCTACCCAACAGTTCCTCTATGCAGTGAGTAGCAATCTATCCTTCCCATATTATTTTTATTCCATCCAGTATTTTCCATTGTTTGAAAGCATAAATTATGACGTATTCCCAATTGCACTTTTCTTTCTTACTGAATTACATAAGCTCCACATAGGATTCAAACAACTGACGTGCACCAACATAACCGTTATTCGTTAGAGCAAAGAGTTATTGAAACCCGAACCCACATGCCGACCAAATGGCTAACTGCCATGATGATTATTCGGTCTGACCGATATGTCGGCAGGCCTGTAGCTGACCTGGATTCATGGCATAGTAAAAGTCACGCCACTCGTCCATCCAGACCTCGGCGACACGGGCGGCGTTGTGCAACACTATCTTAGACACTCCGCCAGGGAAAGTGTAGGGGGACTTGTCCCTGAACACGTGGCCGACGTGCGAGCAGGGGATGATCTCCAATTTTCCGCCGCACTGCCACACCTGCAAACACAACGCTCATGCTCCGCACAGTTTTCTGCAGCTTTATGTGGTACATGACCCAACATTCACAGCAATATAGTCTATTTCAAGCAGATGATCAGTCTGTCATAACAAAACAGGTATACTACCTAATATTCATGGGTTAATTTAACATTGACTATTTGAAAAGTTAACAAGTTAAAAGTAGATAACAATAGTTGTACAATACAGATTCTTTCTCTAGTGACACTATAAAATTATGTGTGTATATCAAATCAGTCATACACAGTATTTCCATTAACTACAGTTTCCTCTCTTCTATATTAAATGGGCCTTATTCTCACTCTTTAAACAATGATTATGACACATCCAATAAATGCAAAAAACAGTCCTGTCTCAATATTCTAAAAGGATTATGATGTTTTGAAGGAAAAAAAACAGACAATTGTCTTAATGGGAAAATCTCAACATTATCTTTTATCAGAAGCTTGCAACCATAATCCCTTCCACATGACTATGACCAAAAAAAAATTGTCGCTATGTGATTGGTGATTATAACTGAAGTCATTAATGTTGTAATTTCTCTTGATTCCCTTAACTGATGAGATTACTGTACCTTATGGTTTCATCAAACATACCTTTCATTGGTGTCCAAATAAAAATAGTCTATAATGAGAAACAACTTGTAACATTGGTCCACTGGAAATAGTGGTTATGTTCTCCTAGACAAAATAGGTTACAGGAATTAGACATGCAGTTTTCATGGAAAATGTGCTTCCCTCCATTATTGGAAAAGATTGCTTTAATTGCAAGACTGAATTGAGATCCTGTCCATTCTAGTCGGCACAACATGAAGCATGAACTAACAGATTTTTCCACCTCTTTTTGGTAGAACAACATTATAAATGAATAGCACAATACTATGCTTTTCATTAATAATTATGAAATATCAGCTAAGTCAAACATTATGTAAAACATTATGGCAGCAGAGACCGAAACAAATATAAAATAACACAAACAGCAACTTCCAGAACCAGCTTCTCCACCCTATTCCCACACAATTAAACAAAGGTCGATGTGGCACCTAGATTTTTATCAAATATTACTCCATTTTGCAATTTTTCTTACAGCTAGTGCTCAAAAATGATGTGCTAATTTAATTTTTATTAACTACCAACACCCTTCCCGCACCCTCTCATCCGCTTTATGTTTTACTCCACTAGATTTCTGTGAGCAATAGAGGCAACGAGACAGTAGTGTAACATCAATGATGTGATGCAAGACTGGATTACACAATGGTGGGATGGGAAACAGACCACGGCCTTTTCCAGAGGACCATCCCAGCTTTCACCATTTACAAAATTTAATTTTGGTTTATGGATCCTGAATTGCTAAGTTATCTGGTGTGCTTTTGTTCATTACTGTGATGTTTTATTTATGTACAGTACACAAGTAGCAGTAACTTCATACCTATTGAATACTGAACACACATTCATATTTGCATTCAAAACTGCCCATACTTTAATATTCTCAAACAACATGGGACAGCTGTGAAGTGATCAAATTTAATTCATTACTGAAACTACTGTTTTCCATGATGAAATAGTTCCTCTGCATGGAATTGTGTACTATGAGGGGGAAAAAAATTCAGCATAATTGTGTACTATGAGGCAAGAAACTCTAAAAAAAAAAAGTCAAAATAATTTAAAGAAACAGAAACAGTCCTAGTACACACGATACGACACAAATTGTAAACTAGTCCACTAATTGACTAGGGAAGGTACAGACAGTAGAGATATGCCTCACTGCAATAAAAATGTGGCATAAAAATCTATCAAAAATGACAAATTTTAAATCCCAGCTGCAACAACCCACAAGCATCTAAAATATAGCATTCACATCAGGAGATTCATAAAAGACTATCCATACAATTTCAATAAAACACAGCAAAATAACTAGATAAGATCAAGAATTAAATATCAGTGCACACACAGTTAAAAGGGTGCTGATTATTTTGGCTAGGTGCCTATTTAAATAAAATGGGTGACCAAGCCACTATGTGACACATTAAACTCTTACACTCAATATTTTGGGAAGGAGTCCTAACGTCACACAATACCTTAAAACATGAATCACACTCATCTCATTATCAGTTAAAATAGATGACAGCCCTGTTGGAGACCAAGGTCTATGATAAGGTGGTCTACAAAGATACTCAATTAAAATAGGCTGTATTGACACCTGTGTTCCACATCACTGATGCAGTAGTGGCTCCTTGCAATGGAGG
This sequence comes from Schistocerca piceifrons, assembly GCF_021461385.2. Taxonomy (NCBI): domain Eukaryota; kingdom Metazoa; phylum Arthropoda; class Insecta; order Orthoptera; family Acrididae; genus Schistocerca; species Schistocerca piceifrons. The sequence goes on from NC_060139.1 coordinate 188,553,948, forward strand.
AGAAAGCCATGTGTCAATGGGCAGTATCCTACTCTGGCCTGTAAGGTCTACTTCTTCAGCTCAGCTCATAATGGTCGACAGGAGGTAAGCCGTGGTCGCAATGAAGGTTTCACTGATGGCAGCTTATTACTCTTCACTACCAGCCATTTAGCCTCCCACAAACACATGGTCTTCTGGGTCACATATGTGGGGGTTGAACAGCAATCAGGAGGTGGAAGGGGGCAAGCTGCCTTGGCAGCCATGTCTGTGAGTTCACTGCCCCAAATCCTTGTATGTCCTGAAACGCAGTAGAAAATTATTTCCTTTTCATGTCTTTCCAAGAGAAAGAGAGTGTCCTGCACCTCTTGCACAATCCTACCTACTGGGTACATCAGACCAATGAAGAAGGGCACTTTGGGAATCTGAGCAGATGAGAAATTTCTTGCCACTACGTCATCTCATGTGCTCTATTGCCCTCAGGATAGCAACCAATTTTGCATAATAAATTTAAACTGCTCTGGGACCCCTATCCTAGGCCAAAGTCATAGAATATGGAGCACCTGATAAAATCCCCCTGCATAGGATCATCCAAGTAAACACTAATGAAATGTAGGTCGCAGTTTAAAATCTTGTAAAATTTTGAAAGTACAGGGTGAGGCAGTGAAACGGCACGATTTTGTAAAACCACCAAAGATTTATTTACAAGTAAAATCATAATAGTTGAACATGGATCTCAAGTACAAGAGTGGAAATTAAAGATTTAACTTAAAAACAATCATTTTTTAAATATGGTGTCAGTGAGGTGTCGTCCTTGGTTTTGCACACATTGTCTAAGCCTGAGATGAAATTGTCCCATGACGTTTCGTAGCATCTGTACTGGAATGTTGTTAATTTCCTGTCGAATTCGCTCCTTCAGGTCTTCTTTTGTTCTTGGTGGATTTTCCTGGAAGCCTTTGCACTTGAGGTAGCCCCAAAGAAAAAAAAGTCTGGTGCCGTCGGATCTGGTGAACGGGCAGGCCAGGGGAAATCGCCATTCCTGCTGATTAGACGTCGTGGAAATGCAAGTCTGAGCAATTCCATTGAGACATTAGCAGTATGGCTTGTTGCACCATCTTGCTGGAAGAGTGTTTCAGCATCTGGATCATGTCGATCAATTCCAGGCAGACCAAAAATGGTCAACATGTCAGCATAACGTCCAGAGTTTACCGTCACTGTGTTGCCATCTTCATCTTCAAAAAAATAGGGCCCCACGATTCCACGAGATGACATTGCGCACCAGACTGTTACTTTTTCAGAATGGAGAGGTTTTTCATGAAGTTCGTGCGGGTTATCTGAGGACCAATATCTGAAGTTTTGCTTATTTACGTACCCACTAAGATGAAAGTGGGCTTCATCACTCATCCATAAGTTATGCACTCTTTCTTCATTTCGTTCAATAACGTTAAGCATTGACTGGCAAAAGCATATACGGTTATTGTAGTCATTAGGTTTAAGGGCTTGCACTACCTGAATTTTGTATGGATGATAGTGAAGGTCACTCTTCAAAATCCGTCTTACTGATCGATTGCTGAGACCAAGTTCTGCGCTGTGCCGTCTCGCGGATTTTCGCGGACTTCGTCCCAACGCTTCGCGCACACGATTAATGTTCTCAGGTGTCCAGATTGTTTTTGTGCTGCCGCCTCTTTTCTTTGTTGTGCTAGCAGTAGCTTCAAAGGTTTTAACCCAAAGGAGAATGGCTTTCCTTGATGGCACGGGAGCCCGTGGCGGCAGGTTGAATTCACGACGAAAGGCGCGTTGAGCACCAACCACACTATCCGCGTTTTTGTAATATGCCTTTACGGCATATGCACGTTGCGCACTCGACCAACGCTCCATGGCTACTGAAACTTCCACCACTCTAGACGCCCTAGGTCACTTCCCCCACTCTCGCAACCCCCCTCCGCGCCCGACAACCACTATCTAAATCGTGCCGTTTCACTGCCTCACCCTGTATAAGATGGTGCACAGTTCTTCCTGTGCTCAGTGAATTCGAAAACTAACCTGAGCCTCTTTAGTAGCCAATGGACTCATTGCCCTGGTGATCTTGGAACAGCCAGAGTCCTGTGTGCTTGACATATGATGAGGAGGAAATATCAGACAGACAGCGGAGGCTTACTAGCCTCTGCACACAAACTTGCAACTGGACTCGTCCGACAAGCACAATACTCTCATGGTGAACTACATTCAGCATTCTGAGGTATGAAAGACTCACAGATCCATAAATCTGGCATCCGTATTCAAGCAAGGTTCCCGCAAAGACTTCGTAAAACTGGAGCAGAACTGCCCCGTCGGCTCCCATACACTGATGAGTGAGGCATTTGGAGATGTTTCAAGCCTTGAATTTTCTTAATTTCTGATCTTTAAGGTGTGGTGGCCACATTAGCCATTCACCAAATGTGAGGCACAGATATTTCAGCTTTTCCTAAAAAGTTTGAATAGTATCCCCCTGTTTTAAAACAAGACTCCAACTCCCAGAGAAAAAAGGCCAGGTGTTTCCTTCCATGTTAGTGGAATGGAAATCAAAACCCACCTTCTCCTGTGTCAACTGATAATGACAGAAAGTTGGGTCCCAGCTACAATCAGCTGTAATATTTGTATAATATTCAGCCAATGTCTGAGTGATGTCTCCCAGCAGTGTGAGGTGGCACCTCCATTCTCTTACAGCTGCTACTAGTGGATGGGAGCTTCACCTGAAAATCCTCCTAATCGCTTCCCAAAACTTTACTTGTGGATGTGGACCCACTGCTGGAGCTCAGGAACTCTTGCCAAGACCTTTCCTCATTTTCTCAAGTTATTCTCCTTCCTTTTTCCCTTGCCACCCAAAAGGTTGCAAGTTTCCCATCTCTAGGGCACCAACTGAACCTTCTTGTAGCTACCCTCCTGTCCCTGATTGCAGAAAAACACTCATCAATCCACCAAGGGACTTACTGCTTCCTCGGATTTCCTGAGACTTTGGAATGGATGCAATAGTGGCTTCTTGTATCATGGCTTTAATGGGATGCACCTAGTCATGGACGTACCCACATTGCTAAAAAACAGCTAAATAGCTGTAAAGGATCCAGTTAGCCTCTCTGAACAGGCATCTCAGCAGCCTCCTTTTGAGATCTGCTCCATCTGGCAGATGGATCCAGATTGAATAGTGGTCATTGCCATGAAGTTTGTCATCCAACTCCCACTGGGCAGTGCCCACAAAGACACGTGAGCAAAAGAAGAGGTCTACGGCTGTACATGAACCTGTACGGATGCTGAAATGAGTACCTTGACTCATGTTCATCAGTGTGATGTTTTCAGTTTGTGTGCAATCCTTAAGTACTTGATCCCTGAGACAAGTGGTGTTGGATCACCACAGTCCACTGTGTGTATTAAAATCTCCTAAAAAGAGAAAGGTATGGGGCAGTTCCAGCAACAAGCTGTTGAGGATCTCACCGTCAACTTCTCATGGTGCAGTAGGTACAACATAGCAGACTGTGACCTAATGCCGACCGCTAGTAGTGTTGCGATTAAGAGCACTGTTGAGGAGTGGAATGTGTCCTTAATGAACATCGCTACCTCACCTTTAGCCCTATCACCAATAAGGTAGTCTTTTCTGAGGGGGTGATAGCCTCCAAGAAGAGGTGTGTCAGTGGTTTTAAAATGGGTCTCCTGGAGACACAGGCAGACAGGCTTGTCCTCTAAGATGAGCCTCAATTCCCCAATCTGGATCCTGTATCCATTAATATTTTACTGAAGTATGGGAACCATTTCAATGATGTTGTTTCAATTTACTCCTATCTTTGTGTTGGGATGCTGAGGCACTTGTAGAGCAAGGGGGAGCGGAGGGGCTGTTACGGTCTCGTCATAAGGCATCTAACTCTATGACACCCTCCTCGTCAGTCAGATATGCCAGAATGATGTTTGATGACACCTGGAGACAATACTGTGAATCTTTCCCCGTCCCTTTTCCCTTCAAGGATGATGGAGCAAGGTGACATTGGAAGACACTCTGCTTTTGGGCTGCCTTGTCCATGTTCACTGCTGAAGTGTTGCACTTGTGTGGGTGTCAATGTTACCTGGATTGGTATGCCTTTTCTATGTTTGCTTTGGGATGTACAGCTGCAATTTGGGTGCTAGTGGTGGGTAATAGTTCACTCGGCATCAAACACATTGAAGCACTTTTTTGGAAACAGGTTTATTCAACGAGGAAGCAAAAAATGTAGGAAAGACAGGGGTTTCATAGCCTCATATTCCTTCTTGGCTGCCCGCATCTCGTGGTCGTGCGGTAGCGTTCTCGCTTCCCACGCCCGGGTTCCCGGGTTCGATTCCCGGCGGGGTCAGGGATTTTCTCTGCCTCGTGATGGCTGGGTGTTGTGTGATGTCCTTAGGTTAGTTAGGTTTAAGTAGTTCTAAGTTCTAGGGGACTGACGACCATAGATGTTAAGTCCCATAGTGCTCAGAGCCATTTGACCCTTCTTGGCTTCAGCATAAGGAAACCACTTTGTCACTTTTATTTCCTGGATTTTAAGCTCTTTGGCAAATACTGTGCAGTCTTTGCTCCACATTGGGTGACTCCCAGAGCAGTTGGTGTATACCACTGGAAAAGGGCAGTCAGTACCACATTCATGGGCTGCCTTTCCACATTTCCCCCAAGTTCCTTCACCTCTGTAACTCAGGGTTGTGTGGCAAAATCGATGGCAGTCATTTTTATCTCCCCATTATTCCAGCACATTCTTTGTACAATGTTGAATAAGACCAGTGACACCCACTCTTGCTTCAGTTCCGAGATGTCGAAGTCCATTATATCATAGGACTGACTACATCCGTGCTCGAGTTGAAGGAGTTTTAAGTCTCAACGCTATCACAGTGGCCCAGTTTTTTTTTTTTAAATTCCATAGAAGCCCCACCTGCTTTGACCCGTTAGTTTCAACCAAAAAGATTTTAAGGTACCAACCTGACCCTTTATGAATATAGAAGGGCGACACTTTTTCAAATGTCCCCTCCTCCTTGTTCAGTAGAAACACAATCTGGTTTATGACTCCTTGATCCCTATTACAAAATACAATCTCATTAACAGGAGAACCAACCTCCCTCAGTATTTTTGTTGAATAGGTGCGAATACTTCCAGATGGTACATCCACTGCATTGAGAGTGGAAGTACTAATTTGATTCACCATGGTTTTCCCTCGAGCAGCTAGGGACATGACAGTCCACCCAGACAGAACCCACTTGCCTGGGTAACCCTTACACAAAGTGGATGTGTTATTCTGATTATGATGCAAAGTTCCTTTATGCATGCATGCATGTCCATTGCAGTGACTACAGCTGTTATGAAATACATTACATGTATTCACAATTGTGAATAAGGACAACCATCAGCTGTAGAATGGAATGACTGCAATGAAAATTTGTGCCAAACCAGGTCTCAAACCCAGATTTCCCGCTTACTGCAAGTGGTCGCCTTACCATTTCACGGCCAGACCCATGGTTGACAACATATGGAAGTTTGGGTCTGGCCATGAGTCGTGCATGGATAGCCAAATGATAAGGCGACCTCTCGCGATAAGCGGGAAATCCAGGTTCGAGTCCCTCTCCGGCACAAATTTTCATTGTCCTCATTCCATTCTACCTGATGGTTGTCCTTATTCACAATTGCAAATAAATTTAATGTATTATATAAAATTAGGTGCGATGGCAGGTCCCAAGAGGTTGCTTAAAAATGACTTCCACCTCACCAGCCACACATCTCATCAGTGCACACCATACCTTGACACTGACACCTTTCTTTATAGAGGTTTTTACCATTCTCACGATTCGGGTGGTTAAGCCACGATCTCCACTCCCTGTGACACACAACAATCCACCAATGCACCACATGGTCGTCGCAAAAGAATAGCCACAGCTTACAGTTACAGAGGACTGGCGACCTTGGATCACTAAACTTCTCGCAACAAATGAATACTAAGCTCTCTCAGGTGCTCGCCGTTTGAAACAACTCGAGATGCAAACGAGGCTTTATCAAAAACATCACGGATGTGGCAAGCATTACACCCCTCTACCCCACAGGGAGGGAGGCAGGGAGGGAGGGGGGGGGGGGTGAGGGGAAGGGGGGATTTAAAATCGCATTCTATTTGACATCAAAGTTCCTACATGATTGGACATTTCTTTCTGCAACTATTTTCAGAGAACTGTTACCACCCAGCTGCTGTAAAAGCATATTATGTGCAAATACTATGCTGTAATGTTTATGGGCATTGTTATGGGCTTTGTCTTTGAATTCTATCAATAAATCATGTGACTGAACACCGGCTACTGAAGTAACTGTTTCTATGTTGTACAAACAACATTGTTCACCACTGTATTTAGTTCCAGGAATAAAGCAACAACTGCGAGCTCAAAGACAAGGTATCAAATGCCAACGGAACTCTATGTTTTCTGTGTACGCCAGTTTTCAAACTGTCCGCGAGTTCAGAGGCAGCACTAGAAACAGAGAGTTACAAATGGTCTTAAGACTCTATTTCAACTAGATACTGAAAAATGGTACATCTTGCAACTAAAGCTACTAAGAGTTAAATCTGCTTCCTCAATTTTAGGTGGACTTACCCTGAAAGACATTTCCAGATTTTCACCACCCCAGATGTCCATTCCTTCATCATATGCTCCTAATTCATAGAAGTAATCACGGTCAATTGAAAACAATCCACCTGCCATTGTTGGTGTCCGCAAGGGGGCAGTGCGATCTCCACTCCGCCTGTCCATTTCCCTCTGAGGCACCCGGTACCTGTAAAACACAGATGCTGACCACTGTTGGTATGAGCTTGATTTAACTTCCAGTGAGTCAATTACAAGTTACATGTTTCTGTCTTGTTCACTTGAACACTTTTACAATGTTATCACAAAACTTTTCCAGCAGAAAATTTTATATTACTTTGTTGGGATACACTATTCGGATACAGTTTGTATAATTATTATTAACATGACAGGTTTCTAGCCACTTTAATAATGTAGTCCTAACAGTTGAGGTGAATAAGGATGAAGACTTTTTAACTTTGTAACACACACTTTTCTCCAAAGTTAATCCCTAGGATCACTGTGATGCTATGGCCTAGAGAGTATGTGTATGTATGTGTGCATGCATATGCCCACATGTCTGTGAAGGTACTTGTTCTCATGCTTTATAAAAACAAGGCTATATCAATTATTTTGATTTGTTGTTTAACTGTTAGCATTTTTTCCTTGTGGTAAGTATTTGCCTACCTCCCAGATAACAGTATGACCTTCCATCCTGTATCTTCTACTTTTGCTGCTATTGATTTACTGACAATTTTTCATTCTTTACAAAAATTGTCTGTAAATATTACAGATGGTCCTTCTTTTACTGGCAGCAAACTCTAGAACAACCAACTGGATCCCTTTTTACGAATAACACTTTGTCGACAGTAAGATCATTAGACACACATAATTAGCTTAGTTTCAATACATTTACAGTCTATACACCTCTTCTTCTCCAATATCTAATTTTCCATTGTGATTTTACATTATTAGGACTCAAATATATGTTCAAACTGTTGTCTTTCTGCACCTTTTCTGTCTCATTCATGATTTTCTTTTCTGTTTTACCACTGTCTCATTCATCATTTTCTTTTCTGTTTCACTATTTTCCTTGTTTGCTTAATTGCTGCTGTTTTGTCTTGCACTGCATGCACCTGATAGACATATCACTAACTTGGTAATAGAGCTGTATCAGGAACACAGCTGGTAGGAAATGATTAAAGTACTGACAACACAAAAGGGAGTAAATTTCTCTCTTTCCTACCTGATAATCTTTGTGTTAAGTAATGTTAAGTTTCCACAGTTTTGCGCTACAAATATTTGTGAAAAAAAAAAAACCATTTTGTCACATGTTCAATTAATACCAAAATAGTAGGCAAATCATATCAGCCAAACACAGAAGATCATTTTGATTCACAGCAGATCGTAAACCATCCTCAACAATGCTAGCTGTGCTAGCAATGTAAGGTAAACTGCAGAGCAGTCAAAGTTCAGCAATCAGTTTCTAGTTGGTCCAGGTTTTATTTTATTTATTTTGACCTAATATCACTTTTATCTCTGGAAAAACTTTTCAAAATGTGGTTGCTCATCAAACACACACACAAATTCATGCTATTAAGAACTCGTGCCCATATTGTAACACAAATAATGTTACTCCAAGTAAATTATCTGTTTTTTATATCAAACAATGGAAAATCTAGGGCGGAATGTAACAATATTATGAAAAGGAAAGTCGCGACTCAACATAAAGCAGAGATGCTAAGCCGCATATGGGTAAAAAAAAAAAAAAAAAACACACACACACACACACGCACGCACGCACGCGCGCGCGCGCGTGCGACTGCAGCCTCTGGCAGCAGAAGCCACACTGTGAGCAACAGCAGCAATGCATGATGGGAGTGGCAATTGGGTGGTGGTAAGGAGGAGGTTGGGGCGAGGAGGTGCAGTCGGGAGGTTAGACAGAAGGCAGGGGAGAGGTGGGGAGGCAGCGGGAAAGGAGAGAAGTGAAAAGACTGAGTGCATTGGTGGAATGAGGGCTGTTTACTGCTGGAATGGGAACAGGGAGGGTGCTGGACGGATGAGAAAAATGACTGACAAAGGCTGAGGCCACGAGGGTTACGGGAACATAGGACATATTGCAGGGAGAGTTCCCACCTGTGCAATTCGGAAAAGCTGGTGTTGGCGGGAGGAGCCATATGGCACAGGCTGTGAAGCAGTCATTGAAATGAAGGATGTGTGTGTGTGTGTGTGTGTGTGTGTGTGTGTGTGTGTGTGTGTGTGTGTGTGTGTAAAACACATGCTGTTGTGTTGGGCATATATATGTATATATTTATCTCCTGAGCATGCTGGCCAACACGACATCCTTCATTTCCCTGACAGCTTCACAGCCTGTGCCATATGGACCCTTCCCACCATCAACAGCTCTTCTGAATTGTGCATGTGGGAACTCTCCCTGCAATATATCCTATGGTCCTGTAACCCTCATGGCCTCAAACTTCTTTCAAGGTGTATACACGGACAAGGAAAAGAAATTCACGGATTTATCCCGGATCTCCCGGTTAAAAATTCATTTTCTCCCGGGTGAAAACACACTTTTTCCATGTTAAATGACAGTATACTTTCCATCGGAACTGTAAAACGTATCCTTTGAATGGATATGGTTTTACACAGAAGCGTAGAATTTCCCGGCGCTTTAGAAAACGAAACTCAGGGCGAAAAAACATGTTTTGGAAAGATCTTTGATGTGCAGCAACAGGAAAATTTAATGGTTTAAATTAATATACATAGCAGTGCTACAAGAAAAGCAAAGCTTTCGCATATAGTATTTGTCTCAAAGATTAATATGCTACAAGAGAAGCTAAGCTTTCATATGTAATGTTGATTTGTTTAGCGCATGTTACACTTTAAGATACATCACACAAATATGCCAGTAAATTTTTTAATACCGACATAAATCTCTGATCTTCTGGGCTAGAAATTTTCTAAATGGCTTGTCATCAAAGAGTTGATTTTTAAAAGAGATTTAGGAAATTCATCGTACATTCTCGCACGTAGTTCATCTTGCGTAAAAGAAAATTTACTTTGAAAATAATGCTTTTTGAACAACAATTCGCAATATTTTCCCGCGACTTGTTAGAAATAGATTCATTTAAGGCTTCAGCTGTTGCCAGACAGCGCCAGATAAGAGGTGTCACCGCTTGCGCAGCTATAGTGACGTAGGATGCCCATATGTTCGTACGTGTAAAACATTAAAAGATCTTACATCTTGTTAATAAAAGAAACAAGACATCAGAGGATAATCCAAGAGTGTCGGAATTTCGTGAACCATACTAAAATGCATAGTCCGCCTTACAGTGCACATTCGTATGTCCAGATTCCCAATGACGTAGGACTTGACCTGATATGAAACTTTTCAGTGTGGTTTTCGGGACGTAAATTTTCTTCTACCAGTACTATATTATCTCATGTTTGCTTCTTTGTTATAGCATAATGCCATACGTGCTAGAAGATTAAAACATGCACTTGAAACGCAGCGAACAGTTGAAACTAGCCAATAGTGTGGAATTAGACACTTCGTTTCAAATAAATTCACTGCCTCAGCAGGAAACCCTTTTAAACGCCAAATTTCTTTAGCAAACTAACAAAAATAACTTTATTGTTCTGCAAGGCGATTAATGCTTGACTGTCAGAAAGGTGGAAACAAAATAAAATCTGAAACTAGTAACATATTTTAGCCTTCCGTAATTTTTTGAATGTGTTTTAATTCACTTGATAGCTCCCAGCCACAGAAATCTGTCTTGTTTTCATTTGACGTGAGAGCAGTAAATGAAGAGGAAACAGAAAAATCACTAAATGTAAACACGGGTCACATGGAGACTACTCCCCCTCCCCTCCCCCTCCCACTATAACTCAGACTGCTCTGCGCATCAGACATCTAAAAAAAGACTTTTCAAAAATAAGTTCATTTTGCAGCGCACATCTTTCTGAAGAGTCCGATACATAAAACATATATCTTTGAGGAAATGTAAGACACGTTATTTGGTCTTAAAGTGTGCAGTGCAGTGCCACGCCTCTTCAAACAATATTCTTATAGCGCACGTCACTGTATTTAGCGCTGTGGAACTCAAATGTGTATATTTTGTAATGGATGCCATCAAACTATTTCACGACAGTGGACATTAATATTTCCTTAAGTGCCTATCCTGCTCCCAGTGGGCCAGTTTGACATTCGGCCCAACCTCTCGCAATTAATACTGGATAGGATTGAGAATGAGGTCCCGAATTCAAGTCTCGGCCTGGCACACAGTTTTAATCTGTCAGGAAGTTTCAATACTGGATAGGATTATTTGCAACCAGGAGAATAAGTACTCTTCAGAAAATCTGGACTCTTTATTGCCTATTAGCAAATAACTTGCTCTTCTGTGTAACATAAAATTAAATATAGGATACCTAAAACAAGTAAAGACAGGAGACAGGCAAGACAGTACACATTTCTTCAATCCTTAGGTCCTAGCGATTTTTCTCTAATCTTGCTACAGCTTTACATGGCGTTCTTTCCTTTCTGCGAAAGAACTATTACCTTATCAAAATTCGTCAAACATTTTGCTACGTGAAAAATGGAAACGTCATTGTCTAATACTGAAAAAGCTGTTAATACGATTAGTACCTAAGACTGGTGAGGTTTCTAGATCTGATTACGTCTATTTTGTCACTGTGTGCCGCATAAAATGAAATAGGCCTTTCTAATATTGCAGCAACTGTAACACACACCAAATAAGCGACACTGTTTTGGCAATAATGCTCATTTTTATAATATGACAAAATAATTCACAAAGTATCAATAAGAAATACCTACTTGGCCTACTACAAGCAAAAAGCTTTACGTTAGAAAATAGTTTCACATTTCATTCATTCGCTCCAGTTTCTCATACACGAGACCGAAAAATAGAACGAAATTTTTGTATGAATTTGGGATCGTCATATTCTTTCATAATTTGTGTGATGTCCCTGTTTCTTCTCCTTCCTCGTTCTAACAAACAGTCTTATCATCACTAATTCTGTAACTATTCCTACCACTGTCAAAACTCTTTCTCCGGTTAACTTTACTACCCCTGCCACAATCACCGGTTTAGTTATCCAGAGATTATTCTCCGGTTAGTCGTTATTACAAGTTTGTACAATGCGTTTCCCAAGCTACTTCCAGAATGGGACTTAAGCGGCTGCTAGCCAGGGACTGCAACTGGCCCTGTCTAGTGTAACGATCTGGCCAAAAATTTTCTGTCAATATTTCACTTTCATGGATACATCGATAAGATAATACGTAATCTTTCTTACCTGTTATTCCTGTTAGTCGTTTATTTCCACTCTGGTGGTCTGAATCTATGGATTTCGCTAGTAATTATAACAATGCTGAACATTCGCAAAACGAAGCAACCACATAAACAAGCAGCAGTTGGCATTCTCCGGTTCGGTTTTATTCCGCTCAGCTCGTTAAGCCCTGTCCCGTTGCCAGAAGCGGGAAAAGGTACTAAAAAGCCTTTGACACATTCTGCTGTTGGCAGACGCTTGTACGAGCACTTTGTTATTTTATATGGTGCATTTCCTTTGCAATTTAAGTTTTATTTTTGTTTTTTTCACTCGTTCATGTTTTAACACTGCAGTATTATTCTGCAGTAGCGGGATATAGTAATATCCTTTAGTTTGAGTATCGGTTCTTACCAGTCAAAGTTACAAAAAAATTAACTGAAAACTTAATAAACGAAAAATTCCCGGAATTCTAAAAAATTCCCTCACAGATTCTTGATTAAGTTTAATTCTGGGGAGTTTGGTGACCAGGGGAGTACCGTGAACTCATCCTGGTGCTATTTGAACCATGCATTTGCACAGTCAGCTGTGTGACATGCTTTGCCTGCTGATAGATGCCATCATAATGAGGAAAATCAAACTTTATTTTGGGGGGGGGGGGGGGGGGGCATGGTCCCCAAGGATGGATGCATACTTGAGTTGATCTGTCTCTTCCAGAACCACGAGATCACCCACGGAATGCCACGAAAATGTTCTCCAGATGATAACACAAACTCCTCTGGCCTGTACCCTCTGAAGATTGTTGCAGGATGCTTACTTTCAGACATTAAACAATGGACACCTCGACAGCCATCTGTCATATGGAGCATAAAACATTTTCCTCAGAAAGCCACTTGTTGCCACTCAATGTATGTCCACATGTGGTGCTGTCATGCAAATTCTCCAGCCTTCATCATCAATGAACAGCAGTCAGATGGGTAAATGACCCATGCGCCTGCTGCTGAGGCCCATTCACAACAACATTCACTGACTGTGTCATTGAGGAGACGCTGTTAGCAGCCTCCTGCTTCATCTGGGTGGTCAGCTGCTTAACAGCCACATGTCTGTTTACTTGTACACATCTCAGCAGCCGTTTTTTGCCCCTGTTGTCCATGGCCCATGATATACCACAGCTGCTTCAGTTCCAGTTCTGGACAACACCATTTTGTCATGTTGATGTACTGTGACCACAGTGGCACACAAACAATTTACACACTTAGCCATTTCGGAAATGCTTCCACCCTTGGCCCAAAAACCAATGATCATGCCCTTTTGGATGTCAGATAAATTGCTCTGTTACCACATTGCAACAATGATTGCAGAGTTTTCTGCATCCCCGACATGTTTTATATACCCTCCACTGCTAGTGCTGCCACCTGCCATCTGTGAGTGGTTATTGCACATTGACATCGGACACAGGTGCTGGTCACAGTAACATGACTGGACTACGTACCTAAAGCAGAGTGTATGTATGTATGTATGTATGTATGTATGTCCAGGGTCGCTTCCCAAACCCCTGGATCAGTGTCAACTAAATTTCGCACAGAAGCAGAAGGCTTCACATATATCAGGACTGTGGGGTTTATAATGTCCTAGCTCCAATAGAAGCTGATATATGGGCAAAAACATGTTGAACAGAGCAAGGGGAAGAAGGAAATGGACAGAGGGAGGGGAGATGCATGAGGCACGTGGAAGGTAGAAGGTGTAGAGGGCCGGTGAGAAAGAGGGGTAGTGGGCAGATGGAAAAGGAAGAGGGGTAGTGGGCAGGTAGGAAAGGTAGAGGGTGAGGTGAAGATGGAAAAGGAAGATGCAAAGATGCAGAGGTAAATGGAAGAGGGGATGTGCAGATGGAAAAGGAGGAAGAGGAGGAGTTGTAGATGGAAAGAGTAGGGGAGGTGCAGATGAAAAGACGAGGGGGAGTGTAGATGAAGAGAGAGGAGGTGGTGCAGATAGAAGGAAAGGGAAGGTGCAGATGGTCAGGGTGAGGGTGGAGGAAGATATGATCAGAGGGTGGAAGAGATTGGGAGGGGGGGAGAGGGGGAGAGAGAGAGAGAGAGAGAGAGAGAGAGAGAGAGAGAGAGAGAGAGAGAGAGAGGGCGGGGGGGGGGGGGGGGTCATTATAGGGGAACACAGTGAGGGAAGAAAAAGGAGGTATGTTCAATATGTGCGTCAAACACATTTGTGTATGAACCAGTGGGGAGAGGCTAGTACCACAATAGACAAAAATAAACAAAAATGAAAATATGTAAATGGTATCAACATTGAATACATATATGCACAATTATCTTGGCTTATACTGTAATTTATACATTCAACTGCTCTGGAAAATTCTCATGTAGCACATGGATAAAACATTTTTGCTTTGTTTATCATTTCTATTAGTTGCTCTACTAAAACTGCACAAAAAAATTAAAATACATATATTAGTAAAAGCAAACCACATTAACTGAATGCTGTTGTAGAATGTCCTTACCATCTGAAATTGAGCTTCCAGTTGAAACCTCCCCACGTCATGTCTGAGGCTGTTATGTACTCAAAAGTCTCATCAGATATGACATCTATAATTGGACAAACAACAGTTTTCCTGAAACACAAGTATCATGAATAGTACTTCTATAAGTTATTTATATACAAAAAATATTACCCACATCTAACTTATTGCAATTTCGCTAGCAAGCAAACCCTGTTTCCATCGCTTGTTAATAAAAAAATATAGACAACTCTGAGGTACAAGTTTTATTCTACATCTACACTGATATTTTGCAAGTCACAGTATAGTGCATGATGGAGAGTATTTCAGAACAATATCAGCCATTCTTTGTCCGATTCGAATTTGGGTATTGAGCAAAGAAAAAGTGGCTGTAAGAATGTTTTTCTAAGTGTTCTAATGCCTCTCACCTTATTAAGATGATATACACATGAGATATACAATGGGAGCAGCAGATCTGCTGCACTGTTTACTAAAAATATCTTTGAAAGGAAGTTACTTTTCTGCAAAGGCAACTGTTTTATTTTTAAACACAATTTCATAATTTAGCAATTATCTAAAGTCATCCTGCTTGGGCATTATCAAGCTATCATCTCAGACACGGAGTCCACGTGTAAAATAGATAACACACAACCCTTGAATGTGTTTAGTCACCCCGCAAGCATACAACACATTAAAATATGTTACTACAGCTACAAATTTTACACATGTTGCTGCATCCGACTTAATATTTATTTTAACTGTAGTAGTTAAATTGGGAAAAAATTTACCTTCCACACAAATCTTATTATAACAAATGCACTCTCTCTCTCAATATTATGAAAAGGATAGTTGCTACTCACCATATAGCATTGATGCCAAGTGGCAGACAGGCACGCACGCCAAAAAAACTGTCAAACAAAGAGTTTGGCCAAACAGGCCTTCTTCAGCACACACACACACACACACACACACACACACACACACACACACACACACACACAGTCTCTGACTATCAAGGCCAGACTGCAGCCAGAGATGTGTGTGTGTGTGTGTGTGTGTGTGTGTGTGTGTGTGTGTGTGTAAAGCTTTGTTTGACTTTGCCTATCTGCAGTTCAGCTTCTTCACTGAAATGCGAGTAGCAATTACCCTTCTCAAAATATTGTCATTATTCCAGCCTGGAGTTTCCATTGCTTCTACTCTCAAGAAATCCACAGTGATTGGACCTGTACTATAAAAGACTATCAAAAACCTGTTCTTTACATTTCCCAAAACGGTTTTGTGAAAACATCACCATTTTTATTCCAAGTATTCCATTAAGTTCATTGAGCTTCTGTTATACTTTCTTATGGGCAATAGTGATAAAGTTACTTGCATGTTCTATGGATCACAAATGCAACCTGTCACTATGATATGGAAGTTCTAAAATTATAGTAAATCTCCTCAGAGGAAAACATGACAACATGTTGATCATTTTCATGAAATCTTTATCCTCCTCCTCCTCATCATCATCATCATCATCATCATCATCATCATCATCATCATCATCACTGATCTGTGTGTTTTGAACACTGTTCCTTTGAATTAGGTATGCTTCATTGTTGTACTAAGCCGACATCTCCAATATCTTCGAATTGTAAAATAATCCATGGATGAGTAAACAATTAAATTCTGTGATGTCTTCTGACAGGCCTATCAGGGTTGCAAACACTCAAGGAACACGCATATTTGCCCTAACACCTTTGGAGGAAGTTGCAATATTCAGCTTTTTGTTGACCATGTGACATGTACAACAGAAAACAAAAAGGGGGGGGGGGGGGGGGGGGAGAGGAGTTATTTTACGAATATTTTAATTGGATAGGTGAATACTTGCAGATATAAAAAGTGAACAAGCTGAAATTCATGAAAATTTTGCACTGGCAATGGTCATTAGGTCTTTATGGATAAATGACTTTAAACATTCAGTTGGAAAACAACAGATGATTTCACTCCGGACAGTCCACTAGAATCAAAACAACACAAACCATCTACAACATTCACGATAGGGCAATGGAATATCAGAGGCTGTAGATGCCCTAGAAAGGTGACACATATCCATCTTGGCTAAGTGAGACTACTATGTATGAACGAGAAACACAATGTGGATGAGCCCTGTACTCCACGATTTCAAGGCATATCTGACAATATCTGGACACACTCCTCAGGATGTCTTGTGTGTGTTTGGAACTGGATGGGACTTGAATCCATTACAATATTCCAGTGTCCAAGCAACAACCCATAAATAACAGTAGTTTTAAGGCTGTCGGGGTATCATCCACACCGATAACTTACGACTCAAGCAAACTGTGACTGGAACCTTTACTCCTTCACACAAAAACAAACAACACATCATATAAGAATGACCTCTCTCACAAAATCCACTTGCATAAACTAGCTGACAAAGTGTCTCTTCATCAGACACCTTGGTCTCTTGATTTAGCCCCAAGTATTTTCTTCCTACCTTCTGCCTCAAAACTTCAGCTTGCAAGGAACAAATTTTCATCAAAGACTGGGGGGCAGGGGGTTGGACATGGTGGAGGAAAGTGAATGTCTTCACAGTGCAATATTTTGCTGAGTCTCAAAGATTCTATTTTTGCTAGGGGGAACAGAAAGTTAGAATATTTGTGTGCCATGTTTACAGGCACCAAATGAGCCTAAATGTAGAGACAAGGTGGATTTTCTCAGTAATTTTTTTCTGGTTAGTCATTCTAAAATCATTAATTGACAGCATTAAATCCAGTCCAGTACAATAAACATTAATGTACCGAATACAGGAAAAGATCGTAAAATGGTGAACTGAATAAATAAATTCTATATTGACACACTTTAACTAGCTGAGTAAGTTCAAAGGGCAGAGGAAGGCACTATCTTCAATAGGAATATGCCCAGTAACACGCTGCCTTTTCAAATCTACATTTGAGTTGTCGACAGCTTTTACTTATGCAGACAACTGTGGTTTGGAGTGGGGAAAAAGTTACAATAATTTTTCCTGAATGCTCTAAGAAAACATTTACCTGATAGCAGAGCTAGTGACATTTAAAGTAAGACCTGTGCTATTTATTTCATACACACCTGTCCTCCGAGATACGAGCCAGAAGGGGTTCCAGCCAGCCTTCGGTGCACTCACAGTGTGCATCCAGGAATGTAATAACCTCGCCCGTGACATGTTTGGCACCCAGTAGGCGGGCACGGATCAAGCCTGATCTCTTGTCTGTGCGTAGAACCTTCACTGGCACAGGCAGCCTTGATACGTATTCCTCAAGCTGGTGACCTAAGTGCTCTGTAAACATGTGGAAGGCCATAGTACATTCCTCTATTTTATGAGTACACTGCAAAAAATAAAGAGAGAGAGAGAGAGAGAGAGAGAGAGAGAGAGAGAGATTTATCCATTTATTTTCAACATAGTATAAAAAATACTGCTTGTGCAAAAGCAGACCAATACTGTAGGATTCCTCTCAAAGCAATAAGAGTACTCCAAATATACAATGTCAACATGTAAACAATTACTCTTTGAAAGGATATTGCACAGTTAATTAAGTGATGAATATTTAGAAAAAAACCAAGTTACTTATTTCAGTAATGGATCAATGCATTTGATGGTGTACTGCCAGAGCTCGAACATTACAGTATATCAATTTTTCTGGAGCTAGGAAAAGAAATAACCTGCCTCCCCCACCCCCCCCCCCCCCCCTTCTCTCTATATCTTCACTTGAAGCATGAGTACGAGTCATGTATTTTATATTATTATTTCTCTCCTTTCTCAGACGTTATGTCTGGTTAAGAATGGAAAGTGACGGGGACCTTGATCAAGCGTGACTTCCTTTTAACTGTACGATATATGTTACATTGCATTTAGGAACTTTTGGGTAATTGAACACGTATCAATAATTACAGATTTATGTAGTTGTATATATATGTTGGATGCAGCTGTATTGCGTTGATGTACTGGTGGATATTGTGTGGTATGAGTCCTGTAGTTGATAGTGTAATTGGTATAATGTCAACTTTATCCTGATGCCACATGTCCTTGACTTCCTCAGCCAGTTGGATGTATTTTTCAATTTTTTCTCCAGTTTTCTTCTGTATATTTGTTGTGTTGGGTATGGACATTTCGATTAGTTGTGTTAATTTCTTCTTTTTATTGGTGAGTATGATGTCAGGTTTGTTATGTGGTGGTGTTTTATCTGTTATAATGGTTCTATTCCAGTATAATTTGTATTCATCATTCTCCAGTACATTTTGTGGTGCATACTTGTATGTGGGAATGTGTTGTTTTATTAGTTTATGTTGTATGGCAAGTTGTTGATGTATTATTTTTGCTACATTGTCTTGTCTTCTGGTGTATTCTGTATTTGCTAGCATTGTACATCTGCTTGTGATGTGATCTACTGTTTCTATTTGTTGTTTGCAAAGTCTGCATTTATCTGTTGTGGTATTGGGATCTTTAATAATATGCTTGCTGTAATATCTGGTGTTTATTGTTTGATCCTGTATTGCAATCATGAATCCTTCTGTCTCACTGTTTATATTGTCTTTTCTTAGCCATGTGTTGGATGTGTCTTGATCGATGTGTGGCTGTGTTAGATGATACAGGTGCTTGCCATGTAGTGTTTTCTTTTTCCAGTTTACTTTATTTGTATCTGTTGATGTTATGTGATCTAAAGGGTTGTAGAAGTGGTTATGAAATTGCAATGGTGTAGCCGATGTATTTATATGAGTGATTGCTTTGTGCATTTTGCTAGTTTCCGCTCGTTCTATAAAGAATTTTCTTAAATTGTCTACCTGTCCTTAATGTAGGTTTTTTATGTCGATAAATCCCCTTCCTCCTTCCTTTCTGCTTAATGTGAATCTTTCTGTTGCTGATGTATGTGATGTATTCTATATTTGTGGCATTGTGATCGTGTAAGTGTATTGAGTGCTTCTAGGTCTGTGTTACTACATTTCACTACTCCAAATGAGTAGGTCAATATTGGTCTAGCATAAGTATTTATGGCTTTTGTCTTGTTTCTTGCTGTCAATTCTGTTTTCAGTATTTTTGTTAGTCTTTGTCTATATTTTTCTTTTAGTTCTTCTTTAATATTTGTATATCTATTCCTATTTTTTGTCTTTATCTAAGATACTTATAAGCATTTTTTCCATCGCTTCTATGCAGTCGCTGTGGTTATCCAATATGTAATCTTCTTGTTTAGTGTGTTTTCCCTTGACTATGCTATTTTTCTCACATTTGTCTGTTCCAAAAGCCATATTTATATCATTGCTGAATACTTCTGTTATCTTTAGTAATTGGTTGAGCTGTTGATTTGTTGCTGCCAGTAGTTTTAGATCATCCATGTATAGCAAATGTGTGATTTTGTGTTGGTATGTTCCAGTAATATTGTATCCATAATTTGTATTATTTAGTATGTTGGATAGTGGGTTCAGAGCAAGGCAGAACCAGAAAGGACTTAATGAGTCTCCTTGGTATATTCCACGCTTAATCTGTATTGGCTGCGATGTGATATTATTTGAATTTGTTTGGATATCAAGTGTAGTTTTCCAATTTTTCATTACTATGTTTAGGAACTGTATCAATTTAGGATCTACTTTGTATATTTCCAATATCTGTAGTAACGATGAGTGGGGTACACTATCAAAAGCTTTTTGGTAATCGATGTATGCGTAGTGTAGCGACCTTTGTTTGGTTTTACCTTGATATGTCACCTCTGCATCTATTATCAGTTGCTCTTTACATCCTCGTGCTCCCTAGCAGCAACCTTTTTGTTCTTCATTTATAATTTCGTTCTATGTTGTATGTGTCATTAATTTCTGTGTAATGACTGAAGTCAATATTTTGTATATTGTTGGTAGGCATGTTATGGGGTGATATTTTTCTGGGTTTGCTGTGTCTGCTTGATCTTTAGGTTTCAGATAAGTTATTCCTTGCGTAAGTGTATCAGGGACTGTGTATGGGTCTGCAATGTAACTGTTAAATAATTTAGTTAGATGTGAATGTGTTAAGGTGACCTTCTTTAGCCAGAAATTTGCTATTTTATCTTTTCCAGGGGCTTTCCAATTGTGCGTAGAATTAATTGCTGGGGTGGCTTCATGTTGCAAAATTATCACTTCAGGCATTTGTGGTATCATCTAGTACATGTCTGTTTCTGCTTGTATCCACCGTGCATGCCTGTTATGTTGTACCAGGTTTGACCATATGTTGCTCTAGAAGTGTTCCATGTCTGTTGTGTTTGGTGGATTGTCTATTTTAATGTATGTGTTATCTATTGTCTGATAAAATTTCTTTTGGTTTGTGTTGAATGTTTGGTTTCGTTTCCTTCTATTTTCACTTTTTTTGTATCTTCTAAGTCATTTGGCCAATGCTTGTAATTTCTGCTTCTTTTCATCTAATTGCTCTATCGCTTCTTGTTGTGAGATTTTACCTAACCTTTTTCGTTTTTTGTCTGATATTTCATTTCTTATAAATTGTGTTAGCTGTCCAATGTCTTTTCTCAGTTTTTATATTCTGATCTGTAGCCTGTGTTGCCATGCTGGTTTTGTGGATTTCTTCTGTGTGTTGGTTGGTTCTGATCTCTGCCTAGTGTGTATATTTAGTGTAGTGAGTGCTCCTATATAAACAAATTCGTTAACATTGAATATAGATTTAAATGTTTAGGAAGACTTTTGTGAAAGCATTTGTCTGAGGAGTAGCCTTGTACGGAAATGAAATATGAATGGTAAGCAGTTCATGCGAAAAGAGAATAGAAGATTTTGAAATGAGATGCCACAACAGAATGCTGAAGACTAGATCAGTAGATCATGTAACTTAGGAGGAAGTACGGAACAGTCCTGGGGGAAAAAAGGTGAAGAGTCTTACACAGGACGGAGTAGCGTGGAGAGCTGCATTGGACTGAATACCACAACAACGAAATTATTATTATTATTATTATTATTATTATTATTTACATGTGATCCCACTAGACCACACACACAATGTACAACACAGCACACTTTAAAATGTTCTTTTCTCACGGCCATACTACTTCCATTCTTTCAGAAAGGGTACTTTTTCCTTTTCTCAGTCCAAGTGGTTCCATTCTCCTTGTGTTTTTCTGCCATGACAACTGTATAGCCACGAATTGTGTGGCTAAAATTTTCACGTTTTATATCCTGTTGGGTTAGCCATTCCTGTTTCAGGACTTCTTTTATTGCTGTGTTTCACCTTATTGTATCATAAGTATGGCTGCCAGCAGACATCGATATGGACGCAGATGATGTTACCACATGTGTTTACTTGTCAGTGGTGATAGACGTGGCTGGTCAGTTCTTATGATGACTTCAGCTACCTTGGGTACAAGTACGTAAAAGAGCCGTGGTCCTTCCTCGCAACAAAATGTTAAGGGCCCAAGTGTCTGCAGATTCAATAGTCAGTTTTTGAACTCTTCACTATAATTTATCGTCATAATTTGTGAAGCAAGATATAATTCTATCACCCATAATAACTGAAACTTCAAGGTCCCTGCAGAATATCAAAAATTTCATCTCCACAGGAAAATATCATTTTTCTTTCCTTCACGTACCAGTCAAACTGATTGCCTGACATCAAATATTCCTAATGACTCATGTTCACATTGATATAGTTCTATTTTCCAGCTACAGTGAACTGAATGAAGCACTTGTCTAACTAGAATTGATTGCTTCCACTCAGTTTTAGAAAGGAGGCAACAAAACAAGTTTCTATTGAAATAGTAATTAAACATAAAACAAAGTTCATAAGAAAAGGGAACTCTACCATTTTAACACATTTTTATTAGGTCTCTTTCTTGTGTATCTATCCAGTACAAATTTTGCAATTGGTTTTGAACTAACTTCCCAATGAGCTAGAGACTAGATAACTCGTAACTGGATGACAATGGAATATTAACACACTTTCTTGCCTGTCTGTTCAGTAGGGGTGGGTAATGGCTGACATCTCAATGGGCCTGGAGGAGCGGTATGCTGTTCAGGTACTATCTGGTATGCTGTACATACACTATCAGAATGTATTCCAAGTGGTATGCAAGAGGACAGGCACGACTGACCATATGGTGTGAGGTGGGGGTGGGGGTGGGGGAGGGGGGGGGGGGGGGGAGACTGACAGAGAGAAGGGGAAAAGCAGATGTGTTCAATATACATCATACAAGTATACAGACAATACCATGGGTACAAAGTCAGTATATATACCCTGACATGAGAAAAGTCATGGGATGCATGTTTACAGATGGTGGTAGTATCGCGTACACAACGTATAAAAGGGCAGAGCATTGCTGGAGCTGTAGTTTGTTCTCGGGTGATTCATGTGAAAAGGTCTTCGATGTGTTTATGGCTACATGACAGGAAGTAACATATTTTGAATGCAGAATGGTTGTCATAGCCGAACATATGGGACATTTCAGTTCAGAAATCATTAGGAAATTCAATATTCCAAGAGTCACAGTGTCAAGAGTGTGCTGAGAATAAAAAATTTCAGGCATTACCTCTCCCCATGACATGAATCCCATTGATCATTTATAGGACATAATCGAGGGGTCAGTTAGTGCGCAAAATTCTGCACCTGTGACACTTTCGCAACTTTCAATGGCTATGGATGCAGCATAGCTCAACATTCCTGCAGGCGACTTCCAACGACTTATTGAGTCCATGCCATGTCAAGTTGCTGCATTATGCCAAGCAAAAAGAGGTCCAACACACTCTTAGGAGGTATCCCATGACATTTGTGACCCCACTGTATGTAAAAAATTATTTATGTAAAAAAATCTGATTAAAAAGTTTAAATCCACTGAGAAAACACACACACACACACACACACACACACACACACACACACACACACACACAAGCAGAAAAATTATTATTTAAATAAACATTAGTTTTTAATATTAAACATTTTTTTAATCTGACTAAGAAGTACAATTTCTCCTAGCTCCCTACAGATTCCTAAGCCCTTATAGATAGTCCTGAAAACTTGTGCTTACAATGTTTTTACAATTATAGCCTTGACAATACTTGTTAAGGTTTAAAACAAAAATGTGGGGCACATACAACAGATAAAAGTTAGGAGGTGAACCATTTGTGCATCAATTATATGTTGCGTGTGCCCCACATTTTTTGTTATAAATCTTAGAAGTCTTGTTGTAGCTATTAAAAATTCACAAGCAAAAATTTTCACAACTATCTGTATGGTGTTAGGAATCTGGCTCGAGTCTCGAAGAAATTGTTCTATACTTTTTACTTCATTTTAAAATAAGTGCCATACTAGTTTTTTTTACCAAGTGGTGGCAGAACACACACATAAAAGAAGGTTGTCATTGGCAAGCTTTTGGAGCCAGTGGCACCTCCTTCAGGCAGAAGGGTTGAAGGAAAAGGACTGGAGGTCTAGGAAAAGGGGTAGATTTTGGTAAAATCACCCAGAACCACAGGTCAGGGGGGACTCACCGTACGGGATGAGAAGGAAAGATTGATTGCTGGGGATTGCATCAGACGAGATTTGAAAGGTTTTCATATCTCGTCTACATGAACAAATGGACATTGAAACTATGTACAAGGGAAGGAGGAGGAGGAGGAACAATAGGGTTTAATGTTTAGGTTTAATGTTCAGTATACTTGGTGATCATTAGAGAATAGCACAAGCTCAGACTGGAAAGAACAGGAATGAAATCAGACTTAAGGTGTAATATCTGGATGTCCAAATGGGAATTTGAACCTCCCTACTCCTGAATAAGAGTCAACTGTTTTAAGCTGTGCCACCTCACTTGATGCATACATGGAGGAAAAACCGAGCGAGGTGGCCCAGTAGTTCGCACACTGGACTCACAGTCGGGAGGACGACACTTCAAACCTGCATCTGGCCATCCTGATTTAGGTTTTCCATGACTTCCCTAAATCGCTTCAGGCAAATGATGGGATAGCTCCTTTGAAAGAGCATGGCCGACTTCCTTCCCTAATTCGATGGGACCGATGAGCTCACTGTTTGATCCCCTCCCCCAAATCAACCAACCAACCAATCAATCAATCATGGAGAAAAAAATGAAATACAGTAGGGGATTTAGAAATACTTACCCCTCTCACTGGCATCATCGACCAGAATTATTTCATGCAGAAGGGCACGAGGAGACCTGTTTATAGCACTCCAGATTGTCCGCAGTAGAGTTGACCAGGCCTCATTGTGGAAGACAATGACAATTGATGTGGACGGCAGTAACTCTGGATACTGTTTTGTTTTACACCTGTACAGAAAATAATAGAAATGACCAATAGACACAAAACATCTTTCAGCTAATTAATACAACAGAAAAACAGCCAAAGTTTCAACTTGTCCTGCAGTTACTCCAGTATGCTGAAAGTTCACATCTTTCAGCTACTTTTACACTAAAAATCAGGATACATAATCAGATAACTTGCTAAATATTTGCTATGATTACGTATAAGAAAATATGGTAAACCGCTTCTAATAGTGATACAATGTGTACATTAAATTCACGAAGAGACAGATAAACTGACTGTTACCTGAAAATTACCAGTACAACTGAAAGTCATACATACAAATATATGAGACAGTATCCCTAGCTTTTCGAGCTGCTGGTTCCTTCTTCAGTGGTGAAAAGAGGAAATGGTTGGGGACGACCCCTGGAAAAGAGGGAGTTCAGGGGCTAGAGGGGTAATAGATTTCTAAATGTAACTTTACACATTAAATAGCATGCCTGCTTCTTTGCAAGTTCAAATACACTACACTCAGAGTAAAGAACATCACATCAATTTACCACTATCTATGGATGCCAACTAAAATAGCAGCATTTGATTATTTCTCAGTGTGCCTCTCTCAAAATGGTTTCTCGTTGGCCATTGCTCATTCAAATTTTGCTTTTAGTAAGATAAATAGTCACTGATAACTTAAACCGACTAATATTATAAGGGGCATTCAAAAAGAAATGAGCCGGAGGAATAATTACAGAAACCAGTACCTGTATGTTAGAAATATTGACCTTAGCTGTTAGAAATATTGACCCTGGCTATTGAGGCACTTGTCCCACTGTGACCCAAGGCGGTGAATGGCTGTCTCATAAAATTCTTGGGGCTGCGATTTTAACCAGTTCTGCACATACAGCTGGACGTTGTCATCCGAGGCGAATCGTTTGCCCCTCAGAGCCTTTTTAAGGGGACCAAAAATGGCGTAATCACAGGGAGAGAGGTCCGGACTGTATGGCGGGTGTCTGAGAATCTCTCATTTGAATTTCTGCTGGAGTGCCACGACTGTGTTGGCCATATGACACTTTGCATTGTTGTGGAGCAGAATGACCCTACACGTGAGATTGCCTGGTCGTTTTGATTTGACTGCTTGGCGAAAGGTGGTCAAGGTTTGTGAGTAACTCTGGGCATTCACTGTTGTCCTGTGCTGCAGGAAATGAATCAGAAGGGGGCCATCTTGGTCAAAGAAGGACGCCAGATTCACCTTTCCAGCACTTGAGTGGATGGCGCGTCCAGCTGTACTTGCGGAACGGGTTAAAATTGCAGCCCCAGGAATTTTATGAGACAGCCATTCACTGCCTTGTGTCACAGTGGGATGAGTGTCTCGAGAGCCAGGGTCAATACTTCTAACACACAGGTACTGGTTTCTGCAATTATGCCTCCGGCTCGTTTCTTTTTGAACGCCCCTTATACTTAGACAGTAACATCCAAATTGTTTTGTGTCAATGTTGAGGTATGAAATTTGAGTCAAACTGAAACAAAGGGAGGAGAGGATTAGCAATGTTTACAAATGCCACTCAACCATGTCCTAAATCACGTGAGACAAAGACCTCACAGGGTTGTTTTTTAACACACAAATATACCACAGAAAATCTTACTTAATAAATTATTTTACTCAGTTCGTTGGAGGGGAGGGGGGGGATTAAGGATTAAGGGATAAACAGGGAGATAACCAGCCCCTTGTCAACAGATGGTTCAGTAGTAGACATTGGCCAGACATTTGACTGAACAGTGGAATCATGTAGGAGTAGTAAAATCTTGGCACTGAAAGCAATTTTGACAGTGCAGTGGATTCCTTATGAAAGAAATGTAAGGAGGCGTGCCACATAGCAATAGCCCACCAAATGATGTTCCACATCTGATTGAGGAGATGTCTTAACTGTGCCCATGAATCTGAAACTGAGGTCAGAATGTTGGGTGGGTGATTGCTTCTCTAGCCAAATGGTTGGCCAGTTCATTCCTTGGGATACCCATATGACTTGAGATCCTGATAAAGCCAGCAGAGCATGTATTACAAAGGAGGTCACAGATAGAACCTTGAATAGCAGCTATCACAGGGTGACAAGAATAACATTGATCAATAG
Source organism: Schistocerca piceifrons (assembly GCF_021461385.2). Lineage (NCBI taxonomy): Eukaryota > Metazoa > Arthropoda > Insecta > Orthoptera > Acrididae > Schistocerca > Schistocerca piceifrons. The sequence continues at coordinate 188,580,681 of NC_060139.1, forward strand.
TCTGGAGACTGCTCACCGAGTCACTGAAAACTATAACACAGTTGTGAGAGGGCTCTGTTAATGGTGTAAGACCAGAGCCTGGTAAATCGGGTGTCGAATAATGCGATCCACACTCCACGTGGTGTGGGTAAGGATGCAGATAGCGTTAAGCTTTTGCATGCATCTAGTCTTTAGTCAAGGAATGTAGGGCAGCCATGGCAGCTTTTAATCAAAGAGGTGTTCCAAAAACTGGAATGGGCAACCTAAAGCTGTGAGGGTGGGGCGTGAGTCGTGCTTGGGTAGCTCAGTTGGTAGAGCATTTGCCCGTGAAAGGCAAAGGTCCCGAGTTCGAGTCTCGGTCTGCCACACAGTTTTAATCTGGCAGGAAGTTTCAGATAGGTAGTAGTTCACATGGTGAATTTTCATGAAGTGGGTGGCCACAATACACCAGGAATACGTATGCCTGAAGTTATTTAAAGCACCGGCATTTAAAGCACTTTGTTTGATTAAATCTGGTCTACTGCATACCTTTCTGATAAACTATACTTTATCGGGCTTACTTCCCAGCAAGTGGATGATGATTTGACAAATTCCAGTTCATTCATCATGTGGGTATTAGTATAGGTACAGAACGAATTTTCATTCCGTAGCAGAGTGTGGCCTACTTCGTGGAAGGTTAGAACTGCATGCTGGACCAGGACTAGAACCTCAACTTTCACAGGAAAATGCTCTACCGACTGAGCTATCCATGCACAACTGATGACCCACTCACACAGCTTTAGGTCCGTCAGTACCACATCCCCCACCTTCCAAACTTCACAGACCTCCTGCAACCTTCCACGACTGGAACTCCTGCAAGAAAGACTGTTGCAAAGATGGGCTTAGCCACAACCTACGGTATGTTTCCAGAAACAATATCCGTCTTCCTGTTGTGTCAGTCCTGCAAGGTTGTAGGAAAACTTCTGTGAATTTTGGGAGTGTTGTGGCACCAGCGTGGAGTCATGAAATTCGGCACACTGTGTTCCAATTATCGTTCCGAAGAAATGCAGCTGGCAATACAGCCACCTTGCCGAAGAGCGCAAACTATTTCAACGTGCAGCAAGGTTCTAATAACAAACCAAGCACCGGGACGATAAATGGCTTTTTGAGACAATCTGACGGCACTTAGCAGACCGTTTATGTGACCTCGACCGCGACAAGACCTGCCTTTTCTTGCACAAAAGTGATGATGATGATCGTTTTGTGGGGTGCTCAACTGTGCAGTCATCAGCACCCATAGAAAATCCCAATTTTTACACAGTCCAATTTTTTACACAGTCCAATCTAGCCACCGTCACGAATGATGATGATGAAATGATGAGGACAACACAAACACCCAGTCCCCGAGCAGAGAAAATCTCCAACCCGGCCGGGAATCGAACCCGAGACTACGTAATCCAGAGGCAGCAACGGTAGCCACTAGACCACGAGCTGCGGACTTCCATAAAAGTGCCACCCGGCCAGACTGGGACATCGACATATTCGGACTTTGAACTGGCATACGCTGTGTACTGGGTTCCACCATGAAGACATCAAAGTTCTTCCTGGTTCAGGTTGCCACCAATGACGGTCGAGCCGCTGCCTTCCTAGTCACTAAGCAGCGGGGCACCTGACACTCGCCACAGCTTACAACTCTAAGAACGGCTCTTCCAACCCTCCGTAGCTGTCACTGCAACCCAGACCCGCTACGTTTTGGAGCCCAACTTGGGGCCACACCACACCGCTACAGGAGTTTTAATCTGCCAGGAAGTCTCAAATTGGTACTGGTCTCTGTAATGGTCTGCGAAGTTGTGGTTCCAAAATACTGTAAGTGCATTGGGGGATCAAATGAGTTTCCTAGTGCAACTGGTCTAACCACAACACTGTAGTGGAGTCACTCTCCTACGAACTAAGTGATATAAATGAGATGTCTTTACTGTGAAGATATACAATGCTTGTCCCAAAACCTTTCTTCGATGGAAGACATGGCATTTACTCTTCTTTTCTGATGCAGTTGCCTAGCTTCTAGAGCGGACCATAACTTGCTTTAAAAAATTCTCACAATTCTCCCCCACCCCAATCTCCTCTCAACCTCACCATCCTCTTCACACACACACACACACACACACACACATACACACACACGAATTTATATAAAATAAATGTAGTTTCACAGGTTGGCAACGATTACAACCTGCACGAAAACAAACGAACAGACATAAGCACTGTAATACTGCGCAGAATAGGAAAACACACACTTCAGTTTGATTTACGAAGGTGAAATGTAAATAACCCAAATGCAGTACAAGAAATATTGCGGAATGGCAAAAACTGCCAAGAGTATATGTGAAACGAAATCTTTCGATATCAACTGCTGCTGCTAGCAAGGAGGGAAGCAACAGCAATTTGGAGAATATGCAAAGAAACACCGTAAGTAACTTGCGCTCCAACTTAATAAACAAAAAGATTTTTTAATCTATAACAACAAAAAATATACAAATATATGTATCCAGTTTGCAGAATAACCGCGGAAGATGCTTTATACATAAAAGCGAAACGCATCTGGTGCAAAATTCTCTTTGTGATTGAATTGCAGTAAGCGCAAGACGGAAAAAACAATAATAACTGACCCCACAAAACATTTATGAAATGTAATAAATGTGGACTCAAAATATCCCGGCAGGTTTTGGCCTTTCATGTAGCACATTTACTGGATTGTTTTCCAATATACTTAAATACGAACATTAATAAATGTATCACCAAGCTATCGAATGTCTTTAGAAGTATTTAGTTCCATTTTAAAACCCATAGTTATTCCAAAACATGAATAAATAACAATATTATGAAGATTAAGCACACTATAAAAAATTGTTAAGATTTTCGTGGCCACTTGTTTGACAAACTGACCATTGGTTTCTGTCTCGGGTTCCACCGTCAGTAACAGACAATGAAGCTTGACACTGCCAGCCACTTCGTGCTGGACAAACTTCAGAAAAATCACCAAACAAAACGTCGGCCTAAGAATCCGAGACAGAAGCCAACAGGCAGTTTGTCATACTACACAAAAAAACTCGCTCGCCCGTTTGCGTTACCAAAGCACGCCAATAGGGTTATTTTGATATCGTGAACAATTAATGAAATGTAAGAGTACGTTGATACTATATAAAATAGAGGAGCCCTGTTAATGAGAGAGGCAATCGCAGTCGAAAAGAAATTAGGAGTACCTTCGAGATTTCTGACGACACGCAGGTCATTCGACTGCTTTAAGTTCAGCGCTGTACTGTTATCAAACGCAGTCAGCAGAATAGTTGTGGAAACCTATGAAGCAATTATATTTACTAGAGGATTTGCTACGTCTTTGCTACTTTATTAATTTGTAAACATAGCTTTATCTTGTTGAATACGACAGCGTGGCGAAAAACGCTTTTATTTCGAGGAATCCGTCAGATAAATGCAATGAGTAGTAAGATAGGTGTGAAATGCATGTCATATTCATTACATTTCACAAAGGGTAATAAACGGTTTATCAGTGCAGGGCCGATATAATGGCTTCACAGGCTTCCACAACGATTTTGCTAACTGTGTGTGCATTACAGCACTTACAGCACTTAACTCAAGCATTCGAATGACCCACCTGTCCTCAGAAATCTCGAAGTTACTCCTACCTTCTCGTCGACTGCGATTGCCTCTCTCATTAACATACCTGGCTTCCGTATTTCCTATAGTATCATCATTAACAATTTGTCATAAGATGCAGGACTTATCCTATTATAGTTTAAGAAATCGTAGGATCTATGGACGTGATTTCTGTCAGTAAATTAACATGCGACAAGTAGCTTCTTTTTTCAGCCATTCTCGGACCTATTTCCTCTTTTACGTTGTTAGTTGCCACATATGGCTAATATAATTGCGGCATATTCCATTGCCAACAGTCAATAGTATTTATGGAGTTAGAGTGGCTTCAATATACTGAAGATTTGACAAACTAGTACTGTCAATCAATAAATCTTGAAAGCGTGCAAGCCGCTTTAAGAATGACAAACGTGTTTTCTTCTTTCGTTATTGATACAACTGATTGTGCTACATGTGCTTTTTTAGTAAAACCCATGTCAGAAATGAAAATAAACGATAATATTCGCATTACTCATGAAATGTATTCGCAATTGCAAAAATGAACAACCGTCAGTTGTATAATGGAACGAAGACAGCGAAAATTTGTACCCGACCGGAACTCGAACCCGGGTTTCCCGCTTATCGCGAGCGGTCGCCTTACCATTACGCTTTCCGAGCATGACTCACGGCCAGACCCAAACTTCCATATGCCGTCATGCGTTTCCTTGCGAGATATAGGCGGAAAATCTGGATTCGACTCCCGGTCTTAAGCAGATTTTAATTGTCGTCATTCCATTATAAAGCTGATGGTTGTCTATATTCGCAACTGCGAATACGTTTCATGTATTCCATAACGGCTGTAGCCGGCTCAGTGCTTGTCATGCACGCATGTTCAAAGGAATGTTGTTTCGTACTTCTGAGCAACACAGGCACTCCATATATTGTATGGTGTAGTTTACTAGCCGCTTGGAGCGCTGCTGTCGCTATGCGCGACAGAGATGAGCGGGAGTATCGCTACTCGCGACTGTATGTATTAGCGGTTCTAACTTAAGGAGGATGTCAGTCTGCTGACTGTACATTAGTGTGGTATTATACACGCGGACGCCCAGAGACGCGCCCCCAAAAACGTAACTAAATCTGTAGATGGCGCCCGAGCACGCGCGTGCCTGCGCTTTCACTGGCAGCGCGGGTGAAAGCTCGCTCTTCTCCGCACTCCGCAAGGCTGCTGCATTCGTCTCGTGACTTCTGCTTCTCCGCTGCGGGTCGAGATAGGCAATCTGCTAGACGCGCTGTTCTTCCCACAGTGGTCAAAGCTCCACCTGGAGAGCGTTAACCACACTGCTCTCCGTCACCCTACTAGATTTCCACCTGCTTCCCGCGCCTCAACTGCCCGCTTATCTGTGCATAAAGCGTGATGCTGGCTGTTTTCGCTCACTGGACTTCTTTCTCCGTCTCGATGCCTTGGCGTTTCTCAACTAGCCGTGAAAGCAACATTAGAAAATCTGGTAGTAAAATGCACGAGGACCTGCAGAGCATCGACGCTTGGTATGGAGAGCTGGCTGTTGACCCTTAACCCTAGGCGGATCACAAGTGCGAGGCGGTGGGAAGGGGTGGGGGGGGGGGGGGAGACGTCCCCTCCCCCCAGCAGCACAGGAACCAGGGGTATTTATAACTCAGCCTGAAAATAATGTACTATTTTCGGTTTCCTGGTCGATCATACAACTGGTAACCGATCACTAGAAACGGTACCTACCATGAAATGTCGAAGAGTATATGTCCGGAGTGACCTAAAGGGGACGAATGTATAAGTGGCAATAAAATGAAAACGAGACAGATGGAAGAAAGTAAGCTGTTTATTATTTCGAAAGAAACGCTGTAACTGTTAATGTACTTATCCCATTGTGCGACAAGACGGCCAATCCTTCGTGTAAAAATATTTCCGGTTGCCTATGGAACCACGAATGTAATTAAGCGTGCACCTCTTCGTCCGAAGCAAATCGACAGCCACGAAAAATGTGGATAGAGCACGGGGATGGATCGGGACTGTATGGAGGATTTTTAAGCTATTCTCAACGAAACTTCTGCAGCGTACTCCAAACAGCCTTGGCAACATGTGGCCGGGCTTTATCCTGCCACATAATGATGCCGTCCGTCAATATTCCTTGGCGTTTGGACTTGATGGCCCGCTTCAAAATTAGCATGTGTCCACATACCGCCGAGCGTTAACTGTGGCGCCATGTTCCAGAAAAACTGGTGTGAAGCCATGATACATCTGTTATTCAACAAACTTGAGGATATTGAGCCCAGTTGTCAATCGTGCCCGGCCGCTCTGACCGAGCGGTTTGTCGGCGCTTCAGTCTGGAATCATGCGGCTGCTACGGTCGCAGGTTCGAATCCTGCTTCGGGCATCGATGTATGTGATGTCCTTAGGTTAGTTTGGTTTAAGTAGTTCTAAGTCTAGGGGACTGATGACCCAGATCTTAGTGCTTGGAGCTATTTGTTCCATTTGTCAATCGTGCGATTATTGCCACATATTTCGGGACATCATCATCTCATTTTCAAATGCTACAAACAAGGAAACCAGGTAATACAATCCTCCTTATACCGACAGACGCATGAGGATTAAAGACTTCCTGAGTTATAACCTACATTAAAAAAAAATTTTATGCCTTTAGGCCTCGTCACAACTTAAAAACAAACTGCACACTTGCACTGTCAACACAAACCACGAAACATGAAACATCAGAAGCTGGTGCATCCATCCTTCACGAGGTACAGTTTCAAACAAAGCCACTGTCATCACCTAAAAACGATAATATTTACGTAAAGACTAACGCTCAGCACCAATGATACTACTGTCTGTTATAAAATCTTTGAGAAATGCCTGTGTGGTCCTGTCCCATTCTAACTTGAAACTTACTCTACGCTGCGGCTGTGAACAGAGATAGCATGCGATAAAGTGAGATGCTTCGGAAATGGTATACTTATAATGAAACCTTTTCGGTTAAAAATACTAAGAAGGTAGCGCTGTTGATACAAGAAAGCAACTTACATGACGGTGCAATGTTGGCATCAGATGTGATACACTATGTGTCAGTGGAGAAAACGACAGACGTTATAGGAAACAACTTACGAGAGCGTGGTCAAGTATCTGATGTGGGAATTGATGAATTTATACGTTTATTAAAGTTTGTTTTATCATTCAACTATTTTAATTTAAATGATAAGTTTTATGTACAGGATAAAGGTTTAGCAATGGGATGTGCACTAGCACGCAGACGGCACACATCTTGGTGAATAAGTACGAAACAGCTTTTTTAAAGGCAAATGTCAAGTACACCGACAAAATACAGGTGTACATAAAGCACGTTGATGATATTTTCATAATATATCAGCAGTCCCTTGGAAGAAATAAATGAGTTGGAGAATGGCTTTAATAAGATGCAGAAGGACATAGCTTTATTAGCAGAGCATGAGCAACATGGAGTCTTAAATATCTGAAGCTGAGGATCGAGAATAAGAATAACAGGCTACAGATAGGAATTTTTAGGAAAGCCAAGAGTTCACAGGGGCTGTTACTGATAAGTTCTCATGCCGCCCCCTCCCCCCACAAACATGAATTAGCATTTTTCCAAAATGCGGTAGAAAATGGTTTTTTTTATGCATGGTTGATATATCGGTTGGCTGTAGCAGTTAGACTTGGTAACCAGGAAAATGATAAAAATCCGGACAAATATAGTCTTGCCGTATTGGCGGACCATCTCACATGAATTAGTGAGGTGGTTTAGCAAGGAAGGGGTTAGAATTGCTTTCAAGACGAACAACAAATTAGGACAGAGGCTGAGGCATAAAATCGACACAGATGAGGATTGCATGAGGAAATCGGGATTGTATGAAGTAAAATGTCAGGATTGTGAAGCGAGATACGTGGGGCAGACGGGACGGAATTTTAAAGTTAAATTTAAAGAGCATAATAACAAAGTGAACGGCTCGTCAGTTGCAGCAAAGTATTTCAAGAATGAGTAGCTTTCGCTGAGGGTTATAACGGAAAGCCTGAGGGTGTTGCACGTTGAAGAAAAAGGTTGGTTGCTATCAAATATAGAGGAAGTAGAGATTTTCTGTGCCTTGAAAGAGCTGTGCGTCGCCATTTTAAAAGAGAGAAAGGAAGAATCTAAAGGGCATTTCTGAGCACACTTCAGCGATGTTCTGCTCAAGAAGCAGCCACCTACATACAGTATATTACCTAGTGACACGGGATTTTCTCGTGCTATTTCCGTTCAAATTGCAGCGTAGATGCAATGTTAGGTTAGAATGGGCTGCGATCCGACAGACATTTCACAAAGTTTTATAACAGGCAGTAGCATCGTTGTTGCTGAACACAAGCCTTCAAGTAAATATCATCGTTCGTAGGTGATGGCAGCGGTTTTCAGTTTGCAACGTTACTTCGGGAACGGTAGATGCGCGGGCTTCTGATCTTTTATGTTTCATAGTTTATGGTTTGTTTTGACAATGCACGTGTGCAGCTTGTTTCTAAGTTGTGACGAGGTCTAATAGCATAAAAAGAATTTAAGGTAGGCTACAGCTCAGGAAGTCTGTAATCCTTATAAGTTTGTCGGTATAAGGAGGATTTGTTGTCTGGTTTTCTTGTTTCTAGAATGGAAAAACTGGTAGAAACCGACCTCGGGGAAGATCAGTTTGGATTCCGTAGAAATGTTGGAACACGTGAGGCAATACTGACCCTAAGACTTATCTTAGAAAACAGATTAAGGAAAGGCAAACCTACGTTTCTAGCACTTGTAGACTTAGAGAAAGCTTTTGACAACATTGATTGGAATACCCTTTCAAATTCTGAAGGTGGCAGGGGTAAAATACAGGGAGCGAAAGGCTATTTACAATTTGTACAGAAACCAGATGGCAGTTATACGAGTCGAGGGGCATGAAAGGGAAGCAGTGGTTGGGAAGGGAGTGAGACAGGGTTGTAGTCTTTCCCCGATGTTATTCAATCTGTATATTGAGCAAGCAGTAAAGGAAACAGAAGAAAAATTCGGAGTAGGTATTAAAATCCATGGAGAAGAAGTAAAAACTTTGAGGTTCGCCGATGACATTGTAATTCTGTCAGAGACAGCAAAGGACCTGGAAGAGCAGCTGAACGGAATGGACAGTGTCTTGAAAGGAGGATATAAGATGAACATCAACAAAAGCAAAACGAGGATAATGGAATGTAGTCGAATTAAGTCGGGTGATGCTGCGGGAATTAGATTAGGAAATGAGCCGTTTAAAGTAGTACATGATTTTTTTCTATTTGGGGAGCAAAATAACTGATGATGGTCGAAGTAGAGAGGATATAAAATGTAGACTGGCAATGGCAAGGAAAGCGTTTCTGAAGAAGATGGGTAGATCACATAACTAATGAGGAGGTACTCAATAGAATTGGGGAGAAGAGAAATTTGTAGCACAACTTGACTAGAAGAAGGGATCGGTTGGTGGGGCATATTTTGAGGCATGAAGGGATCACCAATTTGGTATTGGAGGGCAGCGTGGAGGGTAAAAATTGTAGAGTGAGACCAAGAGATGAATACACTACACAGATTCAGAAGGCTGTAGGTTGCAGCAGGTACTTGGAGATGAAGAAGCTTGCACGGGAAAGAGTAGCATGGAGAGCTGCATCACACACACACACACACACACACACACACACACAGAGCACTTGAAAATGTGATAATGTTGTCCCGAAACATGTTGTGACAATAATCACATGATTGAAAGCTGGACTGAATAGCCGCAATATTGTGTGTTCCAGGAAGTCAATGGGCAGCGGGTTGACGGACAGATTCATTGTTACATGATAATGTGCGCCCACGTGTCGCCAAGGTCGTTTCGACTACGCTGCACAGGTTTCGGTGGGAAGTCCTTACACATCCTCCACGTAGTCCAGTCTGGTCCTGATCTCTCCCCGTGCGATTTCCATATACTTGGTGCCCAGAAGAAAGACATTCGTGGCCGTCGATTTGCTTCGGACGAAGACATAGGCGCCTGGGTACAATCTTGGTCCCGTACGCAACCACAAGCATTTTTCCATGAAGGCATTGAGCGTCGTGTCTCTCAGTGGGATACATGCGTTAACAGTTACGGCGAATACTTTTGATATAACAAACAGTTTAAGTTTTTCCTTCTGTCTCGTTTTCATTTGAGGCCCTTTACCTGAAGCTAATTGGAAAAGCAGATGTCAGTTAAATTTGTTGGGAGAATGCTCAGGAAATGTACAGTCCACCTACAAAAGAGGTAGCTTAAGAAATTGTTTTTCCTCAGTTTAGGACCCTTACCAGGTAGGAGTAATACAGGAGATAGGTGAGATCCAAAAAATAACGACGAGTATCGTCGTGGTTTCGTTTAGTTAGTGCGAAAATGTCATGGAGATGCTCACCGAATTTCACTTGCAGGCACTACTAGAGAGAAACAATACGAGAAAACATTTCAAACATGTTATCTCCTCCTACATCCTTTTCGCGCAATCAGAGATATTCGAGCACCTATGGAAGCTTACCGTCGCCGACAGTTGACTTCCCGAACAACCATTCGCGAATGCAACAAGAAATGGGAGCGCAAACCCTCCGCCACACACCCTAACACGGCTTGCGGATTAGATGTAGGATAGAACCTTTTCTCCCAATATGACTTGGTGATATTATCCTGATCTCTCAAATTTTCCCCTTTGAACGTCATGCCGATCAGTACCACACTAAAACCGCGTTAAAAGAGCATGGAATGAGAGAGAAAAATTAAAAATAAACAGAAGAAATAAGTAATCACGATATATGCATCGGCCAAACTTGTGTCGCTATACAGGACTGTGACAACATTTTTCATTCTCAAAATTTGATACAGTTACATATTGGGTCCATGATGACGGACTGTGCTCTGGATAGAGTGGAAAATCAATTTAGTCATAAACCTGGTGGATAAAACCGGTTAATTCTTCCTGTTAGAGATAAAGGAGAATTTTCGTTGTCGTATTATGAAAAAACCGCGTTCGTTAAGATAAATCTGATGAACTATCGCCTTACACGAATAGATGTCACATGACTGCCGGGTTTAAAGAAATTTACTATTTCATCTCAGCATTTTCCAGGCTGCAACACGAAAAGTATTGTTTTCAACACCATGTATCAAACAGTTCCTTACAAGTTCTCTCTAGGCACATTATGCATCACGTATTTTCACATACTTGTAATACATTTTTATGTACAGTAGAAATACTAATTCACGACATTTATCAGCAACAAAGTTGAAACTTTTCCACTAGAGTAATACTGTTTACTTTCTTCGATGTTTGCAGCAAGTAGCTCCGACTGAACGACATTCTGGTTTCATTTTTGTTGTTGTTATTGTTCAGTTTGTGCAGAAATTTCCTTACGTCCTGAAAGCGAAATTACACAGCGGTAAGTGTCAAGATTAGAACGGGCACCCTTCAGAAGCAGGACACACATTCTCTGTCAACTTTCCACACTGTTTGGCAACTGTCCATGAAGCCACAGTTGTGAAAGTGAAGCATATGATGACGTCTGTGGAATATACGAGCAGAAAGCCTTTGTGTTCTAAAGAACTAATGCCGCGGCGTTGCCAATGAACTGTTCGTTGTGATGTGTCTTAGAAGTTGAAATCTCTCGTGACACCACTGTATGATTAACACTGCAGCTTCCACTAGACTTCTTCACGATAATGTGGAATTCAGAATAGAAAGAGAAGGTAGGAAATAAGATTCCACCTCATCAAAATCATTTTCGAAAGACCCACAAAGTTTTCAAATGACTGTAATGGGAAAACAAAGATGGAATAGGTGTCCCTGCAACAATCTCTACGTCCTTCTTTTTGCTGATGACACTGAACTGTTTGCCTCGAGTGCAGATAAATTTAAAAAATGAATAGAAGAGTGCAATAAAGAAACTATGAAAATAAGTCCGAAGATCGGTTATAATTAAACTAAAACAAATGTGTAATTACCACATCTAAGTGAAAATAGGATAAATTAACAAGGAAGTAATAGTAAGTTAATGAATTTTTTGTTTACATTATTTTATCGACGATGAGTGAGTGACAGCAAAGGAGAGAACAGGACAGTAAAAAGAGTCTGGTGTGCTCTTGGTAAACCAAATAAGGGCTTAAAAACATTCAAGGGCAGAAATCTTAAGAATTAATATGTGTTATTAGATTATACTTTGCCAAACACGAAAACCAATCAACAACTAAGAATTATTTAGCGATAAATGACGAGATGCTTGATGTGAAATATTTGAAAACAAACAAATGGCTTACGGGAAAACTAGAGTGGAAGACGTAACTATGACTGTAATGAAAATGAAATGAAAGTGGGCGGAATATGCAGACAGGTGGACACAGGAAGGATAAGCCAAGGAAGTTCTTTGTTGCATTCCAATAACTAAGGCAGACCGTGATCACGATCTAATAGAAGGTGAAAAGATGATATTCGAAAACATGCAGGAACCAAAGGGATGCATACTGTTGAAGGACGCATATAGTGGGGAAGTTTTACCTAGCTGTGGATGTCCAATGGGTGGTGGAGAAACCCACCGAGATTTGGGCGTTACATCTTCCTGCCAAGAGTGTCCACTATCTTGGTGGTTTCGTCGGTGTTGACTACAAATTCAGTGTTTCAGCATTCGATCGATCCTCCAACCCCTGTCCTGTAATTTCTTTCTGCCATTTACCTCTACTTTCATCTTCGCCAGCGTTTTTGTACATGAAAAAGTTTCATCTTGGTTCGGATTGCACCTTAAATTGCAGATTTCCTTATAAAAAAGCTAGAAAATAACTGGTTCCTACTTTCCTGCCAAATATTAATTACTGAGTAAAATTATCTACATAACAAATTTTATTCGTCTAAGTTCCACGCACGGACTGACCTCCACAGGTGTTTTACACCACTGGCTGGTTGAAACAGTCACTTAAATATACGATCTTATAAGTTCACGAATTTTTGGCCCCTTTCGTGTGCAGAATTTTTTTTACGTAGCGTTGAATGGGGATCAGTCTGAACATTTACATCTTATGGTGTGTGACAGAGGGCACAATGACTTAACATATGGTATCGCTCCCACAACCCCCACCCCCGTGTTTTTCTGTTCCATTCGCGAACGGAGCGCAGGAGGAATGACTGTCAGTAAGCCTTTTCACATACTCGGATTCGTCAGGGTCATTTAATAAGATACATATTGCTCTTGGAATGAGCGCTCTCGAGATTTTGTCAATTTAATAGTAAGCCTGCCTCTGAGGCACATCATCGTGATCCTTTCTGGTGACTTAACAGATTCGTGACTAAATGTTCTGCTGCTGGTATAATATTCCGCCCCCCCCCCCCCCTCATTACTCATAAATCCCAATCGCCCTCCCCGAAATACTCATGAATCAGTCGTACTAGGGTTCCATTACTAACTTCATTCGTGCTACTTAGATTTACTTAAGATTCTTCTAAATGTAAATTTCTGTGGTTCATCCATAGTCGATCCTAGAGTTTTTCCTGACACCTATCTGTGTGTAGAAGAAAAAGCCAAGTTGCACCGTGCATCTGAGGGTTGTTTGGTTTTAACAGACATGGCGTTGATGTCAATCCTTTTGTCATGTTGTTATATCTTGTGCAGTTAGGTAAGTGAAGTCTCATCATGGTCAGAGAAGTATTTTTTGTGATACGGCTTTGTAAAGTAGTCTTCTCGTCTGTATTTTGTTTAATAACATAAACGAGAAGACAGTGCCACCATGAAATTCTTTGTTTTGAAAGGTTTATCGTGAACGAAGATGCATCCAAAGTTGGCGAAGGTTACAAAGCGATGTTTTTCCTTCATTTTAAAATCTTAAGAAGTTGCGACTGAAATCAAAGGCAGGTTTTGAAGACAATGAACCCTCAGAACATAACACGAGGAAGCTTGATGCATTTGTGCCCGTTTCAAATGACCAAAAGCAGATGTTCAAACGAATTTTCCAGCGGTGTCCAGATAGTTTTCAAAAACTGCAACTGATCGTGTACCAGTCAGTAACCTATGGGTGAAGTGTGGATCTAACAATAACCTCTGTACTTAGACCACAAAAAGTAGAGCCACCATCAGAGAGTAGAGCCACAACCAAAAAGTAGGCTTCAGAAACGTTAATTAAACTGACTATTTAAAAACTATGCTTTATGAAAATTTACATTTATTGGAGATGAAACACTAAAGACGCACTTTTATGCAAGTCGGACACGAAAACGTAATCAAATAGGTGTGGTAAGCCAGTGGCAACGCATAAAAAATGGTGAAAGTCAATTTCATCTGACGAAAAGGTTACAGCTAGTGTCTCGCTGGAGGCAAAAGAAGATTCTTCTCATGATTACCTCGCAAATGGTGCGGCAATACTGGCCCATCGAAGAGGGGGAAAAGACAGAAAAGGTGTGGACATAATAATGAAGGAAGGAAAGATATCTTCTGTCAGGGCAATGCATCCGGCCACAACAGTACACTAAGGTGACAAAAATCATGGGATACCTCCTAATATTGTATCCGACCATCATTTACCCGGGTAGTGCAGGACCTCGATATGGCATGGACTCAACAAGTCGTTGGAAGTCCCCCGCAGAAATATTGAGCCATGCTGCCTCTATAGTCGTCCATAATTGATTAAGTGTTGCAAGTGCAGCATTTTGTAAATGAACTGGTCTCTCCATCACGTCCTACAAATCTCTGATGGGATTCATGTCGGGCGATCTGAGTGACCAAATCATTCACCCGACTTGTCTTCAAACCAAGTGCAAGTAACTGTGGCCCTGTAACATGGCACACTATCATCCATAAAAATTCCATGTTTGTTTGGGAGCAAGAGGTCCATGAATAGCTGCAACCGGTCTCCAAGAAGGAGAACATACCATTTCCAGTCAATGATCAGTCCAATTGGACAACAAGAATCAGTACATTCCACGTAAACATGGCCCACATCGTTATGGAGCCACCACCAGCTTGCACAGTGCCTTGTTGACAACTTGGGTGATGACTCCACGGGGACTGCGCGACATTTGAACCCTACCATCAGTTCTTACCAACTGAAATCAGGAGTCGTCTGATCAGGCCACGGTTTTCCAGTCGTATAGCCAATAGTCCGACTGATATGGTCACGAGTCCAGGAGAGGCGCTGCAGGCGATGTCGTGCTGTTCCCAACGTCACTCACGTTGGTCGTCTGCTGCCATAGCCCATTAACGTCAAATTTCGCCGCACTGTCCTAATGGATACGTTCGTCGTACGTCCCACATGGATTTCTGCAATTATTTCATGCAGTGTTGTTTGTGTGTTAGCACTGACAGCTCTATGCGAACGCCGCTGCTCTTGGTCGTTAATTGAAGGCCGTTGGCCACTGTTACTCTTGGTGAGAGGTAATGCCTGAAATATGGTATTCTCGGCACACTCTTGACATTGTGGATCTCGGATTGAATTCCATAACGATTTTGAAAACGGAATGTCCAATGCGCCTAGCTCCAACTACCATTCCGTTCAAAATCTGTTAATTCCGGCCATAATCGCGTTGGACACCTTTTCACATGAATCAGTTGAGTACAAATGACAGCTCCACCAATGCACTGCCGTTTTACGCCTTGTGTTCGTAAACCTACCGTCACCTGTATATGTACATATCGTTATACCATGACTTGTCACCTCAGTTTAGAAAGAAAGGAAAGAAAGAGATCTTCTGTTAAGGTAGTGCACCTGCCGACAGTAGTATTTTTTTTTTCTAATGAAACAATTCAGCCGAATACAAAGAACGAATCGTTCACCGTATTTGGCACCTTCTGGCTTCCATCTATTTCTGCACCTAAGGAAACTTGTGACTGGAAAAAGTTTCGAGCTCAATGAAATTGTAATGGTGGTTATAGACGGGTGTTTTGCAAACCTTCCAGAATCCAACTTAAAGAATTGACGTAGAATGTGATAAGTTCGAAAACCGTTCCTATTTTACCGACAAAAAAGTCTTTCCTTGCCAGGTCGAAAACTTTTAACCTCGCTCTCGTTTCTGCTGTAGTCTCTGTCCTTGGGCCATTCCATGCAAAGTGGTGTAATTTCGGAAAAAATTCCCACATGCCCATCACGGATTTTGCTGAAATTTTGTGTGAACATTCGCACATGTTCCTAAAGAACATTGGTAAAGATTTACTTTCACTGATTTAATACTTGCAAAGAAATAGTCATTTGTTATTACGTGTTAAGTTTCAGGTTTATCCCGCAGTTCTTTTCGGAGACATAAAAAGCTAATCTTCACATGTTTTTTGAAGCGTCTATTTTTTCGGTCGACTTTGCTTCAACTTGTTGCGTTTTAGGGCGTTATATGCAAGCACGTTAAAATCAAATGCAGGTTTTTAGATGGTTTAGAACATGGTCTTTCTAATGAAAACGGTTTAAAAGACTTTGCAGAAGACTCTTATTTGTAAAAGGGGACCAAAAATAACCATTTTTGGCATTTTTATAAAAAATAAAATGTGCCCTCAATCTGTTAACCACTAGAAATCAGGTGGAGAATGAAATTTTATATTCTAGGACCTCGTATTGGTAAGTTGTTATGTGCAAAGTTTCAGGTGTATCCCGCAATTACTCCCTGGATATATAAAAAGCTAAACGCAACTTTTTTTTTTTCGAGTGTCAATTTTTTCGGCCGCTTTTGCTTCAAATTATCCACATGCAAATCGCCCACAAAGTCATTTTTTTTATTATTTCGCTTAAGAGAACGCAAAATGTTGTGAAAAGATGGCCTAGTTTTCTTTCTTTCAAGAAACTACTGCCGGAGCTCATTATGTCTCACAGTTGCCGAAACGTCGCGGTTGCACTGTTGATGGCTGCGCTATGGGATCGAACAAATGACAATACCTCTGCAAGTATTAAATTCGCGAAAGTAAAACTTTACCAATATTCATCGGGAGAATATGCGTTTGTTCACACAAAATTCCACCACAATCCGTCATGGTCATGCGGGAACCTCTATTACCACTTGGCATGGAATGACCCCCGCGAAGCTAATTCTCACGGTACGCGCACACAGCGAGCGCCTGGCTGCGGAGGGAACTCGAGACGGGGAGGGCAGTGGCCCTCGCGGGGGCGGCTGGGAACGGGACGGTCACGCCCCGCCGACTTGGCTGGAACGCCTCGGAGGCCGCGGCTGCGGCTGTTGCCAGTTTATTATGCTCTGCTTCCAGCCAGTTCTACTGCCTCTCCCACAACACTGTATTCCTCCAACCACAGCAAATTCAGTTTCCAGACATTGGCGATCAGATGAAGTTCAGCGCTCCCTCGGGCTGGCGCCTCCTGCAATACGGGGAGATGCTGCCGATGACGTTGCCACCCTGTTCCAAACTGCTAAGAGGAGAGGGGCTTGTTGAAATATCCACCAAATCATCCCACCAAATATGGGAGGCCGGCTGCAACACCACAATTTATCACCATCACAGCTTCCCGATCTCAGATATATGTCCTAAGACTTTTTTCCCCTCCGAATTCGTTTTTAGGACAAATGCCAGAGTCTCAGTACTGTATTGCACTCTCTTCCGTCGTAACCGTCTTAGTGAACGGATGGAATAAACAGCGGTTTCTTGTGATGTTATTTTAAATAAGCTGAATTACACTAATGTGATTATTTACTTTATTCGTCTGTACTATTTCATTTTCTCGTTTGATAATTTTTAATATTTTTCAATAAATATTCGCTGATGATTGTTTTAATACGATGATGCAATGGATCGTCGGCCATTGTCGCAGTCCTAAGTGCTCATAGTACGTTCCAGAAAATGAATCTATCTTCATTCAGTTGCATGGTAACGAAGTCCGATGCCGATTTATGAGCGTCATTTTATTGTCAAGCTAATTCTGACACACAAAATTCATTAACAATCTTTCCACTGTCGTGTTAAAGTTAGATCTACAACCATAGGCTTCGCCGATTTTCGTCGTTCATCTCATCGTTATAATCGCTCTCTCTCTCTCTCTCTCTCTCTCTCTCTCTCTCTCTCTCTCTCTTGGGCCAATTACATTCACTACAACCAATATTAACGTAAACGGAAAGAGCGACTATAAGAATATAGGAGCAAAGTTAGATTCGTAACCGAGAGAGTAATCCAAATTACCATCTTGCTATTCCGTCCCTGCAGGTGTCACAAAACGCACTAACGTAAAGGCCTGGATTTTTCTTTCAGGCTGAGTTACGTTGCTTCTGCGATGTTTCAAAAAACTTTCAGGTGCCACCTTGTCATCCAGATTCTGCTAAGAAGTCCTGAAGCGAAATAAGTATTTCTGGTAATGGTAGAGTAAAAAATCCACATGTGGTTATTGTGGAAAAGAACGAGAGCATAACGTCAACAGCGTAGAGGCGCGCGCGCGCACACACACACACACACACACACACACACACACACACACACACACACACACACACACAGAGAGAGAGAGAGAGAGAGAGCGCTCTTCCCGTTAGGATGAACATGTTTCAGTTGTCAGGTGATTGGGGTGTTTTCGGGCCATGTACTGGCAGACATGCAGACATGTCGAGTGCAAGATATGGAAGACGCTCGATATATCGATGCATTTGATGGCGGCGATGGCAGATGCTCGACGTATGGGATGCATCCTCTTCGAGATCGAATTCAGGGGTGCCCATTGAGTACCCACTTAGCAATTCTTGCCTCACTTTCGGTGTTTCGAAACAAACTTAGTCTTATACATTAACAATTTCTAACAATGGCACGACTACACTTGTGCATACGTCGTATCGGGTAAACCATTGGTTTCCGGACCAATTTTTATTAGAATAATGTCTCTCTTTCATATCCTCTACCCGCCCCTTTCGATTGTATGTCTAATGGGCAAACACCCTGTATATTCCACTGAATACTGCGTCGTACTAATGTTACCGAGTATGTTTTCTATTCCATTCGCTTAATGAGATCAAAATGCCTCTACGTGTATTCTACTCTCATCTTAATCTCTATGCGATATGTACGATGGCGGCAGCGTAGTGGTCGCACAGTTTTGTTAGAATATTATAGATTCTCTAAGCATACCAAAAAGGGTTTCGCGGGAACTAACTAGTCTTGCAAGGATTCCCACGTTAGCTCCCCGGGAATTTCTGTTACAATCCTTGCATACCGTATCTCAATTCATTCCTTTCTGTAGTCATACCTACTTGACAAAGACTCCACACACTAGAACAATATGTAAACACTCTAGAATTAGTCGCTCTAGCGACTTGTACGCGATTTACTTTACAGATACACTTCATTTTCGCAGAACTCTTTAACAAATTTTTATCTTTCATTCGCCTTCACAAAATACTTATTTTACGGGATCGTCCCATTTCCTATCGGTTCTTAATATTACCACTAAATAATTGTATCTGACGTGCTCTAGTTGTTCACCACTGATTTTGTAATATTGTGCTGTTCCTTTAGATAGTTTAACGACACTATCATCCTGTCCACAGCAGAATCGTCAGCTAACAATCTTTTAGTGATTTTTTTTTTTACATCGTTTATATATACTGAAAACATTACAGTTCCTACTACGCTTCCTTGTATCAGTTCCTACTACGCTCCCTTGTATCAGATCCGATGTTACTTTCGTTTCTGTGGAGCATTCGTCAACGAGTATAACTTAGTGTTTCAATTATTTAAATAATATTTGTCGAGGCTGTCATGTATCAGCAAACACACTCGATATTATAGCACCTTCGTTAGTAGCAGAAGGTCGCCTTTTGGAAATCTAGGAAGACGGAATCTAACAGTTAATCGGCATCTACTGTTTGCAAGTTATGAATGAAGCAATGTGTGTATCACGCGAGTAGGTGACAGATCCTCTCTCATACAATGAAGTGGTACGGTCGCACCCAAATAGAGGAAACAGTAAGATAAACTATGTTCGTTGCTTGCATATTCAAGGCTAAGTAACGGCCTTGATAATAAGGTCGTGAAACTGATAGCTCTAACATTTGTATATGTAGAAATGCATCCAACAAGAGGCTGCTATTTTCAGTCGGATGATAGAGTGTTACCACGGATAGTGCCGAGGATTTTCTCACTATTTTCAGTACTTCCAAATTAAGTTAGAAATATATTTATCATCTCTTTTTTTCTTGTATTTAATGTAGAATGTAGCACTCTATGAACGCCAAGATCAAGATTACTTAACTCAGCTACCCGCAAATACACACTCTCAGCTTGCGTAATCTGAACCGTGAAAATCTGAAAAATATTTAAGAACCGCCTAAGTGGAATAACGAAAAGTGTCAGTCTGCAGTCAGTTAGAACACGATATGTCAGACATGGGTGGGTTTAGAGTTCAGCTGGTAAGCCTGAAGCAGCTACCAACTGAAATGGTGCATTGGACCTGCACTGGGCGACAGCGGTTCAAATCCCCGTACAGCCACATACATTGAGATATCCTAAATCGCTTACGGTGAATGCTACGTAGTTACTTCGAAATGGGCGGGGTCGAATTCCTTCTCCATTTTTTTTCCAATCCGACCTGGTGCTGCTTCTGTATTGACATCGTCGTCAGACAGAAGATAAATCCTATTCTTCCTTCTTTCAAGCAACTCCAGGTAACGCACACGCCTCGACGGTGCGTGGATGGCATGCAGTAACTTGGCATTCCGTGCAAAAATAATAAATGGATGTCATCAGTGGTTGGGAAGGTAGTGAGAGAGGGTTGTAGCCTCTCCCCGATGTTATTCAATCTGTATATTGAGCAAGCAGTAAAGGAAACAAAAGAAAAATTCGGAGTAGGTATTAAAATCATTGGAGAAGAAATAAAAACTTTGAGGTTCGCCGATGACATTGTAATTCTGTCAGAGACAGCAAAGGACTTGGAAGAGCAGTTGAATGGAATGGACAGTGTCTTGAAAGGAGGATATAAGATGAACATCAACAAAAGCAAAACGAGGATAATGGAATGTAGTCGAATTAAGTCGGGTGATGCTGAGGGAATTAGATTAGGAAATGAGACATTTAAAGTAGTAAAGGAGTTTTGCTATTTGGGGAGCAAAATAACTGATGATGGTCGAAGTAGAGAGGATATAAAATGTAGACTGGCAATGGCAAGGAAAGCGTTTCTGAAGAAGAGAAGTTTGTCAACATCGAGTATAGATTTAAGTGTCATGAAGTCGTTTCTGAAAGTATTTGTATGGAGTGTAGCGATGTATGGAAGTGAAACATGGACGATAAATAGTTTGGACAGGAAGAGAATAGAAGCTTTCGAAATGTGGTGCTACAGAAGAATGCTGAAGTAAGATGGGTAGATCATTAATGACGAGGTACTGAATAGGATTGGGGAGAAGAGAAGTTTGTGGCACAACTTGACAAGAAGAAGGGATCGGTTGGTAGGACATGTTCTGAGGCATCAAGGGATCACCAATTTAGTATTGGAAGGCAGCGTGGAGGGTAAAAATCGTAGAGGGAGACCAAGAGATGAATACACTAAACAGATTCAGAAGGATGTAGCCTGCAGTACGTACTGGGAGATGAAGAAGCTTGCACAGGATAGAGTAGCATGGAGAGCTGCATCAAACCAGTCTCAGGACTGAAGACCACAACAACAACAACAACAACAAAGATATTCACAGTTTATTTTACAAAAGGAGAATATATAAAAATACAACAAATGAAGCAGGTAAAAGGGAATACAGACGTCTAAGAAATGAGATTGGCAGAAAGTGCAAAATGGCTAAGCAGGAATGGCTAGAGGAGAAATGGAAGTCTGTAGAAGCACGAAGGATAATGGGAAAGACGCGGGAAAGGCAGATGTCAGAGAGAGCTTTGGAGAAAAGAGAAGCATCTGCATGAATATATGAACTCACAATGAACGCCTGCAGCACGAGATCGCAACAGGCCAATGATTACGGCACTCGACGCCCCACGTATCGTCTAGCACGCAACCACACTATTGGCAGCTAATGGCAACAGGGAGCGGGACTGGAGGTATCCAGTGGTGAGCACAGCATCAAGATACGGGACTAGTCGAACTGCTTAGTCAACTAGTAACTCACAACAGTGCTACAGTGCTAGTGGTGTTGATACAAAGCACGGCACATGCAACGACAAACAAAGCAAACATAGCATTATATCTACATCACCAGTTGCCGATGTTGACGTTTCGTCAGAAAGGAACCCAAGGAACTTCGTAGAGCGAAAAAGAAGTGGCAGACAACATATTAGCGTTCCTGCAAGATGGGTCAATGCAATGTGTAGTGTCGTATATGCTCGACTGTGCGGACAATGTGCATAAGTACAATGATGACGATACGAACTTAACAAGTAAAACTGATACTGAAACAGGTAGCCACAAATCTCGTCTCCAATGAAACGTAGTAAAAGATAATCGTCCAAGGAGCGACATAATTACGTATATTGACCATCATCCGCAGCACGATAAAAAACAATTTCAATTAAATTACGAATAAGTCTGCAGCAATATGACCGTTTAGTGTATAAGGAAAACTACGGACCTTCAAGAGAGGGCAAGGTGCACTTTTTACAAAAACTGGTGTTTGCGCTTTTCAAGGAAGCTCCGTACAATTTACATGATGTGCATGATAGTGACCGTCTACGTTAATGCACATCAAAATGCGCGTGACACAGATTACAGTGATTTCAAGGGAAGTAGTGGATCGTTGCTTCACTTCAAACAATATTGCAGATTTGGAATACTAAAATAACGAAATTTCAAACAAAGCATCATCTTGACGATGCACAGCAAACTGCAGAATCCGCCCGAAAATTTGTAGATGAGATAAACAAACTTATCCCATTGTTCAGTAAGGAATTTGTTTTCTACTCCGACCAATCTGGATTTGAAGAGAAAATATATATGAAAGGAACACTGGACATAAAAGGTACTCATGGAATTTTAACAAGATCAACTAAAGCATTCGTATACAATTATACCGATTTTTAATCTGGACGGTAAATCGGCTGGAAAGTCATTTATTGTGGTGTGAGAAGTTGGAGCTGCTCTGGCCGCTACGATCCTTTTTCGTGTGCGCGATCTTGTAATGGCAGTAGGGAATATTTACGTCACAGCAAGCAAGAGTGGGAAAATGGGCATGAGCACTGCTTTTGGCCAATAGCCGGTCTAAGTAACTTGCTTATGCTTGATTCCTGGTCTGCGTATAAAAATTATACTTCTTTAGAGCACACTATCATTAACGAAAGGCGTGTTACGTTGCAATTCATGCCACCTGGAAACACTGGACAAATTCATACTCTGTTTCATCCGTGCCTGTAAAACATATTATCGCGCTATCTGCAGCTACACCTTAAAGGATAACCAGTTTCACGATAAGCTCCACGCTCTTCGTAAGACCTCTTTACCCCATCCCCCCCCCTATCTCTCTACCCCCCCCTCCCCCTTCCCGCCATCCTATTAATCCGACCCGGTGTCTCGTTTGAAAAGTAATATCCAAGAATCGGTCGGACAAGTGTTTTGTACGTCACCTCGTTCTTGCATGAATTACATTCCCTGAGATTCTCCCAATGAACCTCAGCCTGGCATCCGCTTTTCCTACAGCTTAATGAAGTCATCCCACTTCTAATCGCTCGGGTTACTCTTAAGTATTTACGCTATTTACTGTTTTCAGTGACTGTACACTAATAGTGTAAACGAACAGTTGTGAGTTTCTTTTCCAATACACTGACCAGCCAAAACATTACAATGATATGACTAAATTTTGGGACAGCGATACGCCAATCTACAGATGGCGCTACTATCGCATACAAAAGGTAGAAAAGGGCAGTGCATTGGCCGAGCTGTCATTTGTACTTAGGTGTGAAAACGTTACCGACATGATTATGGACGCACGACGGGAATTAACTGACTCTGAACGCGAAATGATAGTGGGAGCTAGACGCATGGGACTTCCATTTCGGACATCGTTAAGGGATTCAATATTCCGAGATTCATGAAGTCAAGAGTGCGTCAACAGTACCAGATTTCATGCATTACCTCTCAAGGACAACGCAGTGGCTGACGGCCTTCACGTAGAGTTACACTATGTGATCAAAAGTATCTGGACACCCCCCAAAACATACGTTTTTCATATTAGTTGCATTGTGCTGCCACGTCCTGCGGGGTACTCCATATCAGCGACCTTAGTAGTCATTGGACATCGTGAGACAGCAGAATGGGGCGCTCCGCGGAACTCACGGACTTCGAACGTGGTCAGGTGATTGGGTGTCACTTGTGTAATATGTCTGTACGCGAGATTTTCACACACCTAAACATCCCTAGGTCCACTGATTCCGATGTGATAGTGAATTGGTAACGTGAAGGGACAGGTACAGCACGAAAGCGTTCAGGCCGACCTCGTCTGTTGACTGACAGAGACCGCCGAAAGTTGAAGAGGGTCATAATGTGTAATATGCAGACATCTATCCAGACCATCACACAGGAATTCCAAATTGCTTCAGGATCCATTGCAAGCACTATGACTGTTAGACGGGAGTTGAGAAAACGTGGATTTCATGTTCGAGCGGCTGCTCATACGCCACACAATTGCCAAACGCCGCCTCGCTTGGTGTAAGGAACGTAAACATTGCACGATTGAACAGTGGAAAAACGTTTTGTGGAGTGACGAATCACGGTACACAATGTGGCGATCCAATGGCAGGGTGTGGGTATGGCGAATACCCGGTGAACGTCATCTCCCAGCGTGTATAGTGCCTATAGTAAAATTCGGAGGTGTTATGGTGTGGTTGTGTTTTCATGGAGGTGGCTTGCACCCCTTGTTTTGCGTGGCACTATCATAGCACAGGCCTACACTGAGGTTTTAAGCACCTTCTTGCTTCCCACGGTTGAAGAGCAATTCGGCGATGGCCACTGCATCTTTCACCACGATCGAGCACCTGTTCATAATGCACGGCCTGTGGCGGAGTGGTTACTCGACAAGAACATCCCTGTAATGGACTGGCCTGCACACAGTCCTGACCTGAATCCTACAGAACACCTTTGGGATGTTTTGGAACGCCGACTTCTTGCCAGGGCTCACCGACTGACATCGATACTTCTCCTTTGCAGCACTCCGTGAAGAATGGGCTGCCAGTCCTCAAGAGACCTGCCAACACGTGACTGAAGTATGCCTGCGAGAGTGGAAGTTGTCATCAAGGCTAAGGGTTGGCCAACACCATACTGAATTCCAGCATTATCGTTGGAGGGCGCCACGAACTTGTCAGTCCTTTTAGTCATCTGTCCAGATACTTTTGATCACATAGTGTATTAGTGCTAACATACAAGCCACACTGAGTGAGATACCTGGAGAAATCAATGCTGGACGTACGACGAATGTATCCGTTTGGTCAGTGCGGCGAAATTTGGCATTAGACTGGAAAACCATTGCCTGGTCACATGGGTCCCGATTTCAGCTGGTAAGAGCTGATGACAGGGTTCGAGTGTGGCGCAAACGCCACGTAGTCATGGACTCCGGGTTATCAACAAGGCACTGTGCAAGCTGGTCGTAGTTCCTTAATAGTGTGGGCTGTGTTTACATTGATCAGATTGGATCCTCTGGTCCAACTGAACCGATTATTGCCTGGAAATGGTTCTCTTCGGCTACTTTGTGACCATTGGCAGCCATTGATGGACTTCATAGTTCTAAAACAACGATGTAATTCTTATGGATGACCATCTGCCATGTCACGAGGCCACAGTTGTTCGCGATTGGTTTGAAGAACATTCTGGACAGTTTGGGCGAACGATTTGGCCAACCTGCTCGGCCGACATGACTCCCATCGCACATTTATGGGACATAATCGAAAGGTCAGTTCGCGCTCAAAATCCTGTACCAGTGACACTTATGCAGTTATGGACGGCTACGGAGGCAGAATGGCTCAATGTTTCTGCGAGGGACTTTCAAAGATTGCTGCTACACTACGTCAGGCGAAAGGATGATTTAAGGAGGTATCCCAAGATTTTTGTCACCTCAGTGTTTGACCATTGGGCACCGCGAGACTGAGACCGCACCGTGGCATTTGGGAACGTAAAACGACCAGTATCGTGAGCAGAGACGAATGGGGTATCATTCTAGCGATAATACGGATCGTACGTGGGGAAACCCACTGGAAAAAGCGACTTTGACAAAAGGCTAGATTGTTACTGGGTGGGAACAAGCGTCTCTGCAACGGCGAAGCTGGTGGGCTGAGCGCGTGCTACTGTAGTGAGTAATCTACGGAAAATTGTTGAAGGTCGGTGAAACCACGAGTAGCGACAGGGTGTGCGGCCACGCCTCGTTACAGAACATGGAGGTAGCAGGCTTGGCTGCTCTGCAATGAACGATAGGCAGCCACTGTGGAAGATCGAGTACAATGCTTGTGCAAGACCATGTTTTTCGGAGCACACCGTTCAGCGCACATTGCCGAAAATGGGCCTCTGGAGCTGACGATCTCGTTTGAGTTCCCGTATTGACCCAATGATACCGCCAATCACGATTCCAGTGGGCTTGGGATCACTGAGATTGGTGAGTGGATACGGTCGTAGAGGCCTTCACTGGAAAAGGGCCTTCTCTCAATGAATCACTCTGCAGCGGAGTGTTGCTGTTACGAAACTTCCTGGTAGATTATAACTCTGCATCGTGCCGGGATGGAACTCTAAGACGCTCTTCGCAGGCGTGGCTCTTACCTACTGAGCTACCTGTTTTTTAAATTTATATATTAAGTCTGTCATTGCGCTGAAGTACAATGAACTACAACGTCGTAGAAACGCTGATGGAAAGCTTATATACTATCAACATTTGCTTCAAATTTTCTCCATTAAGCAAGGAATTCAAATAAATAAATAACAGATGACAGTACCAATATACATTTTTATCCACAAGAAAGTGACTTTTTTAAAACCATGTTCTATCAGAAAATTTTCTCTGTGCTATTGTGGTATATTGTTCGAAATGGTTTTCTACGAGTAAAAGAGAGAAATAAAACAGCAGACCTGCAACAGTTTGCACAAAATATGTCATCCTAAAACAACAATTTCTAGTGTTTCACAGGACAACGAATATATGATATTTATATTAATGATATGAATGGTTTGTTCAAATTTGTTGTAGATTTGAACGAATTACTTTAATTCGTTCAAATCTTTGCTATCTAAACTTTGTATGTGACGAAACTAACAAGATGTATCATAAAAAAATATGCAACGTTACACAAAACAATACTTTTGTATCTAGTGCATGCTCCTCTGGCAAACTGTTCATACTGTAGACTCAAGAACAGTCTCCATTAGGTGTTTTTGATGTTGTTTTTATTATGTCTCTATGCTCGTCGTCAACTATGTGGAGTCTAGGAATCCTACATACTATCTTCGCTAGACAAACAATTCAGACAAGTCGAGGTAAGTTTTACTACAAAAAAGTAAATGACAATACTTCGACAATTACACAGATGTGTGGCAAGCGAAGTGCGACATACAAAATAAGTTATCTCTTCAGTATAACAATTCCCAAGTCTGTATTACATTAAGTGTACAAGCGAAGTAACGAGCGCTGACGCTTGTATCCAAGTCGCTAGTCCTGCTTTTCAACTGAGGCGTTGCCAGTCGGTCGCGGCGCTTATGTCCTCTTCACACACAGGCCGCTGCTGTCGCGTTCTCGTCCTGGAAAGGAGTTGGTCAGCGTGCGATTCACTGACGTCTTCTCACAGCCGTCTCCTCTCTATCGTTCCCGACTAGCGGGCCGGCGCTTGACTTTACGCCGTAACAGTTTTGTATGCGAAATCATTTTTAGTTCTTAGCTAGTTCAAAGACGGATAATTGTGCGATTACAGTTTATCAACGGCTCCTAAGCCCCAATGTTGCAATGAAAAAGTGTCAAATTTCTGTGTGTCAATGCCCTTCAGTTTGGCGAGAAAATATGTAAACGACCATCAATGCAGCAAAGCTATTGTTCTAGTGTCCAATAAAATTTCCAGTTGGCCACAAAACTTAGTCGACGTTTATCGAATTTATGGCGGTTCTCGTAAAAGAGCTTTTTTCCTTATCCCGTTCCGAATGGTGATCGTTTTCTTGCATAGATTATGTGCGCCGTATTCGCATCGACATTAAAAGCACACATAAAGCTGAAGGAGCAATTTAATTTTATATCACTTGCAGCTTCACTTTAACCAGTACCTCTATCCAACGTTCTAAACTTCATACAAGTTGTCCTGCTAAATTATGAGACCAGAGCATCTGGAAGAAAGGGTATTGCAAAGAAATGACGTAGTCACAGCCGAGGGGATTGTTTCCAGAGTGAAATTTGTAAAGAGGGAGCCGTTAGTCGTGCCTGGATAGCTCAGTGGGTAAGAACACTGCCTGCAGAGGACAAAGTTCCCAGACCCAGTTGAGCACACAGTCTTAATCTGCTTGGAAGTTTCATGATAGTGAACCCTCAGCTATAAGATGAAACATTTATTGAGGAAAGGACAACATTTTCCACTGACGGCCTTCACGACCGGGTGTCTTAGCTGCTGATGAATCTTTCGGTTGTGTGGTCGTGGTCCATGAAACACTCTCGTTTCTGACGTTTCGTCCATAGCTATGCTGTACATCCTTCAGAGGTGCTCCTAGTTACGTTGAGTCTTGCTGACGCATGTGTCAGACGCCAGAGAGCTACAAAATACTGGGAAAAAGGGCGTGGTAGAAGCTTACGCAAGATTACCAGATATAATCTTTGTCAGAGATAAAACTTATCTATCGATTCTGTACAGCTATTGCCAATATATCGTGATGTTTCACAGCGGCTTCTTTTCTGTTAAAATCTCGCCCCCCCCCCCCCCTCCCTATATCGATGGGTTCTCTGTAACGCCATAGTAAATAGTTAAAGTTTCATTTCGGAAAACACTATTTCATGATTTCCTGACTGAGGAACATGCTCTGCTAAAGGCGATTTTTCTGTTCTCCCCAGTCGACAAAGACTTAGTGTTCCTTCAGCGGTGTATTTACGCTTCTATCGGTAGTTTCAATGTAGACCTTACCACACGTGCGCGAAGTTTTATACATTCCGTATGCCGACAATGGATGGTATTTACTCTTTACAGATTGGAGGGCTTGAAACATTTTCTTTGTTGGTCTAAAAACCGATCTGATGTAATGTTTCTGTAAGATCTTCCCGATCTGATCAGTTACTTTTTTAATAAAAGGGAAAGAAACATCTTTCTGCCTTCTTTGTATTTTAACTTTGTTCTTTCGACTACTGTTATTTCCTCGAAGAACTCTATTGACTTCTTCCCTTGCATATCACTTTTCTCCAAAGCGTGCTTCAGATGTTTTAATTCGGCATCTAGGTTACTAAACCCTGCTTCAGATGTTTTAATTCGGCGTCTAGGTTTTTGCTCTTTCGAGAAAACGTTTAATGACACCCTTCTTTTGTCCAGGATGATGATGTGGCTGCAAACATCTATCCGTATGTGTAACTTTGCGAAAAAACGTTATGTTCCAACCCTCCATTGGTCGGTCTCATAACAAAAACATCCAAGACGGACATTCCGTTGTCATTTTCCATTGTCATGGTAAACTGGATTTTTTGATTTGTATTATTTAGATAAAAGAATTCTTCAGAAGTTTTTTACTATATGACCAAACCACATATGTAACATCCACAAAACGATACCTTAGAGGTGACTTCTCATTTGCTTTTTTTTTAGAGGTGAATGTTCGAATTTTCCTACATAAAAATTAGCGATTGCACGACCTAATGGGTACATTGCGACGTCACCAAATTGTTTATAAAATTGTTAGTCCCACCGGAACTGACTATAAGTAAGGCAAATTGTAAAAAGGACAGTCAAATCTCTGAGAAAACAACAGCTATATAAATCATACCTTCATTAATTGGAATCACAGTAAATACAGACACTATGTCGAAACTTACAAGAATATTTCCAGGAGCCAAAGTTAGCCCTTCAAATTTCTCGATAAAAAAACTCAGTTTTCCCAATAAATGGTTGTAAACGAATTGCCAGATATCTGATACGTGGGAAATTGGTAGCAGTATCAATTGGTCTAAGATGAAGATCAATTTTATGACTTTTGGGTAGGCCATAAAGTCTGGTATATCCACTTTCCGTCTTCAAAAAGTTTTTCTTTTTTTTAATCTTCTTTCCGGATTGAGGTAGATGACTAAATCAGAATATATGTTTTCTTCAGTACATAGGCTGTAGCGTCTTTCTTAAGTCTTTTGCGCCGTACACATACAAAGAGATTCAAAATTTTCGCTTCAATTATCCTCTTTAATCATAATAGTAGTGTTCCCTTTGCCAATACCAATAACCACTGTCTGTTCACCTGCATTTACATATTTGTACCTTTAATGTGTTAAGACCTTCGATCAATCCAAAATTTTGTCTACAATGACGAACTATTGCCCACTGATATACAGAGGACTCATTGGAAACACATAATGATGGGAATGATTTCAACAGAAGAAGCGATGAAACTTAGTAGTATATGCACAGTAGACAGAATTGATACGTTTTATCTTTGAAAGACGACAGTTCGTTAGTAAAGTTTTACCTCTGACAAAGATTACCTCAGAATATTACCAAAAATACTGTAATATTTTACGAACAGTCGTTAAAATGTCAAGAAGTATATACGTACTGACAGGCACTAATAAAGCGAATAATAAGATTAAAACTATATGGGATATTGTCAAATGGGAGAGAGGACAGCCAATCAGTGTTCAAGATACCATACCAATCAAACTAAATGACAGTATGCGACTGATAATTCACAAGTTGCGAGTACTTTCAACAATCACTTTCCAAATATAGAAGCAAAAACAGAACTGAATAGTTCAGCAGAAGAAGTAAGAAAATATATTGAACTGTCATTCCACAAAATTTTAAAAAACTAGAAATAACAGCAACAGTCATCATTGAAATTAATAGAATTATGAATATTCTAAAAATAAATCGATGATAGGCAATGGAAACATCGTAACTACAGTTTGTTCAGTTTTATAGGTCACGCAAAACGGTTTCCTGAAGAAATATAATATACAGAAAGTTGATAAACGTGTAACTGAATAGTAGAAGCCTAGTCATAGACAAACTAGAGAAATACAGGCATTTTCAAATCTCTCTTTGCCTGCGGCATTTACTGGTTACTAGAAGTTTTCGCAGACATATGGAGTTACTAAGTTTTCATTGATTACCATCGAAATGGTTATGTTGTGCCGATGGAATTTCAAACAGAATTCTGAAAAGTTGTTCCTACTTAATAAGCAATGTCTTTAGCGATATATGTGTTGCATCACTGGCACAGGGAATTCTTGCAGAGAGATTAATACATGCAGTTATTAAACCTCTTCATAAGATAGGTGGCAAGACGAACTTTGTTTACCATCCAGTTTCCATACTGTTATGTTTTTCCAAAATATCCGAAGAAGTGATGTACACAAGAGTAGTCGCACACTTACACTGATGAGCCAAAACATTATGAATACCTGCTTAATAGCTTATCTGTCAGTCTTTGGAACGAAATACATAACTAATTCTGCGTATCACGAATCCGACAGTTTGTTGGTAGGTTTGTGGAGGTAAGTGGCGCTAAATGCCCACGCACACGTCATGTAATTCACGCAAATAACGGACCGCTGATTTGCGTACGCTGTGATGGCGTCCGATAGCGACCCAGATGGGTTCCATAGGATCGACATCAGGAGAATTTGGTCGTCGAGACATCAACTGAGTTCACTATAATGCTCCTCAAACCACGGTAGCACGGTCCTGGCTCCGAGGCACGGAAAATCATACTGTTGAAAGACGACGTCGCCATCGAAGAAGACATCAAGCATGAAGGGATGCGGGTGGTTCGCAGCTGTCAGCATGTCTCATATTACCAGGAGCCTGCGTCCCTCGTGAGCTGCACATTTTAGCCGCCGTTCACCTCGATGACCGGTTTGTGGAGACGACCATCGACCTAATGAAGCAAAAATGTGATTCAGCCGAAAAGCTTCCACTGATCAGCGGTCGAATCCCGATGGTCCCATGGCCCCATGCCCACTGCAGTCATAACTGACGATGTCGCTGGGTCACCATGTGAACAAGTAGGGGTAGTTCTTGTTCTGATTATTCTAATAAATTGCTTTGTCAGTCTGAGCGTCTTTACGATAGTACGTACACAAGATATGAGAAAATAATGGACATTTCCACTTTTCCAGTCCCCTAACGTTGTATAGGCAGATGAGTTCCCCTAACGTTGTATGCGCAGACGAATCTTCGTAAGTCACACTGTACGACTCACTGAGAAGAACGTTCAGGACATTGTCGTAGGCAGATACAGCTGCTTCCAAGGACCCAAAACGTTTCACAAATATTGCATTCCTTCACTTTTTGGAGGAGGAAAAACATCCCGTGGAGGTAAATTTCGCTGTAAGGCTAGTGTAATAAGTTATTTGGTTGCCTTGTGGAAAAACAGGCTTCTTGGTGTGGGACGGCATACCAATCTAGGTCTCTTCTACTCGATTCTTTTGATTTTTTTTTCCAAAATGTTTGGATGGCATACATCAGTATACCACTCTAAAAGTACCATCTTGTCCCGATCAAGTGTGTCAACATGCATCGAAAGAATAAGACTTACGTAGCCCACATTCCTCATTCATTGTGTGTGGCAATAAACTGTGTTCTAGGCGAGCGTTGGTTTCATGATTCGATGAATCTCGTTAAACATTATATCTATCTTATTTTCTCCGGTAGGCGTGCAAATTCTGCACGGATGGACACACGTATGGTTACCACAATGATGTTAATTTGTTTTTCCACATCCATCTACGTCAGTGATTCCCAATTTTTCTGAGATCATTACACCTGAGTGTTACAGGATATTATATAGTACACCCGCTCCACCCTCCCCCTACCCACATTAACATTATGATTAACTAAAATTTGGAATGAAAAAAATTCCTTGAACACTTTTATTTTTAAACTGACGAAAGGTAGATGTTATTTAGTTTTTTTAGGGGCTTTATTGGCCCACGAACTAGGTCATTCAGACAGTTGGTACAATTTATTTATAAAAACCTTTTTTTATACGATAACGAAGCAATATTTTCTGAGCATCACGAGTGCTACTCGAAGCTCCTTCCCAAAAAAGAAAGGTAACTATGCGCAGTGATGGTAGAAACCGCTTCCTTTGCAACCATTCCTCTCCCGAGCGACACGTGGTTGAACCATACCCTACACAGCCATTTAAATGCAACCAAATTAAAGTGTGTGCACTATACTTACTGTTTGTACATCACTTGATTGCAGGACTTAACTTAGGAACTGACAGAAATTGGAAGACTTCAGGCTGGCAATGCTTTTCTGAGCACTGCCATTACTACTGTTATTATTATTATTTTCGGTTATTCCCTTTTGAGAGAGCGATTGAACTTGAGTTGTCATTGTAACAAACGGAAGAAATATTCGGAGCTCGAAACAATCACAGTAACAAAAGAAGGCTGGGTGACCATCCCAACCAATTGTCAGATCACAATCTAGATAAACGCAGGTACGCCAGAACTATGTGACTGAATTGGTCGAAAACTTTGCTCGTTTATTTGTGTCACTTTTCTAGCTTTTGTGTTGTATCCTTCCTAGCATCGAAGGCAAAGTAATTATCTTGCTATCATCGGATGTAAAAACGAGGACGCGATTGTGTGAAACTATTTGTATTTCTTTGACATCGCCATTTCTGGGGAATTTATGATGAAGTAAGCGAATATAAAGTAAAGCGCCGTTCGAAAACGCTATTGCCTGCTCGCGTATCTCGTGCCTGCAGCCTATTAGCAAGAACGAAATATAAAGTTAGTGTAAACAGTCGAGCAATTTAACGAGCTCCCCAGGCTGTAAAACAGAGGCGAAGTCAGACCACTGTGCCCACAGTTTGCCAGAACTTTGCGAGGACCGAACTCTCCCCCCTCTCGCCGGACAAACATTTTTACAACCGTCCTTTGCAGTATGCTGCAAAGGATTCATTCCTCCCTAATAAGAAGTGTGATTAATAAAAAAACACGTCTTCATGTATCCAAAGCGATTTTAAGTTTGACAGAGTGCAAGGTATCTCGGACTCCAGCGTCCATTTTTAAAAGCCTTTGTTCTTCAGTTTTAAGATTCTAGCAGGATTTTATCGTTATTTATGTGGATGGGTCTAAGCAAGGGAATATACACTGATCAGCGAAAACATCATGACCACACCGACCTACTGCCGATATAAACCCGCCCAGACGATAGCAGGGTCACCTGGCGAGGAGTGGCTTCAAGTCAGACACAAGCACGGCGCACGTAGAATCAGTGAGTGTGCTGTCCGTTTTTAGAATGGGGAAGGTGGGATCTATCTGAGTTTGACCAAAGACAGATTGTGATGGCCCGGAGGCTCGGGACGAGCGCTTCGGAAACTGCACGACTTGTCGAGTGTTCGAGGAATACTGTGGCGAGTGTCTTCAACACGTGGCGAAACCAAGGTGAAAATACCTCCAGATGTCGTGGGATTGGGTGGCCACCCCTCATTACAGATGTCGATCGTCGTAGACTGGTAAAACAGGACAGGCGGCGAACTTAGGCGGAACTAACATCAGACTTTAATGCTGGGCAGTGTACAAGTGAGTCCGAACACACAGTGCACTTAACGCTCCTAACGATAGGTCTCCGCAACTGACGACCAATGCATGTGTCAACACTGACACCACGACATCGTGAACTACGACAGAACGTTGGGTTCGGAGGCTGCCGTAAGAGCACAGTGCGGGCGCGAACACTCACTCAAAACTCTAACGAGTCGATGATGAATTCGCTGATGTTGACGCTTTTTCCAAAAAAAAAAAAAAAAAAACATATATTCCGGTAAAGAGGTAGTCGAAACTGCAAACAATTTGGCTA
The DNA here is from genome assembly GCF_021461385.2 of Schistocerca piceifrons. Classification (NCBI taxonomy): domain Eukaryota; kingdom Metazoa; phylum Arthropoda; class Insecta; order Orthoptera; family Acrididae; genus Schistocerca; species Schistocerca piceifrons. The sequence goes on from NC_060139.1 coordinate 188,615,183, forward strand.
CAATTACCTTCAACGACGGCTTCATGGGACTCGCACAGACAATGAATGTCACGGGCATTCAACTTAGCAACACGGCGTTCGAATTCCGCAGAAGGCGAAACGAAGACCGCCTTTTGCTTTCAGATCACCGCGCGTCTACGGCCAACCCGATCTACGTACGGCCCGGGAGGAAACGGTGCACACGAACGAGATTTACGAGATCGAGGAAGGCATACTGTATGCTCAAGGCATCGCATACTGATGGTAAGTCCCAAAAAGTCAGAGAAAACCATTTCCAAAACTTTAAACGCTTTTTCCCGAAAGTAACTTTTTTTGCTAGGCGTTTGGACTGTCAAAAGTTACTCGGCACATTTTAATGCCGCTTAGCTATTTTTGTAGGGAATTGAATTGGCTATGATCGGAACCTCTAAAGGTTACACAACTTACAAAATATCGATTTTTATGTACGTTTTAATGCCCAAAAAGGTCGATTTCTCGTACTTTTTTCCCAAATAGCCGCCATTTGTAGCTACATCCACATATTTTAATAATTTTTTTGTTCTAATCTGTTTCAGACCACCAGTTACCTGAACCAGGTCCACCCGCCTGCCGGTGCATGGCGTGCATTACAGTTTTCGGCGCCACTTTGTTTAAAAAACCCTAATATTTTTGGAGAAAAAATTTTTAATGCAAGGAAAAGATAGATGAATAAAAGAATACAAGCATTGTTTAACTTATCTTTTGATTAGACCATTAAAAATGTTCAAAATGAGGTAAGAATCGGACCTCTAGGCCATAAAACTCATTTAACGATAGACTTTCCATTCGATTTGATGTGATATTGTCTGTTATATACTGTCTTGGTGCAAGGGTGTACGCGTACGTCGCAAGTGTGTGTGTTGCAAGACTTTGCTTCGAGCGGCGTTTCATCTATCATGTCTCGCCAGTGTCAAAAGGTCAGAGAACCGTAATGAATTGTATAAAGCAAAAAAGAGATACGTGTGTACTTACGCCACTGAGCCGTGTGTCACGTTTATTTTCCTTCTTGGTCGGCAACGAGGAGTCCAAGAAGGAACGCAGAAATGTTAATCAAAGAGGAAGATAAAACAAGTAGAAAGAAAGACGAAAAACTCTGTTTCAGTACGTAATGTATGTATGTGAAAACTATGGGACTTAACTGCTAAGGTGATTATCCCTAAGCTTACACACTACTTAACCTAAATTATCCCAAGCACAAACACACGCACCTATGCCCGAGGGGGGACTCAAACCTCCGCCGGGATCAGCTGCACAGTCCATGACTGCAGCGCCATAGACCGCTCGGCTTTTCCCGCGCGGCTCTCTGTTTCAGTATTTTAATTGTATGGTGTGCACTGCTGAGATCGAGGTCGCACTTTAAAAACCATTCATAAAGGCATTCGTCTTTTGCTGAGACATGTGACACAACGATAACTGCCTAGTGGCTCAAAATACTTTCAAAATAAAGAACGGTGAGCGACTTCTGCAGAACTTCAAGAAGCAGCAGCTCGCCTCATGGCAATTTTGATAGCGCGTTGTTTGGACGATATGAAACTGAACACCCGGCATATACGAGACGACGCAAGCGAAGAGCGAGACTGCTCGTGAGAGAAGTCTGGCGAACATAAACTAACAGACTTGATGGGCGGGGATGGCGGATCAACAAACAGCGGCTGTGGAAGGCGGCCAGCCGCCGCAGCACAAGCGCGAGTTCAGTGCGGAAGGGGCTGCACTTCGTCGTCTGCGTCTAAATCCGCCCCGGAGACTCCAGCCTCGCTGTGAGAGGCAGAGAACTCGTCTTCAGAATTAACTGTCTGCCGTCACAAGTGCCACCAAAATGGATACCGATAACGTCTGATGCCTTCATGCAACTTGCAGAAATGAGGATACTGAGGGACAAAGTCGACACTGCCGCAGACCGTCCTTTTACTAGGCGGACAGAAATTCTGTAGGAAACTGCTAATAGGTGACCTGAGTTATCTCTACATTTCAAATGACAGCATCGTCGGTTTTCACGATATGAACGAAGAAACAAGAAAAACGAGGGATGTTGGGGCTATATAACGACTAAGGAAAGTTTGTCTACAAAACTCCTAATTAAACACAAATTGACATGGAACTGACAGATCTAACTATAAACAACGTTCCTAAAAGAGACGACATTCCCTTGGAGTTAGTACGCAAAATACCTGAGACGAGAGAAATACTATTGGATTTTAAGAAGAACGTAATAATCTAATATATGAGGGTCACTCCAAAAGAAATGCACACTATTTTTTTTTTAAATCCATCTTTTATTCTACATGTCTGAAAGTTTTACAGTGTGTAGATACATCATTTAGGAAGAATATTTTCATTTCTCCACATAATTTCCATCCCTCTCAACTGCCTTACGCCATCTTGGAACCAGCGCCTCTATACCCGCACAGTAAAATTCTGGACCAACCTGTTGGAGCCACTGTTTGGCAGCGTGCCCAAGAGTGTCATCATCTTCAAACCTTGTTCCACGAAGAGTGTCTTTCAGTTTCCCAAAGATGATAGTCACATGGAGCCAGGTACGAGTTTTGTGATCGCTTCCATGGTTTTTAGACTGCCATGTGGCCGTGCAACAGCAAAACATCCTGCTTTTGCCGATGTGGTCGAACACGACTCGGTCGAGCTTGAAGTTTCTTCAGTGTCATCACATATGCATCAGAATTTATGGTGGTTCCACTTGGCATGATGTCCACAAGCAAGAGTCCTTCGGAATCGATAAACACTGTAGCCATAACTTTTCCAGCAGCAGAAGGTGTGGTTTTGAATTTTTTTCTTGGGTGAATTTGCATGAGGCCACTCCATTGATTGCCTCTTCCTCTCTGGTGAAAAATGAAGGAGCCATGTTTCATCACCTGTCACAATTCTTCCAAGAAATTCATCTCCACCATTCTCGAACTGTTCCAAAAGTTCGCTGCATACCGTTTTTCTTGTTTCTTTGTGAGCCACTGTCAACATCCTGGGAACCCACCTGGCACAAACCTTTTTTAATGCCAACGCTTTCAGTATTCTGCAAACACTTCCTTCCCCTATCCCAGCCGGCATTAGTGACCGTGCGGTTCTAGGCGCTGCAGTCTGGAACCGCGAGACCGCTACGGTCGCAGGTTCGAATCATGCATCGGGCATGGTTGTGTGTGATGTCCTTAGGTTCGTTAGGTTTAACTAGTTCTAAGTTCTAGGGGACTAATGACCTCAGCAGTTGAGTCCCACAGTGCTCAGAGCCATTTGAACCATCTGAACCCCTATCCCAACGTAGCGTGACAATTCGTTCACTGTGATGCGTCTGTCTGCAGTCACCAATTCGTTAACTCCCTGCACATTGTCTGGAGCGTGTGCAGTACGAGGCCTGCCGCTGCGAACTGTACTGCGATCGACAGCTGCATCTCCATACACCTTTTTCAACCTCTTGTGGATGTTTCCCACTGTCTCCTTTTCACAGCACGGGAATTCTACGACAGCACGTTGCTTCTGACGAATCTCAAGTGTAGCAGCCATCTTGAAGACACGCTGTGACGGTGCCACTCACGGGAACAGGTTGAACTAAGTTTGAAAACAAGCGGGAAGGATGTATCTACACACTGTAAAACTTTCACACATGCAGAATGAAAACAGTATTTTACAAAATAGTGTGCATTTCTTTTGGAGTGACCCTCGTAAAAAATACCAGCTGCTGAAAGACAGTAGTAGCTATCAGTTTCGTAAGTCTGCGAAGTACTAAAACGGTTTTCTGTACAAGAATGAAACGACTGGGAGAAGCCGAACTCGAGGTAGGATCAGTTGGGGTTCTGGGGAAACGTAGGAGGCGGCAAGGTATAGAGTCATGCATTTATAACATTTGAGACTGAGGAAAAGCATTTGATAACGTTTACTGAAATACACTCTATGGAATTCTGAAGTTGTCAGGGATAAAATGTAGGGACCGAAAGCTTGTACAGAATGCAGTTATAAGAGTCGAAAGGCTTACATGTGGGCGGTCGTTAAGAAAGTTATGAGACAGGGTTACATCCTGTCACTCATACTATTCAATATGCATATAAATCAAGCAGTACAGGAAATCAAACAGAATAGCTTTGTGTGTGTGTGTTTCGGTGGATAACTATTCCGAGGTGGCATAGACTGACGATTATGCTAAGCCTAATTATGCATGGCGTGAGATTTCTAATTTGTACTACTTGCGAGGATGACTTATCCACATACATGTGCCGTGGAGAATGAGCAAAGCTCGAAATAAAAAAAACTGTTTTAAAACAACAGCCCAGTACGCAGTGTAGCCTTGTACGGAAGTGAAACGTGTACAATAAACAGCCCAAGCAAAAAGAGAACAGAAGTTTATGAAATGCGGTGGCTACAGAAGAATACGGGACATTACATTGGTACATCTTGCAACTACTGAAGTAGTACTGGACAGAAGAGGGGTCAAAGCATTTATGGCACAACTTAATTAAACTAAGTGATCGGCCGATGTGAGACAACGAGGAATCGTCGGTTTGGTTCTGGTAGGACGAAATGTATGCCAGAATACCGAGTGAGTGCCACAGACTGGTAAAAAGCATATAAAATACGAGAGAAACATTTCTTATATTGCTCGTAGCAACAACTTTAGTAATTTCGTAAGCCTTCTGCAAAGTTAGAAACTCAATACTGTAAGACATTGTAATTCATTTATACTATGAAAGTCAACATGTGGTTTCAGTTTGATATCAACAACGAAACTTCATCTTTGGTCAACTCTTACTGTGTAGTATGTGAGCTTTTTCCATCTTGCCTGGAAAATATTGAGCTCGGAGTGAGGTGCAGACTTCTGGTGACGAGCAGTTATTAATATTTCATGATGAAGTCAAAAAAATTATAAAAATTCTCCCATCTTCTCTGGTAAGTTCTCCTCATACTTCCCTTTCTTTCTTCGTTGTTCGGTCATATTTTGTTAGTCAGTTTTTCTTTTTTTTTCTCTCTAGTACAAAAATGGGTACTTTTACGAGATCTACTCGCTTAAAACTGATGAATACTATATGAATTACACCTACATATGCGCCTACACGATCCGAAACGAATCGAACAAATCATAACAAGCTTTTCCCAAATTGAATGGAAAATTTTCAGCGTATTTCTCTTTAAATGTGAAACAGTTATATTTATCGGTGACACTAATGGACAACTACAAAGGAAACAAATTTAGGCAGTCTCCTTGGAACTAGGTCGCTTGTTCATTACTTAGGCCGGTCCAGTAACGGCTTCAGTCGTAATATAAAAGCACTGAAGGTCTTTGATAACGACGCGACTTTTTAGAGCGGATGCGAGCGTCAGCGTCGGCCGACGTTGGTCTTCGGGCCTTTACACCATTTCCGCACACCCTTTCTACAAAGCTGCTCGAAACTTTAATAAGGGATTTCTTTTTGTCATTCAGAACGCATCCCTCCCGGCGCGCTTTTAACTTTTGCAGGCACAAAGCGGGCGCCTGCAGCAACTTCAACCAGCACGGAAGCGTTCATACTCTGTAGCCGAACCAAGCTTAATACGAGCCAGGGTCTATTTATTCCAGCTACGAGACAGTTCAATTTTTTTATACTAATGCTTCTTACACATTTTATTTTGGCCTTCTCCTCCACATCGACCCTCAACTGCAGTCATTCCTGACGCTCCCAACACTGTTACATAAAATTGTAGCTTTACTTTCCTGTGCGGTGTTGCAACTGACCAATGTTAGCGAAATTTTGGAACAAAAAAAAGTAACTATATGAAATCGTAGTGAAAATCAAATTTCTATAACAACTAAAAACGCGTTCTGAAATAAAACTTTTACGGATATGTGCCGCGTTGTCTTTTTTGTGCTTATTGGCCTTTAGTTGCATCCGTACAGACAGTCCAGATACACAACGTCTTAGAATAATACTGAAATAAATGATACTAATTATTTACAAATATCTGAATTCTTCGTGAATAAGAGCACTAACACAAGAGAAGATTGACGCACTCCCATTAGTGTCAAAATACAGCGTACAGGGACAGCGTCTGCTTCAAAAGTGACGTTAAATTGACGAACTGTGTTGGTACCAAGTACGAGCTTGTTTGACAAATCCATGTCTAGATAAGAGCAAATTTGAGAAACAAGTCTGACTGCTTACGAGCACTGCTCGGGAAAGGCGAGGTTCCGTGTTCGAATTCAGATCCGGCTCTCCGTCCATCATCAGCCAATATCGCGTTCTTAAAACCCGAGATTCAAAGGTGAGCTATAAGGAAGGGCGGCAAACTACGAGGATATGGGACGTCAATAACGTATCACCGCAGCCACACTTGCGTGTTTTGTTGTACGGGATAAAACCATGAGTCTTTATCAATACGAAGCTGGCGTAAGGCAGTGGAATTTTTCCGTGACAAACATGAGGAGGAAAGTCATACAGAAGTGATTTCCTTGACGGAGTGCAGTTGATTAGAGGGAGCAGCAGCCAACAACTCCTGTTACAGTTGCGATGGATCACACCTCATCTGTGCCCGTCCATTATCTTCACCATACCGATTAAGGCCACTTGCAACGGTAGCCGAACCGTTGGTCTACGTCTACATAACAACACGACGAATCTCTCATATAGCCGGAAAAGCTTTATTGAAAGTAACAACCACTATGGAAACCTACAACAGTAAATGTGCGTTGTCTGCTGTTTTTATAATAATCACAGTGTGTATACGGGGATACGGGAACAGCAAATGTTTCACAGAACATTTTGAGATGGTATCTGCAAAAGGAGGTATTGGTGTACAAATGTCAGTTGGCAGGTGAACCGTTCACGACAGTAAATTTCTTTCCACTGATGTATTCTCTATAAAGCCCTGCGCGTGTAATTTACAAGTACGTATTTCCCAAAATACCTCGGAATCACTCTAGATAGGCATCAGTCTTGTGTACTCTGCTGCTGAAAACTGTGCACCTGTCTGGTTGGAAAGTGTACATGTGAAGAAGGTAGACACAAAACTTAGCGACACAATGCGCTGTATTACTGGTTCCATCAAATCAACCCCATGCCACTGATTACCTGTACTGAGTCACATCCCTCCACCTCACTTAAGGCGGAAACAAGCTCTACTGAGAGAGCGCCCAAGAAAATCTCTGCATCACCCTCTCTACCACTGCACCAGGAATTCTGTCATCCGCCACAGCAACGATTGCGATCAAGAAGACCAGCAAGTGTTACTGCAGGACAACCCATCGCGGATGGTTTTGATCTAAATGAAAGCTGCAAGCATGAATGGACAACAAAAACATTGGGTACAAGAGCCCATCACCTTGATCCCACAACGAAGCCAAAAGGTTTTGACCTACCGAGGAACCTCTGGTGCCGTCTCAACAGGTTAAGGACTGGACATGCTTGTTGTAGCTACTCCAGGTACAAATGGGGCTGATCAGTTCACGAATGTGTGAACGTAATCAAGAAGAGCAGACAACTGAACAATTACTCCAACGCTGTCCACTTCATTCATACCCTGGAATTCCCGACGATTTGTTCATTCTCACACCCAGCTTAATTAATTGGTTGAAAATCACGGACTTCAAGGTTTAAACCTGTCTTATATCATATGTATATTGTATAAAATCACTTGCCTTGTATCAACTGTATATTGTATAAAATCAACATACGATTAAATAAATAAATTGTGACCGTTCACAAGATGATTATGACTACGTTGCTAGTGATGATTCATAACAACGGAGATCCCTAGTGTAGATGTGCACAACCCGTATTTTCTGGATGTTGGAGGTAAGGTGAAGAGTCCTCTTGCTTGTCAGATGACTCTATGAAACCCTAGCGGACATGACCACCAGTTTAGTTATTCGAATTTTAGTTCCTTGTGGAAATATTTTAAAAGGGCCAGTGACATACGAATGTGTGGCCAATTCGAGCAAAGTGAAACTACGGGAAACCTCAATTAGTTTGCCAGCTCGGCCAATTGGACCTTGCCCCTCTCGTTATAAGAGTCCGATCCTCAACCCGCATTGCCTTGCATGAACTCCGAACATGTAGACTTGCACAGTCGAACCAGTATCTACATATTTTATACATATTATAAATTAAAATTCCCCACCGCGGCTTCTGTCTGTATGTTCCGCGTAATCTCAGGAATTACTATAAGCATTTTTATACAGCTTTCAATAATAGCCTGATTCATGAGGAAGGTTTCTGTATATTATTTATTATCGCTAGGTAACGATGATTGTGTGTTATTGTACTGTTATCCGTCCGATATTTAACTGGCTTTTGGAGATAACAAGCTGGTCAGCTACAAAGGAGGCGGTATCTGGAGGGAAAAGCAGTAAATAGCCGCTTCAACTCCAGAGAGCAGCGAAGCTTGACCAGAATATATGTTGGCCCCGGTGGTCTAGCGGTAAAGCCCGTGCCTAGAAGCCGAAAGGTCTCGGGATCGAATACCTGGAGCACATTTTCTCAGTGATGTGGAGATTCTGCAGAAACTACATGTGGGTTGGGATTTCACATTAATCTGTAGGTCCCCTTCCACCGGTTGGGTAGCGAGGGTAGTTCCGACAAAGGAGTAGGAGAAGTGGCGTTCAACTGAAAGACTTGCACCAGATCAGTGAGCCATATGAAATAATAATAATAACACTCTAAGAAAAAAACGACACCACGAAACAATTATCGGAACGGTACAGATTTCGGTAGATAATTACAAATCATTATAACTTCACAAAAATTTGATGATTTATTCACAAAAAAAGAACTTCACAAATCGAGCAGGTCAGAAACACATTGGTCTTCCTCTGGTCCTTATGCATGCAATTATTCGGCTTGTCACTGATTGATAGAGTTGTTGGATGTCCACCTGAGGGATATCGTACCAAATTCTGCCCATCTGGCACGTCAGATCACCAAAATCTCAAGCTGGTTTGAGGGCCCTGCCCATTACGTTCCAAAGCTTCTCAACTGGAGAGACACAAGGCGATCTTGCTAGCCAAGGTAGGGTTTGGCAAGCACGAAGACAAGCAGTATAGATTCTCGCCATGTGCGGGTGGGAGGGGGGACGCATTACCGTGCGAAATGTAAGCTCAGGATGGCTTGCCATGAAGTGAAACAAAACGGGGGCCCCAACTGAGAATGTTTAGAGCCTTATGCAGAGGATGTCTAACCAGTTCGGGATTTTGACGACCTAACGCGCCGATTGGACAGATCCCTGACGAGCACATCCAACAACACTATCAGACAATGCCAAGCCGAATAACTACTTGCATAAAGGCCGGAGGTGGACCAACGCGTTATTGATTTGCTCAATTTGTATAGCTCTTTCTCTTGAATAAAACTTCCAGTTTTTCTGAAATTGTAATCATTTGTTTGTATGCACTTGTGAGTCACATCTATGGATTTCTGTCCCATTCGGGTAATTCCTTCGTAGTGTGTCTTTTTTTCCTCAGAGTATATTGTTACTATCATTATTATTATTATTATTATTATTATTATTATTATTAGATTCTATACATAACTTCTTTTCCATGTTCTGTCTGTATGTGAAGGCTAATGTCAGGAACTGCTGCACGAATTTTGAAACGGTTTTCACTAATAGATAGGGTGATTCATTTTTCCGGTCGTATATACTTAGTGCTACCCGTGCGAAGCCAGGGAGGATCGCTGAACTTGCTCAATAGATTTCTACATCTACGGAGACAATAAACAGTAACTTCACACCAGAATCACTACGTAAACTCTCAGACTCTTCTTTCTCACCACTCAGAGCTGCTGAAATGAGGATGGTGTCTATCGTGACACCAAACATCAAAATTTTATTTGATTTCATACTAGCACGTCTCACTACGTAATTACTGGGCTGCGATACGCAGGAAATACTTCTTAGCGTTCTGGGTTCGTATTGACGTCACACGTATTACCGCTGACGCTAAAAAAGAAAACCTTTAGACGCCACGTTACTTTGATATCTCCGATCGAGCTCACTCGACAACAAAGTGCGGGCGTGGTCTTATTGACACCTAGCGAGAACAATCCAAGATTACAAGTCTTATCTTTGAATTATCTGCAGTGCTAACAGCTCTCGTTCCTTGAACACAACAGCCAGAAGACATGTTATTCTGAGTTCCCTGCAAGAGCGATGATGGTGCATCACACGCTTCGTGGACTTTACTGCACTGATATTCTGCCATATTCTTAAAACGAAGCATTTCGCTCAGACCGCGAAGTCATATCATACACGTTTCACTTCATTTTAAGTTACTAATTTTATTAGACGATTCAAATTAGCCACAAAAGAATCGCGTCATAACAAGGCGATAAGGTGATATCTGTAGCGCTTGTTGTATGACAATGTTATCGATTCCATCCTTACCAGCTGTTTCCCCGAACACCCGTTACCTACCTAGGTAAAGACGAAGGAAGTTTGGAGTATAACGTCCCAACGACGAGGAGGCCACTAGAGACGAAAAATACGAGTGGACTGGACGACAGGAAAGCCTCTGACCGAACACGCTGAGCTACCGTACCGGCCCCATTAGGCTATACGAGCATGACTCATAGCGAGACCCAAACTTCCACATGTCGTCAATCATGTGTCTGCAACCTGCACTCGTACATTGATTATGCATACTCCAGCACAGTGAAGAGATTTAATTGAAAATCGCTTGCCCGGTATCGGTGGATAAATATAATATTGCAGTGCCAGTGTTATTCTGAAGTACGATGGAATGTTCCTTCGGACACGCATGCATGTCTGATGGAAGAGGCACTACGGCGACTACAGCTGTTATGGAATATATGAATGAAAATTTTTACTCGAACCCGAAAGAACTTGCATCGTACGTCTGAGCAACACAGGCGCTATATCATCGAGACAGATTAGGGCCCGTACAGAGAGAGATCCATCCGCCGTATCGTACTCAAGTGGACTATAGTACAGAATCGTCAACATACGCAGGACTTTGATTGTTTAAAATGAACTGTGCACTACAAAGTCCCGACTTCTGTGAGGTCAGAGATTTTGCTTTGTTTATGAATGCTAAAGGAAGTGGGTGGTGACACGACAATGGGCGAAAGAAATGGGAAAGAAGAAGTGAGGATAGTCTAAAATAGAAGAAACCCGGACGTCCGGCACTCATCGCAGATGAACTGAAGAAATCATGTGAATAACGAAATCGTGCTAGATGCCTTTTACCAGAAAACTCAAAAAGGTTTCTTGACCTTTTTTTTTAAGTAATGGCGAGGTGAAGAATGCGGTGAATGATTGCCTTAACGGAATAGCGATAAGTAACTACATCTGAATGCTTTTACAGAGAAATGAGGTACATCGGAATGCTTATATAGAGAAATGAAGTACTTCGGAATGCTTATATTGAGAAATGAAGTAAGCTTCAATTTTGTGACGTTTCTTCCTTTATAAACCACATTTCTCCGATTTATTGAAGCCGAAGGACCTGGAATATCCTCGTATAATGGTTGAAATGGCTGTGAGCACTATGGGACTTAACTTCTGAGGTCATCAGTCCCCTAGAACTTAGAACTACTTAAACCTAACTAACCTAAGCACATCACACAAACACCCATGCCCGAGGCAGGATTCGAACCTGCGACCATAGCGGTCGCACGGTTCCAGACTGTACCGCCTAGAGCCGCTCGGCCACCCCTCGTATGGTGACCCGAAGGAATGGGACGATGTATGTGCCCTACTACCAGAAGACAGCTAGGGAAAACTATTTGTGCTGGGACACACTGAAAATAATGGTGACGACATGATCGTGTGTAATGATAAATTGAAAAAAAAAAAAAAATCGCAATACTCGGGGTCAGACAGTTCCGAGTGGCTTCCTCAAGCGGGCCCACAGTGCGAACGGAGTGACTCGCATATCCGCTACCTTGCGGTGGGCCGCAGAATGCTGTAGGCACCGTATGCTCCTTGCTGAGTGAAACCGCAACGCTACGCCCGCCAGTATCGGCGGTGCTATCGTTTTCGATGGCGGATCACGAAACCGCAGCGGAAGGGAAGCGCCAAGTCACGAGCGCCGCCACCAGGAGAAACCTGCTTGCGTCACGCTCAGAGGCAATCCTGGCAGCCAGCAGGTGTCTTCCGTGCTGGAACGGCAAACCGCACTCAGGTGCTGTGAACAACATTCACAAACAGCGTTTAATCGGCCCTACACTGTTTTTCTTACTGGTCGCTGGTATTTTACAAGTGAACTAGTTGATGTACACTGAGGTGAGCAAAGTCACGGAATAGCGTTATGCACAAATACAGATGACAGTACTATCGTGTACATAAGGTATAAACGTCAGTACACTGGCGGAGCTGCCATTTGTACTCAAGTGATTCACGTGAAAAGGTTTCTGAAGTGATTATGGTCGCACGACGGGAATTGAGTCTTTGAAGGCGGAACGGTAGTTGGAACTTGACGCATGGGATATTTCATTTCGGAAATTAATACGGAATTCAGTATTCCGAGATCCAGAAGAGCGTGCGGAGGACACCACTTCTGAGGCATTACTTCTCACCACTGAAAATGCAGTGGCTGACGGCCTTCACCTAACGGCCGAGAGCAGCCACGTTTGTGTAGGGTTGTCAGCGCTAACAGACAAGCAACACTGCGTGAAATAAATCTGTGTGGGACGTACGACGTACGTATCTGTTAGGACAGTGCGGCGAAATGTGACGTTGATGGGCTATGGGAAACAGCACGATAGCGGCTCTCTGAGCTCGTGACCATATCAGTTGGACCCTAGACGAATGCAAACTGTGGCCAGGGCAAATGAGTCCCTATTTCAGTAGGTAAGAGCTGATGGTAGGGTTCGAGTGTGGCGCAGACCCCGCGAAGCCATGGATCCAACGCACTGTGCAAGCTGGTGGTGGCTCCACAATGGTTTGGGCTGTGTTTACATGGAATGGTCTGGGTCCCCGTGTCCAAATGAACAGATCTTTGACTGGAAAAGATTATGTTCCGCTACTTGAAGTCTATGACTAGCTGTAAACGGTATCCATGTTCCCAAACGACGATGTCATCTCACTGGGCCACAGTTGTTCGCGACTGGTTTGAAGATCATTAGGGACGATTCGAGCGAATGAGTTGGCCACCCACATCGCCCGACTTGAACGCCATCCAACGTTTATGGGACATAATCGAGAGGTCAATTCGCACATAAAATCCTGGACCAGCAACACTTTCACAATTGTGGACGACTATAGAGGCAGCATGGCTCAATATTTCTGCAGGAGACTTCCAACGATTTCTGGAGTCCATGCCATGCCGAGATCCTGCACTTCACCGGGCAAAAGGAGTTCCGACAAGATATTAGGAGCTAGCTCACGACTTTTATCACCTCAGCGTACAGCATATGCACTGTTGCATATTTTGTTGTGCGTTCGCTAAAAATGAGGAAAGAGAATACAACACAGGAAAGCAACACGTGTTTGCCTATGTTTCGTTATATAAGCCCTCTTTCAGGGTAACTCCTTGGTGCACTTTGTGAAATATCGAAGAATCTACAACCAACAAAGAAAATTAATTGATAACTCCAAATACACCACTGTCTTACACTGTACAACAAAGAAATTAAATGATATGAAAAATCCATGGTAAGTACGTACTAGATTAGTTTTCCAATATATAGTGTCACGAGGAACTTCATATTTAACCTGTAATCTATAACACATTTAACCATCAATCCCTCATAACCCCACAGAACTTCTTTGTATCAAACTGTTACATATGGGTGTATGTCTAATTACCACTTAATTTCTCGACGGGAAGTACACTCTTTGTTTCCTAGTACAGCTGAAGACTTGAAAAACATCGGGACAGCAACAATAGAAAATGTTATTTTAACCTGAATGCCACGTCTTGTAAAATTAAAGGGTTGCGAAGTAATTGTATCTTTCATTGTGGAGTAATTTACGATGTCTCACGAAGAACAAACAATAAAGATGTTTGAAAAGAAGTGACTCTAGTTGTTTTCTTCTTCTTAATAAGAAAGTAGTCCATTACATTGTTTGCACATAACATTTCAATGAATTCATCTCTGGCGTTTACACAAGTAAAACGCCATCAAATTCACTGGAAATGAGTATCAAACCGTGCAAAATGTCGGGCTGTGACACAAAGTAAGGCATAGAAAAATATAGATAAAGAGTATTTAAGTTGACACTTTGACAACTGGTTTGGTCCCATGAGTGAGTAGTGAATGTTCATTTTTAAATGATCTCCAATTTACTTAATGAGGTACTTGTGAGACATACTATGAAGATTACATAGCGCTAAACACTAACGAACGTCCATTTCACTCGACGTATCGCAAAACAGTGACCAAGGACATCCAGTCATGCGGCATACCGAGTGCAATTACGAAACAAACGAGATGCCCGGTTTCTTTCGAAACTAGTTCCAATCGCTAACAACAGTTCTGACAGAGCTACATTGTGAAAGTAAAGGAACCATTAACCTGATGTTTTGTTGGGACACACTGAGCGGATCACCCACGGCTGTTTCGGTGAAGGACAGAGATAGTTGACCTTTTTACGGGAGCAGGGTTAGTAGAGCACTGTAGTGTGCAGGCAAGCCATCGACCTGAGAGAATCCATCGTTAGAATAATCTAACAACCGACTTTACGGACTGCTCCTCCTGAAAAATTCGCATTTGAAGATTTAATGATTTATGGGCGCTATTAAGTTTAGAACGTTCGTAACGCATGGGGACAGTCGCTAGTACCTCAGCAGTAGCATAAAATGTTTTGCAATCGTAAAGTCGCTGTTTCGAATATCGACAATAGGAACATTTAACTTTCTTTGAATTTTACATTTATTAACGAACAGAAATGTTGAATCATAATTTTAAAACATTTTTTTATTTTTGATCGTAATTCGCATAAAAATGCGAGATTTACAATAACTTTAAATTTGCCAAAAGTGCGAAACATCAAATAGAATAAGTTTTCTATTTCTCAGGATTAAATAGTATTATCGATGTAGTGATCTTTCATTTCACAATGTGGCATTTCGCGTGTCGTCAAATTTCATTTTCATACCACCAGTAATTACATAAGAAATGTCGGTTTTATTAAAAATTATGAAGCAATATTTGTTAATTAAAATTTCTATTTAATAATAAATATATAATTTTAATAAAATAAAAAAGTTACTCTTAAAGAGAATCAAACCAGCTACCTTTCATTAAGAGGCATGTACGGTATGCACTTAGCAAATAATCTACAAATATTTTCTTTTAACAGCGCTTGGAAATCTAATGTTCAAAAGTGATTTTTTTTTTTTTTAGAATTTTTTATGAGAATTGCGTCGCACTGCTTTAGGAAACTGATGCCCGGTCAGCCACTTTCCAAGTCTTATAAGTATAAAGAGAATGTAAGAGGGTAAATACATTAAGGTCCCCTCGTAAGCCAAATCTCAAGTTGCAGAATCCATCTTGCGCGGAAAGAAGGGAATGAAAACGGGTTTCAAGGCTCCTGGACAATACGGCTATTTTTTTGAGACGGAATAAATCTCGTACTGGACAAGGATGGGAAAGGAACTCTGCTGTATACACTTCTAAAGAACCAACCCAGCAATCGCCTGATTTAGAGAAACTGCGGAAAATCTGAAACGCGATGCTGGCTGGACTGAACGGCTCTCCTCATCCAGAATGTAAATTCAGCGTCTTTCCACTGGACTCCCTCGTTCGGTTTGGTACGTAGCGCTGGTTTTACGTGATCGTCAGGTAAACACATGATAATACGTTATGATTCAAACTAGAGCATCACAGTCCGCCTCGCCCCTACCAACGTCACCAAGCAAATGGCCCGAAACGCCTGAGACTGCAAAGAATGTATTTATCCTCCACCGAATATCTCTTGAAATAATTTTACAGACGCAGAGAGAACACCCTCCCTGGTAACGGCAGTGACGAAAAATGAAAAGTTGTCCTTAGATATGTCTGAGATTAATAATAGCCATTTTCTTAGTTTCTGCTGGTGGTTCAGACTAATTCGTTCTCTTTTTTGGCAGATTTTTTTTCCGTGAACAAGAGCTATTAAGCAAGTAACAACAACCACAGTTTGTGTGCATGCTCTAAAACCATGAGCCATCTCAATTAAATCGGTACTCACATCAAACCAGCAACCAAATGAATAGCCAAAGATTTATCTTAGCAACAAGTGGTGGTGGTGGTGGTGTCGTCGTCGTCGTCGTAGGCGTCTTCAATCTGATCACTGGTTTGATGCACCTTTCCACGCTGGGCTACCCTGCTCATGTCTCTTCATCTCTGTGTATGTGGAAATAAAAAAGTTAACTCTATCATGAGTATCTCTCCGAAGCCGGTTTTTTGGTAGCGTATTTTCCAAGAGCGAGACGTGACTGTATGGATAGACTTTTGTCACCTAATCATTATAGGATGAGTTCAGAAGTTGGCCCAAGGCAGTAATATTCGTACGCGCAATTCTTCCTCTTAAAACGTTACTTTGCTGCAGAAGATCGGCGTACCCGTAATGAAAGTTTAGAGCCTAGTTGGTAAATCAACTCTCTTACGACAGAGCGTACAATTCTTTCCTTCCTCTATGTTTCGCTGAAACGAAAATGGGGTTTGCCGTGCAATATAAATAGTTGAGCTCCTTAGGAAATATGGCTGTTAGGTACATGTTCTGGATTTCAGCCGTAAAACTTGTAAACGATGTAGCTCAATACGTATTTAAATCGTGTACTGTGAGAAACGTTACGCGTGGATTGTACATCAAATTTTGCGGCTGAGCATTTCCTTTAGTCGGCGTTTAATCTTATGGGACCTGTGACCTCGATATACACTGACACAAAAAAAAGCGACGTTCTCAGAGGAGGAGGAAACTAAATGGAACTTCCCGGGTCGAGAGGGTATGCGATATTTCAGTGAATACAAAACAGCGTCACACTTACAAAAAAACTTGGCAGTAACAGCCCAGTTATCAGTATGACGCTACGCCCCCTCCGGACTGCATGCATGCACTGATTCGGTTGGAGAGGCAGTCATAAAGTCGACGTATCCTCTCCTAACGCAAGCTGTCTCACAACTATGGTAACTGATCCTTGATATCCTGGTTACTGGCACCAACTTTAAATGGTATCTAACACCATATAAATCACAATAACATTTTAAAAAACAACTAGTGCCAACAAAATGTCGGAAAAATTCACCATGTTACTACAAGTTTTTCGCAGAGCACTTAATTCCGCAAAACACAGTTTGGGAACCCCTGGTCTACGGTCGCTGAACAGCTCCCTCAGTCATTCATTGTCCCGGTTCCGTGTATAGTATTCCACATCTACACCACACGAAAGAGGAAAGAAAACGAAGTCGCACTGAGGGAGTTGGCGTCCGACCGAGCGAGGTGGCGCAGTAATTAGCACACTGCACTCGCATTCGGTAGGACGACGGTTCAAACCCGTCCGGTCATCCTGATTTAGCTTTTCCGTCATTGCCCTAAGCCGCTTCTGGCAAATGCCATGATGGTACCTTCGACAGGGCACGGCCGCTTCCCATCTCCATCCGTCCCTATTCCGAGCTTGTGCCCCGTCTCTAATGATCTCGATGTTGACGGAACGTTAATCTCCTTCTCCTCCAGTTGACGTCGCAGTCGGTCCCACACATGTTCTATCGAGGGCAAATCCGTAAATCAATGCTGGCCAAGCAAGCGCCTTAATATCACGCACACAGTTCACAGAAATTCATGCCATGTGTCGATGAACACATCCTGTTGGAAAAGGACACGGGGATACTGTAACGTGAGAGGTAACAGACGTGTACGCAGGATATCCGTGGTGTACTATTGCGTCGTCGAGAATTCCTACAGTTCTTGCCTGCCATGGCCTGATGTCATACCTGACCGTTCCACACACCACGACACGAGGAGAAACACCGCCGTGCCTCCCCAAAATGTCGGAAGAATGGGATCTCTCCCAGGTCGCCTCCATGCAAAGCCATTCATCATCAGCACTCCATGTTTCCTGGTCAACTCACCACTTCAAACACAGCCGTTTGGGTTGTGCTGTTAACGGCAGCCTACGCATGGGACTCCCACCAATTATGCGGGATGCTGCAAATTGTTACAGGGAGTTCATTACTTGTTCTAGGATGGCGGCACAGATGTGAAGGGGTTAGATGTGCTTGAAGCACAGTCCTCTTATGGTGGTCAGACAAGTCGACAGGAACCTTGACGACAAGTATACGTGCTCTCATGTTTCCATACAGTCCAAAATTCCATTGCCCCGTAAATCAGCATATTGCACGATTCGATCGGTCGGCCAAACGAAAGTCTACAATGAAGCCCCTTTCAAAGTCTGTCAGGTGCTAATGCTGCTTCACATACAGACGCGACAACTGTGACTCATTCGAAGTGATCCCTGAACCTCTGACGCTGCTCACGCCCGTTATATAGGCCTACCCTACTATCGCGCTTGGAAACAACATTAATGCACTTTGATGGTCGTTCTACCTGTCACAGAGAACTGCTGAGAATACGCGCCGATGTATACGTGTACTAAATTATAACGACATCCAACCAAAATCTTCTGGGTGCTTCAATTTGTCAGGTAGTGTAATAGCTTATATGGATGAACAGAAATTAATCAACATATCTTTTGTTTTTTAGACCACGTCAAATTTATACAGACACATAACTGCGGAACAGTCTGTATGGTGCGTGGTGGAGTGTACACTAACGTACCATTCAACTCTACTTTTTCCCCTCTAAGCCTATTCCAATCCCGGTCGTGCGTGAGAACCTCTGTATTTAAACTATCTCGGTCATCGCATCGCGGATGGCAATGTTCTTTGATTACTGTGGGAAAGTGTTAGTCTTGGAATTAAAGGAGCTGTGTCTTCCTTTGATCATCTGCTATTAGTCTGATTTCCTCTTCATGGTCTCAAAGGGGGCGACACGTAAGGGGGAGGGAAAAGTATTTACTAAGGTGGCCGTTTTCTTTTCAGTTTCTCATGGAATATTTGAGAGGTAGATTCTTTCTT
The DNA here is from genome assembly GCF_021461385.2 of Schistocerca piceifrons. Taxonomy (NCBI): domain Eukaryota; kingdom Metazoa; phylum Arthropoda; class Insecta; order Orthoptera; family Acrididae; genus Schistocerca; species Schistocerca piceifrons. Next base: position 188,634,187 of record NC_060139.1, read on the forward strand.
CAAGAGCGCTAGTTAGAAATTTTCTGCATTTCTTTTACAGTCTCTCGCCGATGAAACAAGCCTGTGACCATTCGCGCTGCCCTTCTTTGTACACTGAAGAGCCAAAGAAACTGGTACACCTGCCTAATATCGCTTAGGACCCCCGCGAGCAAGCAGAAGTGTCGCAACACGACGTGGCATGGACTCGACTACTGTCTGAAGTAGTGCTGGAGGGAACTAACACCAAGAATCCTGCATGGCTGTCCATAAATGCGTAAGAGTACGACAGGGTGGAGATCTCTTCTGAACAGCACGTTGCAAGACATCCCAGATATGCTCAATAATGTTCATATCTGCGGAGTGGCCAGCGGAAGTGTTTCAACTCAGAAGAGAGTTGCTGGAGCCATTCTGTAGCAATTCTGAACGTGAGGAGTGTTGCATTGTCCTGCTGGAATCGTCTAAGTCCGTCGGAATGAACAATGGGCATGAATGAATGCAGGTGATTAGACAGGCTGCTTACGTGCGTGTCAAATATCAAAGTCGTATATGGACATATCAGGGGTCCCATATCACTCCAATTGCACACGCACCACACCATTACAGAGCCACTACCATCTTGAACAGACCCCTGCTGACATGTAGGGTCCATGGATTCATGAAGTTGTCTCCATCCGCTCGACACAACTTGAAACGAGAGTAGTCCGACAGGTGACATGTCATCAACAATCCAATGTCTGTGTTGATGGGCCCAGGCGAGGCGTAAAGCTTTGTGTCATGCAGTCATCAAGGGTACACGAGTGGGTCTTCGGATCCGTAATCCCACGAAGTTTCGTTGAATGGTTCGCACGCTGACACCTGCTGACGGCCCAGCATTGAAATCTGCAGCAATTTGCGGAAATGTTACACTTCTGTCACGCTGAACGACTCTCCTCACTCGTCGTTGATCTCTCTCTTGCATGATCTGTTTACGTATCTCTGTATTTGGAAAACTCATTCCTATACCAGTTTCTTTGGCGCTTCAGTGTATATGCACGATGTATCCTGATCCTGATGATCCGACACGACACGATCTTTTCAAACGACGTTTTATTCCAGTAAATGCAACATAAGTGTATTAGAAAAACTCACTTTTGTTAGGTAAACAGTACTTTGTCAATATCCTTCCAAAAAAAAAAAAAAAAAAAAAAAAAAAAAAATCAAAGCCTACTATTCGCTTCGCCTTCGCTTTTCGGCTCCTTCGCCTAACATGATCGTTCCATGTCGAATCACCCTACATTATTGCTCTTTGGTTATTATTTAGAGATGGCCGTCACCGGATATGATTCATTAATCTTGGAGTCAAAAGATACTATAGTTTACATTCCGAAATTTCCAGACGGTTGATGTTAATTTCTCAGCGTGACTTCGTTCTCTTTCTTCTTTCTCGTGGTATAGAGATGTGGAACAATGAATGAATGAGGGAGCTCTTCGGATGTCATGTTCAAATGTGTGTGAAACCTTATGGGACTTAACTGCTAAGGTCATCAGTCCCTAAGTTTACACACTACTTAACCTAAATTATCCTAAGGACACACACACACACACACACACACACACACACACACACACACACACACGCACACACGCACACACCCGAGGGAGGACTCGAACCTCCGTCCGATGTTATACTGAAGACTTTGGAAAGTATGTCCATCACTGTCTTCCGTCGCGGTCGTATGAGCTAGTGGTCTCTAGTAAGGCAATGAAGATCAGTACCTCGATCGTAGACCATGGTTTCCCAAACTGCATTCTGCGGAAGTGAGCAAGTGCTCCGCGAAAAACTATTAACAACACGGTGAATTTTTTTTTTCGACATTTTAATTTTGTTGCGATTTCTGTGTTGCTAGTTATGATTTAAAATTGAAGTAGTCACTGAACCAAACATGTTTTTCTGATGTTTTAAAATTCTAGTAACCTTCAAAATAAGCAAGGTGCTCTATCGAAGTTCCAGGCTTCTCAAAGTGTTCCGTCGGAAGTAAAGTTTAGGAGCCCCTGCTGTAGAGGGTGGGAAAGCAGGTTCCATCGATCAAACCCACCGCTCTCTGAGGGGGGAACATGTTGGCATCGTGAGAAACGAGGACATTAGGATGTATATATACTTCAATAAATTAAAGTGACGAATATTCGCATCCCATGCTGTTTCCGCATACATTTTTGTCAGTTATTGCAAATGTATCACGATGTGTCGTCTATTGTATTCGATAGTCTACTAACATGGACATTCCCAGATCTAAAGGGCTTATTTCAATAGTGGTACAAGTCCATTACCTCCACTTTTCTGTCTATAATGCTTCTGCAATTAATGATCCAATCAAACAGAAAGAAAGGTTCATCTCTAGCAAGAAGGCATATGCTTGGATATTTCTCGTATCTCAACTGCAGATTTTTCAGCGCTCATTTAACTTTAGGACTCTGTATCTCACAATGAACAAAAATGGACTTGTACCACTATTGAAATAAGCTCTTCATCTAATGACTCCGTGGTCCCGATTAACTACCTACTACTAACGCCATTTTTCACTGCTTAGCGGACTTCTCCCCCTGTCAACTACTTCATGATTCACTGCTTCGTTATTGCCAAGTAAACAGTCTGAAGCGATATTCAGAAAGTACAGAGGACGTGGCTCATGGCAGTAGGACACTGACTTGACGCCCACCTCTTCCGAACACATTTAAAATCCTAACCAAAGAGCCATATCGCTACGTTCAATTTCTGGTTCTTTGTAATATTAGATCATTTCGCACTGTTGCCCTAAAAACAACACAATTTTAAAACTGTATAATAGCATACCAGATTAAATGCGAGTGCGCACCAACTGCTAATTTTCCCATTATAAGGAGCCGATAAAGTGAATGTATCCTGTCTTTATTGTAAGAGGAGAATATGTACACGGCTGCATCATTGCAGAAGTGCGCCTTAAAATGCAAAATAATGTTAATTTTAACACCCATTGTGGTCGTAGAATTACAGCACCAGCTGCAATTTTATTTTTTCAAGACCATTATCTGTTTCATCTACCAACGCCATTTCAAGATCAACAAGGATATAAAACAAAATTAAAAAAGGTACAAATGGAATAAGTTACATAAAAAGAGAAAGTAACAAAAATCATCAGGGCAAGATAGCACAGTATGAATTCACAACGAAAACTAAATAATGGTGTTAAAAATAAAATTAAAACGAGCTTTGTAATTTGTTTCCGTTTAATGGCTACAGTTGCGGATACCCAGAACCATCACGTTCAACATGGTTTGGGTGGTGGGCGAACTGCGTAGTTACGCACAATGGACAGGGTGAGGCAACGGTAAATAGCTGTGTGTGGACGAGGAGGGAGTTACGCTCAGAGACACAAAGAGCAATCTGCCGAAGTCTACACAGATCACTTTCATATCGAGTCCAATACCGTGGTGGCAAAGATGTCAGATTACAAAACGCGAAGTTGTCGCATTCGGTCCGGAAGTTCTCTCTCTCTCTCTCTCTCTCTCTCTCTCTTTCTCCTTTCTGCATCACTTATTCCTTCTTTCTCACCTCTGGTACAGAGCTGTAAATGTGAAAATGCGAAGTTGCATCGCGGTTAAAGTCTCGTTACACTGTAGTTTTTCACAGTGTCAAAGGTATGCAGGGGCACTCACCCTGCAAAAGGAGCATATCTCATAAAAAGATGCGGTGCTTTAAACAACATTCGAACTATCGGTTTGATGATTATTTACCAATCAAGAATCCACTATCATAACTAATTTGAGTTATAGCGCTCTTTATTGTATGATTTTCCCCCAAACGAAGCTCGTCCAAAGTAGAATGTCGCGAAAGAGCAATTGTCAGGCTGGTACACAGCTCAAGCATCTGTTCTCTCCGTGAGAATTTCCACATTTAAGTCTCCGGCAGCAGATTTATTATGTATATGCAAAATCTCTCATGCCTGTTTACCTGACCACTTTTTGTAACCAACGCATTGTCGCGCCAGCGCCTAGATCCCCGGGGGCAGCTATCTTTCGTAACACCACACCGAGAACACACCGCTCTCATCTTTCTAATTAGCTGACAGAGAGAGGGTTCAATGCTCCATCGCAACCCACATTGTTAGCGTTGGAACACTGAAGAAAATTGTGACAATAGTCTCTTGGCACACTGAAATCGCAATAATACTGCTGCAGCTTCAAAGGCCATGGTCTGTCTAAAGACCACGAATCCAGTTTCGTCTGGAAGGAAAACACAAACGAATATTTCTCTTTTACAAATGCACGCTGTATTTACAGGGCAAATAGACACAGTGCAAGACCTATTACGATTAACCCAAAAGAAACGAGAATACTTGCATGACTAAGAAAAGCTTGCAGTGCCGCGTTAGTGCGCAACTGGTTTTAGACGTTGAACTCTGGTCTCGCGCCGAGACATGTCTCAAGTGCTAGTAGAGAGAAGTTTATTCAGGCGTTTTCTTACTCAGTACCAAAATATGTTGAAGGCACTCTGACAGGGAAAAAAATCTGTTTTCGTTTATTCCGCTGATTTCTATACACCGCTTTTCGTGAGGCTGTGCAGGGCTCGGGCGTTTTTGCGCAGAGCCAAAGAAAACGCCTGGAATAAAATTCTCGATTCTGATGAAACTGGTCCAAGCAAAACGACTCAGTTCAAGGTTATCATCATTGGTTACACATGCAAGGCGAGATACACCCTACGTATCTCAGCACTGTCTGCTAAAAACACGTTGCATGTACCTGTCACAAACACAATGCACCTGATGACATGGCCATTGTAACCCGCAATGCAATTACAGAGACACTAAAGGACAAAACCGATGTTATTTGTGGACTAGAGAAGCAGTTTTAATGAGAGAGGACGCACTCGTCGTTGCCTTGCATTCGCAGTAGCATAAAGGTCCCGAAAAATCCTAAAGTACGACTTTATGTTGTTGTGGTCTTCAAAGACTGGTTTGATGAAGCTCTCCATGCTACTCAATCCTGTGCAAATCTTTTGATCTGCGAGTTACTACTGCAGCATATATCCTGCTGAATCTGCTTAATGTATTCATCTCTGTCTCCCTCTACGATTTTTATCCCAACACTTCTTTCCAGTACCAAACTGGGGTTCCCTTGATGCCTCAGAATACGTCCTGCCAACGGATCCCTTCTTCTAGTCAGGTTGTACCACCAATTTCTCTTCTCCCCAATTCTATTCAGTACCTTCTCATTAGTTACATGATCTTCCCATCTAATCTTCAGCATTCTTCTATAGCACCTCATTTCGAAAGCTTCTACTCTCTTCTTGTCTAAACTGTTTATTGTCGATGTTTCACTTCCATACATGGCTACACTCCATGCAAATACTTTTAGAAAAGTTTATTGACAATTAAACCCATACAAGATGTTAACAAATTTCTCTTCATCAAAAACGCTCTCCTTGCCATTGCCAGTCTACATTTTATATCCTCTCTACTTCGACCGTCATCAGTTATTTTGCTCCACAAATAGAAAAACTCATCTACTAATTTAAGAGTCATTTTCCAATCTAATTCCCTCAGCATCACCTGATTTAATTCTACTACATTCCATTATCCTAGTTTTGCTCTTGTTGATGTTCATCTTATATCCTCTTTTCAAGATACTGTCGATTCCGTTCAACTGCTCTTCAAGGTCCTTTGCTGTCTCTGACAGAATTACATTGTCATCGGCAAACCTCAAAGTATTTTAATTCCTACTCCACATTTTTCTTTTCTCTCCTTTACTGCTTGCTAAGTATACAGATTGAATAACATCGGGGATAGGCTACAACACTGTGTACTCCCTTCTCAACCACTACTTCACTTTCGTGCCCCACGACTTTTACAACTGCCATCTGGTTTCTGTACAAGTTGTAAATAATCTTTCGCTCCCTGTATTTTACTCCTGCCACCCGTAGAACTTGAAACAGAGTAATCCAGTCAACATTGTCAAAAGCTTTCTCTAACTCTGAAAATGTTATAAACGTAGATTTGGCTTTCCTTAACCTATCCTCTATGAGAAGTCGTAGGTTCAACATTGCGTGTTCCTACATTTCTCTGCAATCCAAACTGATCTTCCCCGAGGTCGGTTTCTACTAGTTTTTCCATTCTTCTGTAAAGGATCCGTGTTGTTATTTTGCAACCGTGACTCATCAAACTGATAGTTCAGTAATTTTCACACCTGTCAGCACCTGCTTTCTTTGGAACTGGAATTATTACATTCTTCTTGAAGTCAGAGGATATCTCGCCTGTCTCATACATCTTGCTCACCAGATGGAAGAGTTCTGTCATGGATGGCCCTCCCAAGGCTATCAGCAGCTCTAACGGAATGTTGTCTACGTTACTCCTTACAAGATTCCGGATAGGAAAATCCCGCGAGGAGGCTGTCACGAAAACAGCAGACAGATAGTTCCTGAACACTAGAGGCTGACTGTATCGCTGGAACGTCAACCACAGAATAAAGGTGGTGTCAGTAACCGATCTTCAGCTTTCTTATATGCGTATGTTAAGAGAGAGAGAGAGAGAGAGAGAGAGAGAGAGAGAGAGAGAGAGAGAGAGAGAGGGGGGGAGAGGGAGGGGGAGGGGGAGAGAGAGAGAGGGAGAGGGAGGGGGAGAGAGAGAGAGAGAGCGTAAAGGAAGTTCCATTCGAGCATTTACATGAATAAGCAGAGATCGAACAATGACATAGCAAAATGATGCTAATAAGGTTGTTACCGTTCTCTTCCACACGCATCGAATTTCTTTGTTCATTACTAGTATAGTTTCTAACGTGATCCATCCTGACACGCAGATTCTCATTTTCTCGCCGAGTAGATTCTCCCTCCGTGAACGTTAGGCACACGGAGAATCCGCCTGTTGCTTGAGACCGGCCCATTGACAGAATGTAGCAGACGCTGGAGGGGGTAGGGGAAACGTAGCGGAACGGAGCCCAGTCAGCGCGCTGAGGTCAAATGAATAGATATTTGAATGAACACACAATGGCATGATTCACACCGACTCCTGCCATCGCCAAACTCGCTACCCACGCCTCGTCCTTGTTTGGCAATAGGTGCAGGTCACGGACCAACGAACGACTGACGCCCCTATGACGCTGCAGAAAACTGATGAATACCTGTTGAAGGCCCGCCCGGTTGGCCGTGCGGTCTAACGCACGGCTTTTCGGGCGGAACAGAGCGCCTGGTCCCCGGCACGAATCCGCCCGGCGGATTTGTGTCGAGATCCGGTGAACCGGCCAGTCTGTGGATGGTTTATAGGCGGTTTTTCATCTGCCTCGGCGAATGCGGGCTGGTTCCCCTTATTCCGCCTCAGTTACACTACGTCGGCGATTGCTGCGCAAACAAGTTCTCCACGTACGCGTACACCACCATTACTCTACCACGCAAACATAGAGGTTACACTCGTCTGGTGTGAGACGTTCCCTAAGGGGGGGGGGGGGGGGGGGGGGTACACAGGGGGCAGAACCGCACAACAACCCTGGGTTCGGTATGGGGCGGCGGAGGGGTGAAGTGGACTGCGGTAGTCGTCGTGGGGTTGTGGACCACTGCGACTGCGGCGGGGACGGAGCCTCTCCGTCGTTTCTAAGTCCCCGGTTAACATACAATACAATACCTGTTGAAGACGAGAATAAACACACACACACACACCTTGTTTGTGTATGAAACAATTGTGTAATGAAAGTGGTGAGACCATTTCGAGATAAGCAAGCGTGTAGTGTTAGCGGTGAAAGTAATGAATAATGGCTTACCACAGGGGTCCGTCGTTGCTCCTCTTTTATTTAATCTACATATATCTGATATCCCTCCAACACTGTCAGGCAAGTTTGGCAATGCAGACGACTGGGAAATAGCTACACAACACAAAATTTTTGATAAAACTGAAGAGATCCTAGCTTCTGATCTACGTATCTTCGGTCACTATTTCCGCAAATGGAGGCTACAATGAAACTCAAATAAAACAGAAGTTTCATGTTTCCATCTGTCCAATGATTCGCACACAGAGCCCTCCATGTCTATTTTGAAGGAAACAAACTTTATAATAATATGCACCCAAAATACATTGGGAGCAAGTTAGATAGGACACTTCCTTTTAAGGAGCACTTGACACGGACATCTGCTAAGCTCAAAACCAGATACAACATACTCCATAAACTCTGCAGCTCCCGCTGCGGATCGTCAGCAGACACTCTCCGGGCATCAGCATTTGGCGTGGTATACTCAGCAGCGGAGTACTGTGCGCCTGTCTGGCTTAATAGTCCACACACAGAAAAGATAGACGTACAACTTAACGTGGCCATGCGCATTGTTAGTGTGTCAATACGATCTACTCCCACATACTGGCTTTGTGCCAAACAACTGTTTACCAACATGTCAGGTGCTAAACGATAATGAAATAAACTTCTTTTTAATTACATCCCTGAGCATTGTTACATGTCCTGAAGAGTATCGTGTTACGAGACACGGAAATTTTGCGAAATGGTACTGTACCGGGCTACATCAATATTGTCGGTTGCTGTTGGTAACACCAAACACTGGAACATCACCACGCCTTCTTCGTGCGACTTATCCCGCCTAGTCAGTGTGTCTGTCCCTGTTAACATATATCTTTAAATCCCTGTTAACACATATCTTTAAATCCCTGTTAACATATATCTTCAAATCGAATATCATACCAGACTATGTTCGGGACACTCTTTCGAATAGGCACATAAAATTGCGCTTTACTTGGTGCAAGAAACGATGTAATTGGTGACATGCAACGAAACGTTCCTTCTCATCCGTCGTCTAAGAGCGTTAAAATACATACAACCAAACCCCAACGCTAAGAAATAATTAATGTATATAATGAAATTTCGGGAATACATGTGTCTGATAAAATATTTAAGTTATTAACATTGCAAGATTACAGGTTAATGTAGGCGCGAGATAAGTCATCGCAAATGTGAAATGCTGGTACATCAACAACTGGTGTAACCATCAGAATGTTGAATGCATTTGCTCATGCTAGGGCCGTACGTCAGTTTGTGGTTTGTCAGTACAGAGACGTTAATGCTGTTATGGATGATGCTGGAGTTGTCGTCTGATGAAATCCCATTACGTGCTCAATTGGAGATGGATGTGGTGACCGTGCAGGCCAAGGCAACATGTCGACATTCTGTAGAGCATATTGGGTTACAATAACGGTATGTTGGCGAGCGTTACTTGTTGAAAAACACACTCTGGAATGCTGTTCTTGAATGGCAGCACAACAGATCGAATCAGCAGACAGACGTCAGTTTTGCAGTCAGTGCTCCAGCTGTCATACAAAATCCCATCCCAGACCATAAATCCATGTGTAGATCCAGTGTGTCTAGCATGCAGACAGATCGGTTGCAGGCCCCTAACCGGCCGCCTCCTAACCAGCAGACAGCTATCGCTGGCACCGAGGCAGAACCAACTTTCATCACGAAACACAATAGCCCTTCACCGTGCCCTCCCATGAGCTCCTCGCCTGACACCTATGAAGTCGCCAATGGCGGTGGTTTGGGGTCGGTGGAATGCACGCTACAGAGCGTCTGGCTCGAGGCTGTCCTTGGTTGGTTGGTTGGTTGGTTGGTTGGTTGGTTGGTTGGTTGGATGGATGGATGGATGGATGGATGGATCATTAAAGGGACCACACTACTAGTCCATCAGTCCCTTTGTCCTCGAACACACAGGTCTACATGACTGTATACCAGATATGGCTTAGCGCGCAAAACCCAGGAGAAGAAAATCCCAAGGTCTACCAAACGTCAACGAAGACTAGATAAGCGACAAAAAAAGAAGAAAGGGTAGATAAAGGAAGGAAGGCAGGCGAGATGCCCTATCTAGGGAGCAGCCGGAAGCCCCTGAAAGCAAAATGCAATGAAGGGACATACATCCCCCTGCCCCTCCACCATTTACTAGAGGTAAACCACCCAGAAACTGCCTAGAAAGACTGAACACTGACAAGGCAACAGAAGCACAGATAGACATACGATAAAAGAAGTCGAACAAACCATGCGAGAGGGTGGGAGAAAGAGTAAAAGAGCAGTTCGGGTGAGGGCCGAGGTGGAACGCCAAGCGCAGACAGCCGCAGCCTGGTCTGGGCAGAGGAGGCAACAGAGTGTACTTCCAATTCCTCGATGGACCGATAAGCTTAAGTGGCCCTCCTTCAAAAGAGTGCTAAAAGATCCAGTCTCGAATGAAACGTAAAACTAAGTCATCCGCTGAGGCATCGGCTCCCAATACCAGGGGTAACGAGTCAGGGAGATACAGTGTCCGCTGCAGGGCGGCTAGGTTGCATCAGTGCAGCAAAATGTGGACCACCGTCAAACGGGAGCCGCATCGACAGTGGGATGGGTTCTCGCGAGCTGTCCTTGAAGTAACAGTTCGTTGTGTCACTTTGGTGCCAACTGCTGCTCAAATTGCTGCTGCAGATGCAGTACGATGCGCCAGAGCCATAGCCGAAATCGACGGTCTTTTCTATCACAAGGGAACCTCCCCATCGCACCCCCCTCAGATTTAGTTATAAGTTGCCACAATGGATAGGCCTTGAAAAACTGAACACAGATCAATCGATAAAACAGGAAGAAGTTGTGTGGAACTATGAAAAAAATAATCAAAATATACAAACTGAGTAGCTCATGCGCAAGATAGGCAACACAAGGAGGGTCTGAGTTCAGGAGCGCCGTGGTCCCGTGGTTAGCGTGAGCAGCTGCGGAACGAGACGTCCTTGGTTCAAGTCTCCCCTCGATTGAAAAGTTTACTTTCTTTATTTCGGCAAAGTTATGATCTGTCCCTTCGTTCATTGACATCTCTGTTCACTGTAATAAGCTTAGTGTCTGTTTTGCGACCGCACCGCAAAACCGTGCGATTAGTAGACGAAAGGACGTGTCTTTCCAATGGGAAACGAAAACATTTGATCGCAAGGTCATAGGTCAACCTATTCCTCCACATGAAAACACGTCCGATATATTCTATACGACACTGGTGACGGCATGTGCGTCACATGACAGGAATATGTTGTCGACCCACCTAACTTGTACACTTGGCGAATGGGTAAAAAGATTTTGTCACATAAACTGAAAATAAAAAATTAAACTTTTCACTCGAGGGAAGACTTTAACCAAGGACCTCTCGTTCCGCAGTTGCTCACGCTAACCACGGGACCACGGCGCTCCTGAGCTCAGAATGTCCTTGGTGTTACCTATCTCGCGCATCAACTGCTCAGTTTGTATATTTTGCTGATTTTTTCATAGTTCCACACAACTTCTTCCTGTTTTCTCGATTGATCTGTGTTCAGTTTTTCAAGGCCTATCCACTGTGCCAACTTGTAACTAAATCTGAGGGGGGTGCGATGGGGAGGTTCCCTTGTCAGAAAGAAGTTAGTATGGTGTTTCAGTGTTTTCTAATGAGTTACAAAGATGGCAATTGTCATTTTTTAGTGGACGTTGTATTCAGCCAAGCACATGCAATGCAACATCTTAATGCAGTACTAATTGCAAGGTCGCTCTGTTCGATCCCAAAAGAACGGACTTGCGGTCGTATTGCTGCAGATGCAAATGCCGCTCCAGTGTAATACACAGATTGTGCACACCCTACAGGAAGACAGGTCAGCACACAACGCGATTTGGACAAGGTCACCGTTGCATTACAACCCCACGTGAAGACCGATATCTGGCCACCTCTGCGTTGCGGCGGTGTACGGATACCCTCATCAAGGCACTGCAAGACAATCTCAGAAGCGCCATTCGAGCCGCTGTGTCCGATCAGTCTGTAATGAACAGGACATGAGAAAGTACTTTACGACCCATATGTCCTGTTCGAACACCTCGCTTGGCATATCATCTTGCAGCTCGCCTTCAGGTCTGCCATTCACATGTCTATTGGCGACTTCGTGACGGGCGGAACGTGTTACTCACAGACGAGTGCAGATATCCTCTGACGCAAGGTTATGGCCGCTGATGATGATGACGTTTGGTTTGTGGGGCGCTCAACTGCGCGGTTATTAGCGGCCGTACAAATTTCCAACCTTTGCTCAGTCCAAACTCGCCACTTTTAGGAATGATGATGAAATGATGAGGACAACACAAACACCCAGTCATCTCGAGGCAAGTGAAAATCCCTGCCCCCTCCGGGAATCGAACTCGAGAGCCCGTGCTCGGGAAGCGAGAACGCGACCACGAGCTGAGGACGGTTATGGCCGTGTTCATGTGCGGAGACCCGTGGTGAGCGGTGCCAAATGTCGTCCAGGAAATTTCCAAAGACTTATGATAAACTGGGGAGGCTTCAGTGGTGACACCGACCACCGACACGGATTTTGTCGTTGTCTATGAGCGCGTTACCGCCAGGCAATTTATCGAGCAGATCCTGTTGGACCATGTGGTGCCTGCTGCATACGGTGGTGGGCCTGAATTCCTTTCTAATGCCAGGGCCTATGTGACGGGCGTCAGCAAGGATGTTTTGCGAAGCCTAGACAGTGAAAAAATGGAATGGCCGGTGGTGAGTCCCGACATAAGTCGCTTCGTGCAAATGTGGGTCATGCTTGGCAGACCTGCTCGTGGTCGACCTGTCCCACCACAAACTCTCCAAGAACTCTCATTGAAGAGTGATAACGGACACCATAGGGCGACTTCTGCAGAATTATACGGAGCTATGTTTCAGGCAGTAATAAACGCTCACGGAGGACATACAAGTTACTGAAGCTCTCAAAGTCCAAAGAAAAGCACCCAAGATGACGGAATAATTGTTTCCACAATGTCTTAGACACCTGTCGGACATTTCAGTTCTTTTTACGTAAACGATGGAGGATGTAATGATGTTTTGTTCCGTGCAATACTTTCTAAAGATAAAAGAATAATTTGCAACATATCCACCCTTAATTATTTCTCAATGGAGGCCGAGAGTAATGTTCCTCTAATTCTTTTGAGCAGTTTATTACCGCTGTAAGGTACTGCTACCTGCTGGCACTCCTAGTACACTACTGGCCATTAAAATTGTTACACCAAGAAGAAATGCAGATAATAAACGGGTATTCATTGGACAAATATATTACACTAGAACTGACATGTGATTACATTTTCACGCAATTTGGATGCATAGATCCTGAGAAATCAGTACCCAGAACAACCACCTCTGGTCGTAATAACGCCCTTGATACGCCTGGGCATTGAGTCAAACAGAGCTTGGATGGTGTGTACAGGTACAGCTGCCCATGCAGCTTCAACACGATACCACGGTTCATCAAGAGTAGCGCCTGGCGTATTCTGACGAGCCAGTTGCTCGGCCACCATTGACCAGACGTTTTCAATTGGTGAGAGATCTGGAGAATGTGCTGGCCAGGGCAGCAGTCGAACATTTTCTGTACCCAGAAAGGCCCGTACAGGACCTGCAACATGCGGTCGTGCATTAGCCTGCTCAAATGTAGGGTTTCGCAGGGATCGAATGAAGGGTAGAGCCACGGGTCGTAACACATCTGAAATGTAACGTCCACTGTTCAAAGTGCCGTCAATGCGAACAAGAGGTGACCGAGACATGTAACCAATGGCACCCCATACCATCACGCCGTTTGATACGGCAGTATGGCTGGCTGGCTCTGAGCACTATGGGACTTAACATCTACGGTCATCAGTCACGCCAGTATGGCGATAACGAATACACGCTTCCAATGTGCGTTCATCGCGATGTCGCCAAACAGAGATGCAACCATCTTGATGCTGTAAACCGAACCTGGATTCATCCGAAAAAATGACGTTTTGCCATTCGTGCACCCAGGTTCGTCGTTGAGTACACCATCGAAGGCGCTCCTGTCTGTGACGCAGCGTCACGGGTAACCGCAGCCACGGTCTCCGAGCTGATAGTCCGTGCTGCTGCAAACGCCGTCGAACTGTTCGTTCAGATGGTTGTTGTCTTGCAAACGCCCCAATCTGTTGACTCAGGGATCGAGACGTGGCTGCACGATCCGTTACAGCCATGCGAATAATATGCCTGTCATCTAGACTGCTAGTGATACGAGACCGTTGGGATCCAGCACGGCGTTACGTACTACCCTCCTGAACCAACCGATTCTGTATTCATCTAACAGTAATTGGATCTCGACCAACACGAGCAGCAATGTCGCGATACAATAAACCGCAACCGTAATAGGCTACAATGCGACCTTCATCAAAGTCGGAAACGTGATGGTACGCATTTCTCCTCCTTACACGAGGCATCATCACAACAATATTTCACCAGGCAACGCCGGTCAACTGCTGTTTGAGTATGAGAAATCGGTTGGAAAGTTTCCTCATGTCAGCACGTTGTAGGAGTCGCCACTGGCGCCAACCTTGTGTGATTGCTCTGAAAAGCTAATCATTTGCATATCACAGCATCTTCTTCCTGTCGGTTAAATTTCGCGTCTGTAGCACGTCATCTTCGTGGTGTAGAGATTTTAATGGCCAGTAGTGTAGTTTGTTCCCAAAGAATGTAAAACAGACCAGCCATCCAGTGGAAACCACTCGCCTTCGAAAACAGTCGGGTCTGCCCAGACAACTTCAATTTAGAAGGAGTAGGGGAACCTTGCTCTATCTCCAGACTGGAATATAGCTCCAGCAGTCCCGCGTAAAACGGCGCTGCCGATCACAGTAGCGACCAGCTATAGCCAACTGGCATGAGCCGGAAATGATAAGTTACACACACACACACACACACACACACACACACACACACACACACACACACACGAGCGCGTCCCAGCCGATATTGGAACACACTGGTCCCGGAGACTGCTACCTGCAGCTGCCGACATCCGGCCGGCAGCTGAGCAGGAATGTCTCGATTCGTGACCTCCAACTGCCCGCGGTGCTCAGCTTCCCGTAAGCGTGTGCGGCGTCTCTTGGGCTGGTGTGGGCTGCGTGTTTTAGGCCTGTAGGTAGGCGGCAGCTACGCTGCCTGACCTTGCCGTATAACGGTGACAAGAGGAGGGGCCAGGCGCCACACAAGCGAGCAGCACCGCCTCTTTCCCTTCGTTCCTCCGACCGCCGATAATCCCATACAGCTGGCGCACGCGATGCAGCGGCTAAACATAACCGACTCGTTCGTGTTCTGTCGCTAGCAAACACTTTTATATTAGTCACGAAGTGCATCTGCAAGCCTTATATCTACACAGGTCTTATTTTTTGGTGTTGTATTACGATACTGTGTGGTCCAAGGTCCACCCTGGAGTATATAAAATTTCCTCTTGAATACGGTGCTGCTATCGTTCGCACACATTACACTATGATGCAAATAAATGATTACATTTGTGGCCGGCCGGGGTGGCCGAGTGGTTCTAGGCGCTACAGTCTGGAACCGCACGACCGCTACGGTCGCAGGTTCGAATCCTGCCTCGGGCATGGATGTGGGTGGTGTCCTTAGGTTAGTTAGATTTAAGTAGTTCTAAGTTCTAGGGGACTGATGACCTCAGCAGTTAAGTCCCATAGCGCTCAGAGCCATTTGAACCATTACATTTGTGAAAAAATGAGCTGAGAAGTCCCAAGACAAACTAACATGTGTAAAAGCTGAAAATACTTGGCATCAACAACTACAAACAAAATTACTACATGGTAGTTCCGTTCTAATGCAACAGTAAACATTCATTTCAATTGCGTGTGTGGGAGGGGGGCTTTCAGAAAATAAAAGAACAATGCCAAGATTTTTCGTGATCTCAGAGATACACCTATTTGTAACCGACAGGGATAGTATCAGTAAACATGTTACACCCTCAGGAAGAAAAATTATGTGGTACGGTACGTGCATGCTTATGTAGTGTAAGGCATGTCTTGCAATAATACAGGATGCCAGACAATGTAGACGCTACGGCCACGCGAAATCACAGCAATAGCTTTTCCTCTCCATCTGTCTGTGCTGTGAAGATTTGAGTTGAAGTGGGCCTTCCACAGACTCTTCAACTAGAAATTTCTTTGGTCACTTTTTCCACAACACAGTTTAGAAACATACTTGCTTCACTTCTTTAAGCAGGTTTCCCGAAAAATCCCGCCAAAATTTATTTCGCTTGCCGATGTAATATCTAGCAAGTTAACTATATTGTTTCCTCTCTATGTCAGTTCCACAACCTTCGTATCATGTGGCCGCCTACTCAGTACACAATACTTTCGTTATAAAAAAGACATTTGTCATCATTGTTCATACAGTTTCCCAGAGAGAGAGAGAGAGAGAGAGAGAGAGAGAATTTGGATGGTGCGTGCCCCAGTACCGCAAATTTCGCTTTTGTCCTGCCCATTCGTTTAGTGGTTGTGGTACAATCTTCCACTTGAGTGTCACTTACCTAATTTAGACCGAGTTACTGCAGCCAACGTCTCCTGTAACATACTTACTAGTTCTAGTTGATTCTCCACAACGAGTACTGTTACAATTATTTGACTCACTGTATTGGCATGTTTCGCATTTTCTGCCAACCACATCCCCGCCGTAAAGATCAGTAATACTGAGGACGCCTGTTGGGCGCACGTGGAAGATAATGTTGAGAAGTCACACCTTGTACTGGACGGATAAACCTTAAACAAAAATTCTGATCCACTAGAAGACGTTTCTTCATTTTTAATGAATATTCTTGGCTTACCCTATACTCGCTAATATCTTCGTTTGTGTGATACTAGAATGAGATCTAGTGTCCACCCAGGGTGAACTCGCTAGAACTTGGATAATTGGTTCAATAAAGGTCACATCAGCCCACATAATGAATTCATGTTTCCCAGTAAATCAATGTCTCGAGTAATCGAAACCCGTCCAACCGCGCTCTGAAAACCTTGAATCGCGCCCATTACTTGTACTACGGTAATCCCAAAAGTAAGGTCTCCTACTTTTTTATAAGTACATAGACTTGTTTATTTCTACAATGGTTTACATCAGTTTACAGCTTGAACATTTAGCTATTTTTCGACATAATCACCATTTCTGACGATGCATTTTTGCAGACGGTGTGGCAGTTTTTATACGCCCATGTTACACCAGCTCGCCGCCATGCTGTTATGAAAGTTATGAACCTCTTCTTTCACCTCGTCGTCGGAGCTGAATCGCTGGGACCACAATTAACGCTGACAGGTACTGTGAGACTCTGAAAAAACTCAAACGGGCAATTCAAAACCGGAGAAGAGGAATGTTGAGCAAAGACGTACAGATTCTCCATGACAACGCTCGCCCACACATCGCTCGGCAAACCGTTGCTCGCCTGCAACTGTTTCAGTGGAACATAATCATACTCAACCCCCCCCCCCCCCCCCTATAGTTCTGACTTTGTGCCCGGTGACTGTCACCTGTTCCCTAGGTTAAAAAAACATTTGTCCGGAAAGCGATTCAGCTCCGACGACGAGGTGAAAGAAGAGGTTCATAACTTTCTGAACAGCATGGCGGCGAGCTGGTATGACATGGGCATACAAAAACTGTCACAGCGTCTGCAAAAAAGCATCGACAAAAATGGTGATTATGTCGAAAAATAGCTAAATGTTCAAGCTGTAAACTGATGTAAACCATTGCAGAAATAAACAGGTCTATGTACTTATAAAAAAAATAGGAGACCTTACTTTTGGGATTACCCCTCGTATAATCAACGGGTATAATATGCAGTCCTATTAACTACACATCTAATGGGTCCCATAGTTCATTTAAGCATGAATTTCCCAAAACGCATTTCATATACCTGTACGGTCATGTGACAGCCTGTGACGCGAACTCGCCGAAAAGTGAAATGTTTAGAGAGAAATTATTTCCTTGAAAGAAAAGCTGCAGAATTGTGTATTTACTGGATGTGTCCAGTTATTGGTACTGTCTTCAAAACAGCACCTAACACGTCTGCATTTGTTCTTTTCAGCTCCTCGAAGCACTGCTGCTTGTCGTTTCCTTTGATGTCGTGCAGGGACACACGGTCGCGCTTGGCTTTCGGCGGGAAGCGAGAATAAATCTGAAGTAAAATGCTCGTCCAGCGACAGTGAGTTGATCAACTTCGATGATAAACATCACAGCTTAACGACGCAATTCCAAGTCCAAAAGCAGTCACGCACGAACACGGTCCGTCGTTAGCTCAGTAAATTAAGTCTAGTTTGTGTCGAGCTGGTAGCTGTAGCAGTAAGTTAAAGACTTTGGGATTATAACTTATGATACCCTTTTATAGTAAAATCAACATGACTTTTAAATCGCTCTTTAGGCTACTTACCATACAAGGATGTCGTGAATAAGCCCAACAGCTTTTTGGGTTAACTCTCTCACTCCTTTAGCGAATGGTATGGGTGGTATATGAACCTATCTTCACGCCGATGATTTCTTTATTACTCGACAAAGCGAAGTGGAGACAAGGCCGTAGCGACAACTGGACTGATCATGTAATTAGGTACAGCCAAGTTTCATTTCCAAGGAGTGCGTGTTGTTACGTCGCAGTGCAAGAATGGAATGTGAGCGCGGAAAATGTCTTCTCGGGCATTCATGGCAGCTTTATGTTAAATGTCGTTAAATTTACTGACGAAGAGATGGAAAAAGTGCCTGTGGTGTCGGAAAAGATGACGGAACATGCAAGCAAAATATTACAATTAAGTAGATGGAGTGCAAATTGAGCAGGAGTGCCACGACGCTGGATTCAGGTGTCTACCCCAAGGAAGACGTAGCAAAATATACACAATAAATATTCTACTCACCATATGAATAACAGGCAGCAATTTCTGGGTTCGTATGAATGACAGAAATAAATACCAACTTTACGAAACTTGAGAGTTAATGGTCACACACAAACTGGACTTCACGGCTAGCTGGGACACGGAGAGAAATTATTCCGTTTATGAAACTTAATTTTAAAAGGTGCCAAAGGAAACAAGTCATCGTTTGCGAACGGGCCGATATAGTGTCTATTTGGCAGACAATACATTCCAGGCAATTTAGCCGGCATACCTGTTGTGAATGGTGCGCTGACTACCTCGACAAGAACTAGAATGCAAATTGACCACCACCTTGTGTATAAAACATTCTCGCAAAATACAGGGTAAAAACTCGAGCTTTCGAAGATTTCCTTCGTCGTCTTCGTCAAGGGCAACTGACTGTAAAAATTGCTGCTGCGGTGGCCTTATATGACCAAAGACGGCTTCTGATTGGTCGGTAATTATGTCGCAGATGGTGTCAACTTCTACGCTGGTGCCGCCACCGCTAAAACGTAAGCGTGAACATTGTGACGAATATCTCTGGCTCTTATCTGCATCGACAGCTCGCTTCCATCCACCGCTAAAATTATATCCACTATCACGGTTGTAGATTTTCCTCCACATTCTTATTTCTACAGCCTATGTAATTATAGTGTCCCAGTAAGCGGAAGTAATTACATCGGGTCAGTCCATACGCACCGTTTCCGACCGCTGTGCAGAACATCAACGGCCTATTACAAATCGAGAAATCGAGGAATCTGCTGTTGCTGGATACAGCCTTACACACGAACATAAAATACTGTTTGACGAAACAAAACTTTTGCCACAGGCTCCTGCATACTGGAATTAGGCTCCTGCATACTGGGAATCTATAATTAAAGAGGCTGTAGAAATAAGAATGTGTGAGAAAACCTTCAACCGTGACGGCGGACATAATCTTAGCGGTGCATGGAAGCGAGCTTTCTATGCAGAGAAGAGGGAGAGATATTCGTCGCAATTTTCACTCTACGCCGGGAGCCGTGGCACCAGCAGCGCACACGGGAACACCGTCTGGGACGGCATGATGTAATTACCGACCAATCAGAAGCCGTCTTTGGCCTATATAAGGCCACCACTGCACCAATTTTGATAGTTCCTCCTGACGAAGACGAAAGCTCGAGCTTTTACCCTGACTTGACACGGCAAGAGGTCCGAGAACGTTTTATAGAACAGTGCCGTCACGGAAGACTTCTCAAGCTCACCTTGTTTAATGCGCCAACCCGCAGTGATCTAGATAAAGCAGAAAAAACCTAAACAGGACAGTCGCGAATTCGGAATGAGAGACAAATGTCTTCTTCATTGAGCAACCACCATTTCACAATCCTTTACGCATCTAGCCTAGATTAGGAATTGGTCTAGAACAGAAACTGGCAGACCGTGACAGCGAACAACAGGTATGTTGCTGATGTTATTGACGTTCTTACGACACGCGATTGTAACAGTTACAGCGCACCTCGCTGCGCTGACCGTAACAATGCACTTCATTCATACAGGAGCAGGAGAGTTAGCGCGCTGAACCACACCTGTAGCCGTGCAGAGCAGCGTTATGCAAGACGAAAGCAGAACCTGACTGGCTGGCGACTGGCACGCGCGCGCCAAGCGTATCTCCGCAGATATCTACATTCTACGCGAGCGCGCCTTTCGGTCCGGCACGCGTTGTGAAGGACGAAAGCTCTCAGGGAGTTCCGTCCGCCTCTTACCGCATGCTCTGCTAGCGTGAGCCAAGGAGTGCTACTGTAGTACGACGAACATCTCGGGAACAGCCCAGCAGTCAACAACTGCGGGGTGGCATATGTTAACTGACAACACACAGTCAACAGAGCCGAATCATCGTCACTGACAGTTATGCGAACTAACTGCGTGATTTCTTTTTACACAAAAAAGTACCACTTTCACATGTGATAGTATTGCTCAAAACTAGAATAAACAATCCCAATGAAAGTATGGCTGAAAATAAATACTTCATGCGACATGGGTGATTTTATCCTTGGATAGCCATTTGTCTGTTGAGACTATACAACGTGTTCTTTTCGCTCCCCCTAAAAAGAATTACGAACGAATGTCGATGTCCTAGGATTTGGTGATATACATGTCCAGGTTATCGAAGGATGAGGAATATACGAATGCCTTTATATCTACAGAATTGGGGTCGGAGACGTAGGTTGGTTGGTTTTAGGGTCTGATCGCGGCTAAACATCGAGGTCATCGTCCCCTGTAACAGACATACTTGTAAAAGGCCTATACAGTAAAAGCGTAACCTCTGCACCCAGAGGGAGGGAACACCAAGGAGGACAGAGCTACAATGAACACCGCAACAACACAAAATAGAGGACACTGAAAAGGAGTAGAGCGAATAGTTGATTAGAGTAAAACAGACTACAGTGGTTGATGGATCAGGTAAAAGGTCAACCACTCAACGACAAACGAAGAGCCTCCAGCTAGAAAGCGTTGATAGAGATACCAACACAACTTGTTACCATAAAAGACACTATTTTGGTATTCACGTCACAATTAAAAGTGGCTGGAGTGGGTGTAGCCTGAGAAATCATGCGAGAGCGCCCACACTAGAGAGTGATAAAATCCAGCTCCACGGATAAAACGTAAAACTGAGTCGGCTATAGAGGCATCGTCACCTAGAATTAAAGGAAGTGCAGCTGGTAAATTAAAGGACTGCCGCAAGGGGGCTAAAAGGGGGCAGTCCATCAGAAGATGGACCACTGTCAACCCTGCATCGCAGCGACACTTGGGCGGGTTCTCACGGCGAAGGAGATAGCTGTGGGTCAACCGCGGGAGACGTAGGAAATGTGGTGATACCCCGCCGTGCGTAAACCGTATCCACAGTGTTTCTGCAAGAGTCTCCAATAAAGTGGGTGATATGTCTCACAGATACTCATGATAAACAGCACCTGTTAATTAGTTCAGTAAAGTTTGAGCCCTAAAAAATCTCATACACAATTCCCGCCCACAAACTGGTACTAAATGGAACCTAGTCCATAACTTCCTTGATCTTTAGAGGACTTGCGACCGCCCACGCAGCGCTGGCGTAATTTATTACTCCAAACTGTATGAAAATCGCCTCACACGGAAACAAAATGCAAGCAGCGAGCGAACAGCATATCTTTAAAGTCCCTCTTACAGTCCACTGCCAAACTGTAGTTCGGCAAGTTCGTCTTGTGCTCTGATAATTTACAAAAGGTGGAAATGACACGGGTAAATTGGTTGATTGATTTGAGGGAGAGGAACAAACAGCGAGATCATCGGTCCCATCGAATTACCGAAGGATGGGGAAGCAAGTCGGCTGTGACCTTGGACAGGAACCATCCCGCCATTTAGGGAAATCACGGAAAAGCTATTTCAGGATGCCCAGACGTGGGTTTGACCGTCATCCTCCCGAGCGCGAGCCCAGTGTGCTAACCACTGGGCCACCTCGCTCCGTAACACGGATAAAGTAACTGCTTCTGCAGAACTGCGCACACATGAGCGTCGTCAGCTGTCCCAATTCTTCTCACACTTACGTAGGAACCTCTACTTACCGTCAACACTATCGAATTACGTACCCGGTGTCGGAGCTGTAAAAGTGTAAATCGTACTCTTTTGTTTGTGGCTACAGATCTAACGTACAATGAGGTTACAAAAGTCATGAGTTAGTGATATGCACATATACCGATAGCGGCAGTATCGCGCACAAAAGACCGATGCACTGGACGAGCTGTCGTGTGTACTCAGGTTATTCATGTGAAAACGTTTCCAACGTGATTACGGCCGCACCACAGGAATTAACAGACTTTGAGGGCGCCATGATAATTGAAGCGAGAGGCACGGGACATTGCATTTCGGAAATCGTAGGGAGTTCAATATTCCGCGATCCACAATGTCAAGAGTGTGCCTCTCACCATGGATAATGCACTGGCCGACGGCCTTCACTTAACGACTGAGAGCAGCGGCGTTTGCGTAGAAGTGTCAGTGCTAACAGACATGCAACACTGCGTGGAATAACCGCAGAAATCAACGTGGGATTTGTGACAAACGTATCCGTTAGCACAGTGTGGCGAAATTTGGCGTTAATGGCCTACGGTAGCTACCATCACGACATCACCTGCAACGCCTCTCTTTGGACTCGTTACCGTATCGGATGGACACCAGACGACTGGAAAACCGCGACCTGGTCCAATGAGTCCCGATTCAAGTTGGTAGGAGCTGACGGTAAGGTGCGAGTATGTGCAGACCCTACGAGGTCATGGACTCACTCGTGGTACCTCCATAATGGAGTAGCCCACTTTTACATGGACTGAACCGACATTGATTGACAATGATTATGTTGGGCTCCTTGCAGAGCACTTGAGCCTGTTCATGGACTGTTCCCAAACAACCATTGAATTTTTATGGATGACAATGTGCCATGTTATCACGCCACAATTGTTTCGCGATTGGTTTGAAGAAAATTTTGGGCAATTCGAGCGAATGTTTTCGCCACCCAGATCGCCCGACATGAACCCCATCGAACACTTATGGGACATAATCGAGTGGTCTGTTCGTACACAAAATCCTTCACCGGCAACACTTTCGCAAATATGGACGGCTAGATATAGATATAGATGATGATTATTAATTTGTGGGGCGCTCAACTTCGCGGTTACTAGCGTCCGTACAAATTCCCAATCTTTACACAGTTCAATGTCGGCACTTTCACGAATGATGATGAAATGATAACACAAACACTCACTCAGTGCCCAACCCGGCCGGGAATCGAGCCCACGATTACAACGACTTGTTGACCCTATGGCACGTCGAGTTGCTGCACTACGCCGAGCAAAAGGATGTCCGATGCGATATTAGGAAGTATTCCATGACTTTTGTCACCTCAGTTTATATACATGTACAGGTTACCGATGGGTGAGGAATACACGAATGCTTTTAGAAATATAGAATCAAGGTCAGACACGTAGGAAACGGGGTGATACTACATCGAACCTAATTAATGTATTACTTGCTTGATCTCTAGAGGAATTGCGTTTGCCCACGCAGCATTTTCGTAATTTATTATTCCAGTATGTATGAATCTCGCCTCATACGTAAACACAATGCAAACTGCAGATCTCCAAAAAGCCCCGTGTATTGTGCTCTGCCAAACTGTAATCTGTTAAGTTGGTCTTATGGGCTTATAGTTCCCAAAAGCTGGAAGTGACACTGATAAAGTATCTGCTTGTGCAGAACTAATCACACAAGAGCGTGGTTATGTCTGCAGCAGCCCCCATTCCTTGCACACGTGCGTCAGGAAAATCTTTGTCGCCAACACTGGCTCCTCCATACCTGTGTCCGAGCTGTGCGAGGTGTAAATCGCACCATTTTGCTTGTTGCTACTGCTCCGATGTATAAAAGTCGCTGGAACAAGTTGCTGAAAATTTTCTTTGACAAAATGAGGCGTTGAAAACGCCATTCAGCGTACATCAAAAGTGGCTGCGATTAATGCCGTTGACTAAAACATAGCAGAATATCAGTGCCTACCATTCGCGCATGGAACAAGTTTTTTGCGTTTTTCACACTATACGGAATCACTAACTTTGTTCTGATGCCAGCATATCCTCGGTAACGCTACACATTGAATGGCTGCTGGTGTCAGTGGCGGAGCTAATACGCAAATAGCAGAGCAGTAGTATTTTTGTCATTAAAAAAAAAATATTTATGGTACGTTATGTTCAGAAGTCAAATGTCAATCCCCAAAACCATTTAGCTGCAACTCTCAAAAATTCTCGAGGAAATGGACGTTGGAAGTTTCCGAGCGTCTTTGATTCCGTAATTCACGGCTAAATTTGAGGATGGGGCTGCGTGGGTTCGATTCCAGGCCTGTGCAGATTTTTGAACAACATCTTCGACGATTATTTCCGTGAGGTGTTAATTTCATAAACATGAAAATAATATGTAGTGGTTTTTTACTTAATATTTATTCACAATTTCTTATAAGAGTATTATTTAAGAATTTATACTAATATTCTGTGTGGGATACCTATAAATAAGACGTGCAATTTTTCATAAAAAAGTTAGAGTATATTCGATGAAGTTTGTATTGCGATGAAGTTTGTATTGAAATGACGTAGGTATTAAATCTGCACGGAAAATATATAAAAAAAAAAAAAATACCGAAACGAGGCGCGAGCCAGTGCTTATTACCTTCGAGAACTGCCGATTTTTTTCATCTTTTGTATTTTACCCTTCTCGGAAATATACCATAGTTAAAAAACTAGCATCAGCCGAGCTTTCTACCACAGAGCCATGTGACTAGTCGAGAAAACCGGGCGTGAATCACTGAATTAAAGACCATCAGAAGATATGAAAGTAATTTTCTAGAGACTGGTATTTGAGTTCTGAACTTCACGTACCATAAATGTAAAAAATTACAAAAGCTCTATTGCGTCGCGGTCTCCTTGTAAGAGGGAAGGGGGTGGCTTCATGACTCCTCCCCAAAACGTTTTCGTACAATCGCTTATACTCACATTGACACGTGGTGGCTGTACTGTTGGATGTGTCCGACAGAACATACCAGGCGCCACTGGTGGTACACCAGCTATAAGGGAACTAAATCAGTCTTCAGCCACTTATGCGCATTGAAATAAATCAACGATAAAAATTGAATATTTGTGCCGACCGGGACTCGAAACTGGATGCTGCGCTTCTTAAGAAAGGTTGCCTTACCGCTCGGCTATCTGGATACGCTTCCCCTCCAACACAAATTCTCAACCTGTCAGGCAGCGCCCCAGTGTTCGTAACATTCGCTAGGTCCTGAAGGAGTTCAGAAGATATTGTGCTGAATTACATTTAATGACAGTCGCCGTCCCTATTACTTCGAGATGATCTGATATTATACAGTTGCTGCACTTTAAAAAACGATCCGGTTGAACCGGAGATCTGGATTAATGAGGACCGGTTAAACGAGTTTCCACCGTGCACGCCTATGACAGACTGCGACCATGTCGAAAACTGGGTCAGGCATACTGATGGTGGAGGAAATCCAGTATGGAGAAAGTTGGCATGGGATTAAATGTGTCTCCTGAAGACTCAGCCATCGTCTCCCACTAGCGAAACGGTACAGGCCAATAATAAAAACTTCGCGTGGCTCAACGGCCTGGTGAAGTCTTTCAATTGGACACCACTCCGGCAACTTGCGTGGCCTCCATACCAGTGATTCTGCTGTGGAAAAGTGGGGGCTAAAATTTAACGTGGAATCCGAATCGCGTGACGTTCCTTGCGAATCTTCACATCGTTGATATGTGAAGGTTAGGTTGAAGGCAGACGAAAAAAGAGTGGTCCGATCACGATTAGATCCCTCGACCTTTCGGTTTCTTACCACTAGATCACCAGGCCCAATTGACCAATGATGTACATCCGTCTGTATCCTGCAGACGATCTGAAACTTTGACAAACAGCAGGCTGTCGTCCCAGACTCCCAAGTCAAAAAAGTAGCTGTCTGTTTTCAAAATACTTTCTTTAATTATACAAGTTCGCACGGTCTCTCCCCCACCACACACACACACACACACACACACACACACACACACACACACACACACACACACACACACACAGAGAGAGAGAGAGAGAGAGAGAGAGAGAGAGAGAGAGAGAGAGAGAGAGAGAGAGAGAAATTTGGTCGACTAGGGATAGACTCATTTTATTTTCTCTTAGGCTGTTTTCACAATCTGTATTTTCCCCCCTTGTCTTACGCTGTTCGCGCATTGACCTGAAATAACTTCCACCACTTAAACCGAAACAGCAGCAGGGTTCTTTGGAATCTCCTGATTTCAAATACGAGTAAAAGTACCGAGGATCCAGAGAGTCAGGGAAACCTATACTTGAACATGTGGTCACGGGTTGCAGCTCAGATCCTCCCATTCGATCGGAGGTCATTTTACCAGCGAGTCACTCAACATTTCAGCGTTGCAAGTAAAGCCTCCTTGATAGCTCCTACATTCACCGGCCTAGAAGACTTTAGAAAGGCGTGACAACTGGAGAGTGTTCTTGCAGGAGCGGCGACTGGAAGGCAGTGAAAGGAGAACGACCCTAACCGCAACATCGGAACACACAAGCTGGAAACCCGTCGAAATTACACAAATCTCTTCGATTCTAGAGGAGGGATGGTTCTGAGACGATGTGAACAGTACGTCAAGCTATCTGTTTAATTAACTTGCAGACACCTGCTTTTTACAACCATACTGTCTGCTTAAATGCCGTCGAAATAATAGCGTTACCTGTTTAATTTACCTATATTTTTTGTTAAAATTATAATTATTTTGGCGTAACTTAAGTCTGTCATGATGTCCCTGTCATGACATAGCGGCAATATGAAGGCGTTGGCGAAATGTAGTCAGACTGGTTTTTTCACTGATACGGGCAAATGTAATACATTTAACTTAAAAGAAAAAAGGTGGAACTTTAAATGAAGTTGGCTTGTAATATTATTCCTTCGCAGCCCAATATCCAATGTAATCCAAGAATAGTTTTTACTTGTCGCTACCTTAACAGTAAAATCACCTTTACCGCATATAGGAAAAAATGTAAACATTATAGGTACGGGAGCAGATAGTGATGGCCATCTTAATTAAAACACTCCAGCTATGTTGGAAGAATGGGGAGAGGGAGCGAGGGGGGGGGGGGGGGGTCTCCCGCTGAACGGGATGGCTTGGCATGACGTACAAAGTTGAACTTGTTGTTTAATGACTGTTGCGCCGAGGATGGGCGGTACCAACATCTCAGCACATTTGCGCTGGCATTAGGGCTAGCAGTATGGGCATGCCATCGTAGGCGCCGTTTTGGGACTAGGCGTATAGGGACGAGATAGTAATGACGTACCGTGAATACCTCCATTGGTGGGATTCCACCAAGAGAAGATTAGAAAGCCAGGACCAACAATACGCGACGAGTGAGATCGCGGTTAGCTTGTTCGCACTGTAACTAGAGGTAGACGTTCTGCTGTACAACGAACCACTTACCAGTTCTCCATTTGACAGTTCAGTATGTTACTGGTCAATCTCCAGCAGTCGCCTTCCAAGACATACCAAAGACAGCAGCGCCCCTATGAGCACCTTCAGTAATAACACGTCGTCTGGGCTGATAACTTGCAATACACATCAAAGGTAAGGTACCAGTTGGAGAAGAGGAAGAAAAAAGAAAAAAAAACACACACACACACAATAACAGATCTGCTTGTCACAGAGTACAGGCTACGCTGCTGGTTATTTGCTCTTAAGACACCATGAGCTGTGACAGGTTACCTAAGATGTAAACTCTTTTCGTTCAGGGGAACAGAAACCTTAGATGCCCGAGAAACATTATCACTAGAACAGAAAAAGAAAAGAAAAATGAATTTTAACTATGACACACAACGTTCAGGGTCTGAAAGCTGAGATCGCATGGTAACTTTCGGTTCACAACAGCAGCAATTCCACCTTCAGTTTCGCAAGATATGCGCCAAACCGAATTACAGAGACGACGGTGTCTACAGGACAGAGTAGGTTAGAATGGTTATCATCTTCCATTTAGGTCATGGAAGGCACACAACCGACTGAGAAATGGAGTTGCAGGACTATTTAGGCCAAATAGGGCTGCACTGAAGGAAATGAGATTCCGGGGCTGCGACCAAGTGCTGGCGCCCTGACACTCCTGAACTTAAAATCACACTGCAACAGGGTGTACTGTGGATAATCTAGTAAAAAAAAAAAGGTTCAAATGGCTCTGAGCACTATGGGACGTAACTTCTCAAGTCATCAGTCCCTTAAAACTTAGAACTACTTAAACCTAACTAACCTAAGGACATCACACACATCCATGCCCGAGGCAGGATAAGAACCTGCGACCGTAGC
The DNA here is from genome assembly GCF_021461385.2 of Schistocerca piceifrons. NCBI lineage: Eukaryota > Metazoa > Arthropoda > Insecta > Orthoptera > Acrididae > Schistocerca > Schistocerca piceifrons. The sequence continues at coordinate 188,662,734 of NC_060139.1, forward strand.
GGTCGCGCGGTTCAAGACTTTAGCGCCTAGAACCGCTCGGCCACCCCGGACGGCAATTTAGTCTCTGCAAAGGATTCGACCTTCACACAGGCTAATGAACATTAGTCTGTTCCTCTCCTAGTTCCAATGTTATTTTAAAATGTACTCTCCCCTGGTTTCAAATTAAGGTAAATGAATAAACCACGGATGAAACGGGACCTGGATCAAGCGGAAGATCATGTGGATCCACTTGTCCAGCTAAACCACTCCGTTGACAAGCTCTACATTCAGTAAGGCAATCCATCACTTCTACACTCCCCGACTGTTTTCGGAAGACATAAAGGCCACTTCCATAGACTTCCTTCGTAAGTCATCTGACATAAGTATTACTGAGTGTGTCTGAAGAGTGAGATCACCCTGGAAGAATGTTTCAATAATCATCCGTGAACAGCACGCCTATGAATTTATTGCTCACGTTTATAACATAAAAAGATTTTCCATAAAGCCGTGGGCTCCGTAATCGTATACATAAACATATTTTTTGAGGTATGTGCACATCTCAGTCATTCCATCAGTTTCCCCCAGATGGGGACTACCGGCTAATAACGTCCCACACGATAACTTCAGTTCTACTTCGAGGCCGATACAGTCTCTTCAGAACCTGCAGTCCATGTTTTTATCCCGTTTAGACGCCACCTGATGATGATGTGTAAATGAAGTAGATAATTAATAAAAATCACCGAAACCCCTTCCGCGCAAGCCCTAGAGATCTTCAAAACACTTTTATAATCAAAGCATGGTACCGTTTGTTCCATTGTTCCGTGATTGGTTAAAGGTGTGGTTGCCTGTAGATTACAGTCTGTGTGTTCCACACTGCACCCGGTCTTTTTCGCAAATCTCGGTTGCGTGCAACCTTATTCTTTCCGTTCCTTAATTTATGACGTGCAGTGTAAATACAAACACTGTAGTAGCGAAATGAAGTGGATACTTCCTCGGATGTACCCACTCCCTGATAAACGTCCCACAATCGCCCTGTTTTTATTGCAGCATCGATCCTTGTTGTTTTAACCTTACCCACATTGCACTCTTGGCTTATGGTTTAACGCCCTTTTTTTCACTGTATGAGCGGGTTGTTATCAGAAACGTTTATCTACACGACACAATACTCCAAATTTCCGAGAATTTGAATAGACATGATATACTCGTGTAGTTTAGCACCGTATTTTGCGACTGTAACGAAAGTCTTATTTAGAAAACACGTGTTTTGCTTCATTTTAAAGCGTCTTCAGTGGTCACACGGTATAAGCCAAGCAATACCAACGCATTTTCCATAACGCGTACTACCAAGGAGGGGTGGGGGGTATTTTAGCCCTACTACAAAAATTTAAAAAATTTTTTAACTGCTGTTAATTTTTATTAACAACACAGTTTTAAATGGACACTGATGGGTAAGTTGTGTCCAGAACCTGAAAATATCCTTTAGCACAAACTTAGCAACACCGACGTATTTTCCGTAATGTGTACACTGTGGGGAAGGCTACTTTATACTCACCACAAAAAAATTACAAATTTCATTAACTGTCGTTGACATTTATTCACAACATACTTTTTAACGATATATAGATGTGTAAGAAGAGTCCTGAACCTCAAAATGTGGATAAGACGTTTCTTAAAGTAACATTCACTACTAAGACTTTTTTGGGTTAAGTTACACTGAAAATTTTAAAACAATTATGAAATCTAGTACAAGAAATCATTAAAACAATGCACAGTTTTTAAATAATTTTTTCAAAATTTTAAAACGTAAAGCACATGGCATATTATAATCCTCCCCCCTCTTGATATTGCGAGCATTAACCTACATAACTTCCACACTTACGACTGCGGAAAAAGAGCACTGCGCCCGAACAATCAACAGTGCAAACTTTCGCCGCAAGGCGCCTGTAGTTGTGTATGGCCTTCAGGTCTAAAGTCAAAATAAATAAATAAATAAATAAAACTGCCAGATTGCCATGCTGTGCCTTACGAGTTGCTTATTCCTTTACGCCATGTTCTACTTTGTCTGCGAATTTCGAAATGGTTGGCCCGAAGGAATTATGCTTCGTTTTAAGCTCCGCAAAAACTGCAGCTGGAACTCATCGAATGCTGGGCAAGATTTTAGTTCAGCAGGAACATGGCGATTTGAAGATGGCAGAGTCTGTGGAGGAAGACCAACACGCGGACCGGCCGTCATCATGGACAACTCCGGAAACGATTGCGAAAGTGTGGAAGTTAACTACAAGAAGAGGAAGCAAACAACCCATGATGTTCGCGCACGATAAATATTTCATACGGGGCACATCCACGCATTCTAGCTGATGAGTTGAATAAGGGGCGAAATTAAGTTCATTCCTCGTCTTTTGAACACCGGCGAGCAACACAGTAAGCTTCGGGTGCGCACTGAACTGCAAACAATAGTTCGAGATGATTCAGACTTGTTGTCCAGGGTATTATTGCCGATGAATCGTGGGTGTACGCTTATGACTCTGAAACAAAACAGCTATCTTTGCAGTGGAACATACCATCTTGTCAGCCGCCCAAAAACTCGCGACCAGTTCCTGGCAACATCAAGGCAATCCTAAATGATTTTTCTGACATCCATGTCCGTAAGGGAATTTCTTCCAAGTCATCAAACATTCAGACGGAAGTCTGCTGTTATGTTCTGAGGAGAAAGAGGTAATATGATGGATACAAACTGCATGACAGCTTGGTGAGTGAAGACGTTGTGTTGCATTATAACAACACACCTACGTAACACCTCGCTCACTGTGAGGGAATTCCTGACAAAAAGCAACAGGACACAGCCCAGCATCCACCTTATACCTTGCAATTCCTTCTTATATCCGAAAATGAAATTAAAGGTGAAAAGGCGGTGATCTGACTCCATTGAAGAGATTGAAGCGGAATCGCAATTCTGAACACGAATTAGTAAGCAGACTTTCAGCATTGCTTCCAATAATGAATTTTATTTTTTCCAATTTACTGGCTTTCTGGTACGGATGGAGGTTATGGCTGAAGCAACCGGTTTTCGGTAATATCGGTAGTTTTCAACGCCTGTGTTCCGGCCTATTAAAACTGCTTGTAATAACCGGTTTCTGATATTACTGATTTTCGGTTTTTTATTCCTATGATTTCTTGTACTAAATCGAAGAAAGACTGAAAAATTTTCTCTTTCTCAATTTTACAACTGATAAGTTACAGGAATTCTCCTCACACTACGTCACAAGTTTTTTTTTTATCTTTTAGGGCAATTTCGCTGAGGTCGCACTTCGTACTAACTTCCACACTAGGGATGCTGCCACTATGCCATACAACTGACTACGATAGCGAGAAACTACCATTAAAACCGGATGGGGCAAGTCTTACATAATGCATGTACTCACATGCCATGTTATCGGCCACAACACATGGTAACAGGTACATGAATGATCGTCTTACCAATTTTTATGCCGTGTGTTTGCTGCTCCTTTCTGTCAACACTTATTAAAATAGCACTGATCTCCTTTCCTACTTCAATAATAGCGTAGCATAAAATTTCCGAACAAAAAATATTCGTTCTTTTAAAAAATTATTTAAAAACGAAGAATTTTAGCGCTGCTCCTATCCCTAACTGTATTTTGGTTTTTGGCTGGTTATTAGAAAGAAATAAAAACGCCTATTAAAACCGAAAGGAAAACAAAAAACCGGAAAAAGATCGGTTTGGTTCAAATGGCTCTGAGTACTATGGGACTTAACTTCTGAGGTCATCAGTCCCCTAGAACTTAGAACATCACACACATCCATGCCAGAGGCAGGATTCGAACCTGCGACCGTAGCGGTCACGCGGTTGCAGACTGTAGCGCCTAGAGCCGCTCGGCCACCCCAAACATCGGTGTGTCGGAACTAAAATATCGGTATCGGTTTTTCCCATGCCTACTTTCAGCTGGTGCCCATTCACCCAGCTCAGCAGTGGAATGTCAATTATGACGATACGAATGTAAGAACAACACAACACCCAGTTCCCGAGCGGAGAAAAGTTCAAAATGGCTCTGAGCACTATGGGACTCAACTGCTGAGGTCATTAGTCCCCTAGAACTTAGAACTAGTTAAACCTAACTAACCTAAGGACATCACAAACATCCATGCCCGAGGCAGGATTCGAACCTGCGACCGTAGCGGTCCTGCGGTTCCAGACTGCAGCGCCTTTAACCGCACGGCCACTTCGGCCGGCTCGGAGAAAAGTTCCGACCCAGCCGGGAATCGAAATTCGGGCCGCCTCGCTTGGCAATCCGCCGCGCTGACGGTACAGCTACCGAGGCCGACAACAATGGGAAAATTACTGGAACCTTTGCATCCGAGCGCGAGGGAACTACTTTCACCGTGACGGCGGAAATAAGGATGTAAATTAAGTTCTCTGGTTTGTACGGGGATTTTCTCGGAAACTACTGGTAGCAACTCTTACAGCAGATGCGAATTGCTTTGTAGTTTTTGCTATTGCAATTGTGTTCGGCACTGATTGTATGGATGGCCGTGAACAACTGACGCCCTCGACGACAGCATCGCGCGACGGCATCAAATGGCAGCACAGGAACGGCTCGCTGGGTGTTGCCGGGCGCCTTCCGCGGACGATGTAATCAACTAGGCGGAAATTGCGCCTCGTCGCTGCTAACGCCAGCCTGGGCCGTGCCATCTGCCGTCGATCTGGAGCGCGTCAATGCTCCGTGAGCCACCGTCCGCAAACACGCTGGCGAGCTCCGCTAGGCGGTACAGTCTGTGTTTGTTCTACTGCCACTGTACAACGTGGTTCTTATAAAATCTTTAATGCTACTGCCCGTGCTTCTGTTCTTTAGTATACTAAGCAAAATCGTAACACAGGGTAGACAGAGGTATACGTTCAAAAAGAAGCTGCTTAAGGTCACGAGGTCGTGATGGAACAGTTAACAAAATTTTGAAACACTGAGCGATCAGGAGGTTAGGCCGCTATTACACTATCAAATTTCTTTGTCCAATATCTTTGTCAAAGATATTTGATGGTGTAATAGGGAACTTTGTCAAATGTCGTCCAATATTTGATCAAATCTAGGGCCTGGCTGTAGATTTGATCAAAGAAATCGCTTGTCTTCTGTTCACTGCAATGTGACATGTTACCACATGGAGCGCTAGCATCGCTGTATTCTGTCGTCTGTAGTGTTTTTATAAACATTGCCGGTAAATACAATTGGTGTGTGCCGACAACTACAAAATTAACAGAGGTGTATGAAGCTGATGAGGCGCTTTACAACGTGAGGCACGCTGAATACTAAAATAGATTACGAAGATTGGAGACCTGGCCTAACCTAAACTCACCTAACCTGACCTGACCTAACCTAACCCTCTCCTGTAGCAAGGGATCGGAGTGTTACAGTGAGCCTGTCTTCTGGAGATGTAGCAGTTCTTAAGTGAATATTGTGCTTTGTGATATGAGGATACACTTCATTAAGCACATACAGAAATGTATGCTCATCCATTCTTAAGTAAATGATGTACGACTTGACGTCCTCCACTATAAGCTCACGGAACAAGTTTTGTTGAATGCTTTTATCGTGTCGTCGTAAAACCCACGGCTTCACCCACGTATGTTTCCTTTTTTTTCCCCCGCCTCTCTTCCGCATGTGCACACAGTGCAATTGTGGTACATGCAACTGTTGCGGTTAATAACAAGTTGTTGTTGTCAGCCATCTTGAACTTTGACGAAAAATATGATGACAGTGTAATACTAATACCTCTTCTAGCGCTACGTCAAAGATCTTTGTCAAATATATTTGACGGAATATTTGATCACATCTTTGACCAAATCTTTGACAAAGAAATTTGATAGTGTAATACCGGCCTTACCGTCTGAAAAGGAAGGAGTCTGTATGGAAACAGTACTATTCAAGAAGGCTATTTGTCATTATGAAATCTAAGGAAGTCCTAGTTTATCTTCTGCAGATTTGTGATTGGGAGACATGCAGTATGGTCAACGGAGAGAGTATATGAGTTCACCTGAAGCACACGCAGGATAGTGCACATTACGAACGTGTGTAAAAAAACTTTTTGGATTACATAGAAACAGTCGATGATTTTAGTGTGCACAGTTATCTGTAAAGATTTGAGGATATCTGCTCATCCACTTCTAGCCCCGAAATATTATCATTAAATACAAAAAAAGATGGGTTTGTACTCCGTACTACTACGCGACTTGGCTACGTTAGGATTATTAAATCATTGCCAGGTGAAAGAAACGAGAGATTACAGAAACAAATCCTAGAATTGGTCATCGAACACCAAACCTTTAGATCTACCACAGAATCATTCCTTCCTTGCCCCAGAAATTCTCCTGATGCACTGTCTGTTGCGGACAGTTCGCAGATGTGGACTTTAAACGAACTGGCTTGCAGCTACAATGCGAGAAACCGGCGGTTTTGCTCAAGATCATGTTAAACTAAAAAGAAGAAAAGAGTAACCCCTTGTTTGAAAGACGCTACATTTCGTAAAAGGACAAGTGAGGCCATACTATTGTTCAGCGTTTCGCCTGATACATTTTATACTAATCACAACGCAAATTCCCTTTTCTGTTTACACTTTGCGCTATAAAATTTAGCACTGACAGGACAAAAATCACAATACAAATATTAATTATAGTGCAGAATCCAATTATGGGTCGACTCAGCAAGCGGTTGGAACACCAACACATACATATTGAGTATTGTTATTTTCATAGCTGCTCCTGAAAATTATACTAAGAGGGATCACAAGCACGAATGCAAGTGTGCTCAGGTTCTACAAAAGCTCTTTCGAGGTTCCGTGGGGCGTACTTGCTTGTTAAGGCAGCTGTTAGAAATTTCCCCTGATACATTATCAAAACGAGTTTGCAAAATGCTTGCCCCACGACTTGGTGCATTGTGTAATTGCTCGTCGTGAGAACATGTGAACAACGTGAAACGGCGCCAGTGGTATTCAAACAACATTCACTGTGTATACAGTCTGGGACACGTGAAGCAACTACATGTGTATGGAAGAGGCACCAGAGCGTCAAGTGCCTTTACAAAAAGGTTCGGGTCACGATCTCAAAAACTCTGCGTCCTTTCCGAATCCAATCACCATCTCGAAATCATCGTTAATCACCTGATTATGCTTTTCCCCCTTTATTTCACCATGTGAAAGATTACAGAATTCCTTAGGCAACACTTTACTGATGCTGATTTTTTAACAAACATACGATCGACTGTGGACTATACTCGTACCAGGAAGCTGGTGACCACTGATATCCACTTTATCATGTAGGAAAATCACGTAAATTTGTGCTTTTTAAAAATTTCTGTATTGTGTTTTAAAGCGCATATGAAAACGAACCGGACCGTGAAGCGTATAAACTAAATTTAAGGATATCGAAGAGGCTGGATTTAAATTCGAAAACCTTAATTTCACAGATGATATAGCCCTTTTTCGCGCAAAATCTGGATATCGCAAATAAACCAACAAAAGTCCTAAAACCAATAGCAGAGAAGACAGGCTTACAAATCCCCTTTGGAAACACAGAGTACATGAGCGTTGATGCAAGAGATCCAACGTGACCAATGAAGACATGGTGACATCAAGAGAACACTGAGGTTCAAGAATTTAGGTGAAATTCTCAATCCAAACATCAACGAGGTGTCACGAGTCTAAAACAGGACCAGAAAGAGGAAGATAGCATTCAGACTACTCCAGAACATGTTGTTGTTGTTGTTGTGGTCTTCAGTCCAGAGACTGGTTTTATGCAGCTCTCACGCCAGAACATATGCAAATCCATATCCCTATCTTGTCAAATTCAGGTACTACAGTACTATAGTTAAAACTGAATATTTATTTGCAGCAGAGAGAATTACCAGAAAAGGACTGCCAGGAATACAGAAAAAAAGAGAGGAAATTTCTAAGGAAGATCCTGGGAGCGAAAAAACTATCGGCAGGTGAGTTTACGTTTCCTCTGTGATAAAACACGGAATTATTTGAAAAGTTTGAAAATCACACAGCAAAAACAAAGAAAACACGGCTAACTTCCTATTAATTAAAAAATAAACCTTGCAAATAGGAGATTCTTATCGAGTGAACATAAATTCATAGTTCCAGTAGATTAAACTAGTACATCAGGATTCAGGGAAGCGTGGATCAGTAAAGACAGTAAAGGAAATAGCATGAATAACGAGAAGTGTTCTCAGAAGGTGATGAACGGAGGAATACTCGCGAAAGAGAAAATAACTTAAAATATGCAAACACCTGGATGTAACTCTAGTTATCCAATTGTTTGGGATCCGCACCAAATAGAGCAAACAATTACCGAACTTATACAGAGCAGAGCGGCACGAATGGTCACAGGTTTCCTTCACTCATGCGAGAGCGGCTTGGGAAAATTAAATTTTATATTGACAGATTCCTGAATATGAACGCAAATTCTACCGCGAAAGCTTACTTGCAAAATTTCAAGTACACCTACTTACATACTCCGCAAGCTATAGTGCGATGCATGGCGGAGGGTACCACGTACAATTATTAGTCATTTTCTTTCCTGGTCCACTCGCAAATAGAGCGAGGGAATAACGAGTGCCTATAAGTCTCTGTACGAGCCAAATTTCTCTCATCTTCGTGGACCTTACGCGAAACTGCTGGCAGTAGGACAGTTCCGCATCCGGCCTAAAATGCCGATACTCCGCAATAGTTCCACGAGAAAAGAAAGTAATATTCTCTGCAGCGATTGCCATTTGACTTCACCCAGCATCTCCGTAATATCTGCGTGCTGATCGAATCTACCGGTAACCGATCTGGTGACGATCGGAAACAATCTAGCAGTTCTCAAGAATAGGTCGCCGTCTCTTTTACAGATGAACCACACTTTTCCAAAGTTATCGAATATATCAAACTACACCATTCGTCTTCCTTTCTACTGACCACTCGTCCTCATTCCATTTCATATTGCTTTGCAAGGTTAAACCCAGAAATTTAATCGATGTGACAACCAAGCAGCGCACTACTAACGCTCCATTAGAAAAATATTGTGGCTTTTTTCGCTTATTCATCCGCATTAACTTACTTTTTTTCTACATTTAGGGCAAGCTGCCATTCATCACATCACCTAGAAATTTTCTCTAAGTACTCTTGTATCCTCCTACTGTAACTCAATGACTACACCGTTCCGTACACCACAGCGTCCTCAGCAACCAGCCGTAGATTACTGCTAACCCAGCCCGACAGATCATTTATTTATATAGAGACTAAGAGCGGCCCTATTACACTTCCCTGGAGCACTCCTGACGATATCCTTATCTCTGATGAATATTCGCCGTCAAGGACAATGTATTGGATTCTATTACTTAACAATTCTTCGAGCTATTCACATATCTGGGAACCTAATCCGTACGCTCGAACCTTCAACAGTCTGCAGTGTACCTTCGTGACAAAATAGAATTTGAAGAATCTACATAGAACGTGGAAACAAAGCAAGGATAATTACAGCGCGCACAAACGCATGTAAAGCAGCTATTCTTCCTGTGCTCCATACGTGATCACCGAGCGAGGTGGCGCAGGGGGTTAGCACTCTGGACTCGCATTCGGGAGAATGACGGATCAAACCCGCGTCCGGCCATCTTGATTTAAGTTTTCCGTGATTTCCCTAAATCGCTTCAGGCAAAAGCCGGGATGGTTCCTATGAAAGGGCGCGGCCGATTTCCTTCCCCATTCTTCCCTAATCCGATGGGACCAATGATCTCACTGTTCGGTCCCAGCCCCCCCCCCCCCCCCTCACCCAAGCCAACCAATCAACCATAAGTGATCGGAAAGAGAGGTAGTACGGACAGTGATACCATGCTGAGTACCCCCTGCAATACACTTCACAGTGCTTCGTATGTATTGTATGAGTAGACATGAAGGCAACTGTGCAACAGTTGCCCATACGTGGGTGTAAGAATCAAAATAAATAAATAAATAAAAGATGACTGCTTCAAGAAAAATTTATATCTAACTTCCTTCTTATTTGCTATGCTACTGCACTGAGGTGTCAAAGGTCATCAAATAGCTGTATACATATATACAGATGGCGATACTATCGCGTACACAATGTGGAACAGGGCAGTGCACTGGTCCAGCTATCATTTGTACTCAGGTGATCATTGTGAACAGGTTTCCGACATGATTATGGCCGCACGACGCGAATTAACGGACTTTGAATACGGAATGGTAGTTAGAGCTGGACACACAGGGCGCTCCATTTCAGCAATCGTCAGAGAATTCAATATTCCGAGATCCACAGCGTCAAGAGTGTGCCGAGAACACCGAATTTCAGACATTACCTCTCATCACAAATAACGCAGTGGCCGATGATGGCCTTCACTTAACGACCGAGAGCAGCGGTGTTTGCATAGAATTGTCATTGCTAACAGACAAGTATCACTACGTGAAATAACCTCAGAAATCGGTGTGGGAAGTACGACGAACGTATCCGTTAGGCCAGTGCGCCTTTGCTAACAGCACGATATCGTCTGCAGCGCCTCTCCTGGACTCGTGACCTTATCGGTTAGACATTAGACGACTGAAAAACTGTGGCCTCGTCAGATGAGTCCCGATTTCAGTTGGTAAGAGCTAATGGTAGGATTCGAGAGTGGGCACAAACCCCACGAAGCCATGGACCCAAGTTGTAAGCGAGGCACTGTGAAGCCTGATAGTGGTTCCATAATATTGTGGGCTGTATTTACACGAAGTAAGTTGCATCCTCTGGTCCAGCTGAAGTGTTCATTGACTGGAAATAGTTCCTTTCGGCAACTTGGGGACCATATACAGCCATTCATAAACTTCATGTCCCACAAGGACGATGGAATTTGTATGGATGGCAATGCGTCATGTCACTTGGGCCACATTGTTCGCGATTGGTTTGAAGAAGATTCTGGACAACTACAGCGAATCATTTGGCCACCACATCACCCGACATGAATCCCATCAAACATTTATGAGACATAATCGAGAGGCTAGTTCATGCAAAAAATTCTGCATTCGCAATTAGGGATGTCTGTAGAGGGATAATGGCTCAGTATTTCTAACGCGTACTTCCAACGACTTGTTGAGTCCGTGCCACGTCGAATTGCTGCACTGCGCCGGGCAGGTGGTCCGACACGATATTAGGAGGTATCCACGACTTTTGTTACCTGTGGGTATATATTTAGGTAGTAGAGCACCTTTTCGAGACACGCTGTACTGTGACCTATCGAAAGCCCCTGCCTCTCTCTCTCTTTCTTTTTTTTCTGTACATTAGCGACGACATGATAAGGAACGATAATACCACTGCCTCGGTGGGCCACTCCTCACAGCAGAGTGGCGGGCTGTCGCAATGCAGATGGGGGCGTGTGCGTAGGCGTAGCCGCCGGCAGGGCCGGATACCCGCCGCCCCACATCTGCCGCCAGATAAAGAAGGACCGCAACCACGGCCCACGCCCCGTGCCGCGTTTGCGGCAAGTGTTCGCGCGCGCTCGGCGCGTGACGGGGCACTGTCGTGGCCTGCTGTTCGTTCTGGCACGTGACGGCCATCACGAGAGAAATAACTTAACTATTATAATTACCAGCTGAAAAAACAGAGCAGGCTGGGGTGGCCGAGCGGTTCTAGGCACTACAGTCTGGAACCGCGTGACCGCTACGGTCGCAGGTTCGAATCCTGCCATGGGCGTGGATGTGTGTGATGTCCTTAGGTTCTTTAAGTTTAAGTAGTTCTAAGTCTAGGGGACTGATGACCTCAGATGTTAAGTCCCATAGTGCTGAGAGCCATTTGAACCATTTTTTTGAAAAGACTGAAGTCATCTGCCATTGATGGTCTAATTTTCATTCAAAATGCGTTTGTCGAAATATACACACATTTACGAATTAAACTACATCCACGCAACTGAATTGAATGGAGTCACTGAGGATGGAATCAATGAACTGCCATGTTACCAAACAACCCCACTGAAATCCGTTCGGGAATGCTGAACTTACAATATAATGCCTACCTAAAGCTGTCATCGATCCAAAGGGTGGTTTGAACATCACAGTGGTTTACCAGGTCCAGATGCTCTTCCTCCGACCTTTGAACCGATTAACCTAGTCAGTTATACGAAGGACCTACAGTTTAACGTGAACGACGAAGCAACTCAGCATTTTCCACGTTGATAAACACTGTCAGATGTGAATAAAGTGATAAGTGACAGAAAGTCCTAGCACTGGCCGAGGATTGAACGCGAGTTCTTCGAATAGAATGTGACACACTTAACCAAGGATCTCTGTATGTGACAAGTAGTGACTAGTAACAGACTGGGATTCGAACTCTTTCTCAGCCTAAATTATTTTTGTTATTTTTTCTCAACTTATTTTTTATTTATGTTTGGTTTTGATTTTTATCGTTCCTTTTCGATATTTTCGTACATTTCATTTTTTCCTCTTGGTTATTTTCTATTTGATATGTTACGTTTCTATTGTATTCTTTTTTTGTTTTTTGCGACTACCATTAGTTTATCAGCGCTAACTTCGAAGTCTGACTCGGATTTTGATAGGTGCAAATGTTTCTACCTATGATTTCCGAACAGTACAATCATATGTGGAACTTTAGATTCTCCCGCCGTATCTAATTTTCATATAACTTGAAGGAATGCAACCGGGTGAAGCCCTCGACAATCGCTTGTCGAGTAGTTTACCCAGTTCAAAAACCATAAGTTATTTGAAGAGGACAACCAGATGTTCTGTCACGGGGTATATGGGAATAACACCATTGGGAAAAAATTGTTGGAGGACCGCGGCTTGCCCTGCTTCACTGGCAGAACAGTAACTGTACCATATTCACTGAAATGAAATGAATCAAATCAATGAAATACAGAGACACAAAAATCATTGAAATAAGTGCTGAACCTGCAACGTAATGAATATGATGTGAATAATCCAAGTTGGTTCCTTTCTTACATATTGCATGGGGGAAACTACGGCTGTGTGTCTACATCACTACTCTACAATTCACAAGCAAGTGCCTGGCAGAGGTTTCATTGAACCACCTGCAAGCTATTTCTTTACCATTCCACTCTCGAACGGCGCGGAAAAAGGAGCACTTAAGTGTTTCTGAGCGAGTTCTGATTTCTCCAACAGAATATTTTCGCAGTTGGAGAAAATTCTCTACAAGATCCTGCCGCAATGAAAAAGGCGTTTGTTTTAATGATTGCCACCCCAACTGGCGTACCATGTCCGTAGCATTCTGTTTCGCGATAATACAAAACGAGCTGCCCTTCTTTGAACTTTCTCCATGTCCTCCGTCAGCACACGATGCGGATCCCACGCCTCACAGCATTACTCCAGAAACCGGAGAACAAGCGTGGTGTAAGCAGACTGTTTAGAGGCCTGTTGCACTTTCTAAGTATTGTGCCAATAAATCCCAGACTTTGGTTTGCTTTACCCACAACATTATCGTTCCAATTTAAGTTATTCGTAAGTGTAATCCCAAAGTATTAAGTTGAATTTACAGCCTTTAGATTTGTGTGATTTTTCATATAATTGAAATTTAACGCATTTCTTTTACTACTCATGTGGATGACATCACACTCTCTTTAGAGTCAGTTGCCACTTTTCGCACCATACAGATATCTTGTCTAAATTATTTTGCAATTGGCAGTGTTTGCAAACAGGAGGAAATATCAGAACGAGAATATTGTACTAGACTTCGAGGAGTGCTTAGATGGCCTACGTTGTTAAGACCAATGTTCACGATAAGTAGATCTGGATCCGAATCCTAGTCTGTTACTAATTTTTATTTGTCATGACGTACTCTTTCGATCACAACTGTGCTCGGTGACGTCGTTGTGGCCTGTCTACAATGTTAAACCACCCCTACAAACAAGAGGCCACTATTCCAACGACTGCACGGGCTCATCTTTGTGATTCACTTGGATCCTCAGCAATCACAGCATTGCCCTCGACTGCCTTCTGTAGCTACCTCAAGAAAAATTGTGTTTCCACGTTAGGTCTTTACTGCAGTTCTTTTAATATTCCACTGGTTCAATAACAGTAACTGACAAACTAACGAAATTAAACGAGCTTTAAGTAACGGTACTCGAAGTGTACGCAGAACCTTGAAAGCGAAATTTCAGAGTTCTTCAGCCGGTTACACGACAGTTGAAGACAGTAATTTGTCATTTAGCTTGAGCGTATATGAAGCATTGTGTGTTAATGAGTTAACGAGTGGCTTACTAGGTTGTAAGTCGAGGGACGATGATATTCCTTTTCCGCACTTTCAGAGCTGAACGTCAGCTCTACTCCCCAAGGCATCTTACGGTGTATGACAGAGGGTACTTCGGGTATCACTGTTCTTCCCCTCTTTCCTGTTGCATTCGCGAATGGTGCGTGTGAAGAATGACTGACAGTAAAGCTCCGTATGGCATCTAGCTTCCATGATTTCCTCGTCGTGATCATCTCGTGGGAAGTATGTGGGAGACAGTGGTACTTTGCCCGAATCTTAACGCACGCCCTCAAAATTTCAACAGCACGACATCTTTCTTCTAGCGTCTACGCTGGCGTTTGTTAAGCATCTGCGTAACGCTCTCGCACGGAGGATATTATTCCGCGATTCGTTGGATCTTCTCTACCTCCACTATTAACCCTGATTGGTGAGAGCATCAGGCTAATGAAAAATGCGCATTAATAAGTTGAACGAGTGTTTTGCAAACTAGTTTTTTCGTAGATGAATTTCATTTTCTTAATAATTTCCCTATGAATCTCATTCTGGCATCTGATTTCCCTACTAGTTGTTTTATGTCGTCGTTCCACTTTATGCCTGTACGAATGGTTACTCCTAAGTTTTTTTTTACGGTAGTCTCCGATTGGTGCGATCCGTTTCCAGTAGTGTAATCGAATAGTTGTGGACCTTTATTATAAATTTTAAATAGTAGCGTTCCTCTGGGAACTCCCAAAATTATCTTTACATTTGAAGATTGTGGAATTACAGATTTTTGTCTAATGGTCCCGAACCTCCACGTCTCGAACGACGTGCCTTAATATTCGTCTGGTTTTCCTTTCAACCTGACTGGACCATGTCGTGGGATTTCCAACGGTATGGACCGCCATATTCACGGCGTGACTTATACTGGATCTGGTAACGCATCTTGACAACTATCTTTGCGTCAGCTGCAATCAGGTTAGTTACGGAGCGATTTCAAACTAACAAAAGATGGCAAGACTTTCTGCTTTTCCTCATAGTAGGATGTGTTATTACGTCTGCTTCTTATTGGCGGTGGTGGTGTTTCGTTTTTCCCTTGGTCGTCTAATGATTTTCGCATCCTTAGCAGATTTTTACGTACATTTCTATTTGCTTATTTTCGGTTACTATTTCGCGCGTTGTACACTATGATCGTCTAAATATCTAGTCTTTAGTCTTACTGGTCGGGAAATGTAAAGACTGTGTTCTACTGATAGGCGAAGTTCATGAGAAGCCTTTTGTGTTGATACAGTTCGCTTTTTTGTCGCACGTCATCTTACAAAATAAGCAGTTGCACGTGGACAGCTAGATATCGCCTTCCTACATTTCCATACGGCTTTTTACACTGTACCTTACAGTTGACTCACAACCAACATTACCTTATCACAGTGTCTTCACTGTCGCGAAAACATTTTCACTGACAGAACAGCTAATTTTCAATAAAAATGAATGTAGCATTGCATGTCCTCCGCGGAAGCTACGAATACCAGTAGTCACATAAGATTAGCAGCACGATGGATTGTCCGTTGACGATTCTTTGGCTGAAGTATCGTCGCTGAGCGATCGCAACGAAATGTAGGCCCAAGACAGTAATTCCATTTCGTATGTTGAAATGCCAGCGGGCTTCAAATATAATTAAATGCATTAAGCGAGATGAAACTGAACGAAATAAGCAATTTTAAGTCGAAAGGAAGACTTAACATTTCTAGCAACACTTCCCGGAAAGTATAGCGTACTTTAACAAACAAGCGCTGCAGAAAATGTGATCGCATCATACCTTGTAATAACTCGGTATTTGAATTATTTGAGCCGGCCGAAGTGGCCGTGCGGTTAAAGGCGCTGCAGTCTGGAACCGCAAGACCGCTACGGTCGCAGGTTCGAATCCTGCCTCGGGCATGGATGTTTGTGATGTCCTTAGGTTAGTTAGGTTTAACTAGTTCTAAGTTCTAGGGGACTAATGACCTCAGCAGTTGAGTCCCATAGTGCTCAGAGCCATTTTGAATTATTTGACGTGTTTAATGACTGGGTTATTGTCACACATTAGAGAAAGAAACGGGCGAATAAAACCAAGCTTAGATACATTCTCCGCCAGATTCCAACAAATGGACACAGAGAAACTAAATGTTTGTTCGAATTAACGCTATTCTTTTAAAAAATCGTTCATGTTATCCTCAAAGCTAAAACGAAACACACTGTTCTGTAGTTGCAGCATCACTGCAAAGATATTTCCAAAAATTCTCGAAAAATCTTAAAAAGGCCTTCAAAAGTTTTTTTTAATGAATAAAAATTCTTGCAGGTCTTATTAGTTGTCTGGAGGTTCCTTCATTAGGCAACAACCGCGGCTTCACACCATTGTAGGTGGATTTTCAGGTTATGATAACTTTTCACTCCATGGGACTACAAAAAACGTACGATGTCTCAACATTCAAGTCGTAAACTGATTAGTTACGTAACCTCTTAAAAGGTTTATCATTGATGGTTAAACACGCAATTATACACCACAAGGTAAACGTCGGAAACGTCAAAACTCATGCTCCAATAAAAAAACCATCGTAGTGTTTTAATAGACACAGGGTCTAAAAGTTGACTTCGTATTAAACTTGGTCCTGAAATGCAGTTCCCATTAAAACACGAGTGCAGTTACCAAATACAAGGTCTCAGTCTGGCAGATAAAAAGCATAATTCATGTAGATCACTGTCATAGCTATCATATTTACATGAACTACGGTTTTATCTACCTGCTGGAGACGTTTTATGTGGTAAATGCACTCGTCTTTTAATGGAGACTGCATTAGGACTACGGTTAATAACCCTGAGCCTATTAAAATATAGCTTTGGTTTTGCTACTGGAGCAAGAGTTTTGACGCTTCCGACGTTCACCTTACGGTGTACGATTACGAGCTTAGCTATTTGATAATATGCCGTTTAAAAGGTTACGCAACTAATCGGTTTACAGCTTGATTCTTGGGACGTTTTTCTCTACACTCAGAGCGAAAAGTTATCACCACCTGAAGATGCACCTATATTGGTGTGAAATCGTTTTTGTTGCGTAATAAACGAACCTCGAAACAGCTAATGAGGCTTTGAAGAATTATGACTCATTTGCAAAAAAATTTTGAAGGATTTTTTGGGAAATTTTCGCAATATTTTTACAGTAACAACGTAAAACGAAACAGTTGAGAAAACACAGATCTGTGACACGAGATTCTAAAAACACACTGTATCTTCAACTGGTGATCATTTCTCCTACTTTCTAATTCCTGAAGACTGTCGTACGTGTTGCGGTCCCTTGTCAGCCGACACGAAAGCGGACGCCTCGCGCCGTCCTGTCTGCAGCGCTTCCCTCCTTACATACAACTCTCGCTCGCCACGTAGCCTTCCCAGCTGATACGAGACCAGTTAACGCGAGTAACAAGACGCGCCACTTCCGTGTTCACCGGCTTACCTGGCTAATTGCAAAATCACACAACTCTTCTCCTCGTTATCGCTATTCCTACGACATGGTGCAACATTACAAAGTACCGAAGTTAACAAGAACGTCGACGACATTTCCCTACTGACACGGCCTCACGGCTATAGCGTTCAGTAGTAATAATAATACACTACTGGCCATTAAAATTGCTACACCACGAAGACGCGAAATTTAACCGACAGGAAGAAGATGCTGTGATATGCAAATGATTAGCTTTTCAGAGCATTCACACAAGGTTGGCGCCGGTGGCGACACCTACAACCTGCTGACATGAGAAAAGTTTCCAACCGATTTCTCATACACAAACTGCAGTTGACCGGCGTTGCCTGGTGAAACTTTGTTGTGATGCCTCGTGTAAGGAGGAGAAATGCGTACCATCACGTTTCCGACTTTGATAAAGGCCGGATCGTAGCCTATCGCGATTGCGGTTTATCGTATCGCGACATTGCTGCTCGCGTTGGTCGAGATCCAATGACCGTTAGCAGAATATGGAATCGGTGGCTTCAGGAGGGTAATACGGAACGCCGTGCTGGATCCCAACAGTCTCGTATCACTAGCAGTCGAGATGACAGGAATCTTATCCGCATGGCTGTAGCGGATCGTGCAGCCACGTCTCGATCCCTGAGTCAACAGATGGGGACGTTTGCAAGACAACAACCATCTGCACGACCAGTTCGACGACGTTTGCAGCAGCATGGACTATCAGCTCGCAGAGCATGGCTGCGGTTACCCTTGACGCTGCATCACAGACAGGAGCGTCTGCGATGGTGTACTCAACGACGAACCTGGATGCACGAATGGCAAAAAAAAGTCATTTTTTCGGATGAATCCAGGTTCTGTTTACAGCATCATGATGGTCGCATCCGTGTTTGGCGACATCGCGGTGAACGCACATTGGAAGCGTGTATTCGTCATCGCCATACTGGCGTATCACCCGGCGTGGTGGTATGGGGTGCCACTGGTTACACGTCTCGGTCGCCTCTTGTTCGCATTGACGGCGCTTTGAACAGTGGACGTTACATTTCAGGTGTGTTACTACCCATGGCTCTACCCTTCATTCGATCCCTGCGAAACCCTACATTTCAGCAGGATAATGCACGACCGCATGTTGCAGATCCTGTGCGGGCCTTTCTGGATACAGAAAATGTTCGACTGCTGCCCTGGCCAACACATTCTCCAGATCTCTCACCAAATGAAAACGTCTGGTCAATGGTGTCCGAGCAACTGGCTCGTCACAATGCGCTAGGCACTACTCTTGATGAACTGTGGTATGGTGTTGAAGCTGCATTTGCAGCTGTACCTGTACACGCCATACAAGCTCTGCTTGACTCAATGCCCAGGCGTATCAAGGCCGTTATTACGACCAGAGGTGGTTGTTCTGGGTACTGATTTCTCAGGATCTATGCACCCAAACTGCGTGAAAATGTAATCAAATGGTTCAAATGGCTCTGAGCACTATGGGACTTAACAGCTGCGGTCATCAGTCCCCTAGAACTTAGAACTACTTAAACCTAATTAACCTAAGGACATCACACCAATCCATGCCCGAGGCAGGATTCGAATCTGCGCCCGTAGCGATCGCACGGTTCCAGACTGAAGCGCCTAGAACCTCTCGGCCAATGCGGCCGGCAATGATCCATCGAGCTATGACGGGACAAACAGCACGAAGTTGAAACCGAATCACGGAACACAATCTAATTTTTCAAGTATGAAAACAGTATCAAATCCGAAAATAGTGTAATGTGACAGGAGAAGTCCTAGAAATAATGGACTTCCACATATACTGGTAATTTCTGACGAAGTGACACTGAGCAACAATAAGTTGTGAGTTTATAGTAACGTACGATGCAAGTCTCATTTGCACAGTGAAATTTAGTTAACGACCGGTTTCAGGTTACAATTAGCGGCGAAGTCACGACTTCGTCACAGTCTTGAGGCGCCTAGACACTGTGACCAAGTGGTGGTTTCCATGCTAATTGTAACTTGAAACTAGATGCGTGACATCCGAAACCGGTAGTTAAATTTCGCTGCGCGAGTGAGATTATATATTACTCCACATATTTAGTTAGCCTGACATACATTACTCCGTCAAGTCATATTGACTTAGAGTAGTAGTGTTAACAACAATATATACAGGCTTTTTAATTAATGGGTTAATTAACCTTAAATACAGCAACCGCAAGTTGCTCGCGTGCGTGTAATTAGCATAAATGCAGATAAACGGTTACTAATGAGCTCTCCCTAACGGAGTAGGGGCGGTGAGTACCTGATTTGGTAGTTACGTACTCTTCGTCCGCTGAGGTGTCCCGTTAGGGCCACAAGAGTCCAGCTACCTAAACTCTCCAGTTAACGGTTTCAGCCATCATACTGTGCGAGGAGGCACAGAGCTTAGCATACTGGACTCGCATTCGAGAGGATGTTCAAACCGGCATTCGGTCATCCTGATATAGGTTTTCCGTGATTTCCCTAAATCGCTTCAGGCAAATGCGGAGATGATTCGTTCGAATCTTTCTTTCCACGAACAATACGAGACTGGAATAGAAGGGAGAACCGATAGAGGTACTGAAGGTACCCTCCGCCACACACCGTCAAGTGGCTTGCGGAGTATCGATGTAGATGTAGATGGGCAGGATCGATTTCCTTCCCCATCCTCCCCTAATTCGAGATTCTGCTCCGTCTTTGATGACCTCGTTGTCGACAGGACGTAAAACACTAATTTCTTCCTTCGCCAGCCATTCATTCTAAAGCTACATCGGTTCCCTTCCAAAGGCGTGATTACAGCTGTGCGCCTTGTGGATAGTCACCGCGTGACTACGCTTGCCTCACACGCAAGCAGAGGCACGCGTGTACTTGCGTGCCCTTTCCTCAAGATGTGCGTGAGTTACTCCTTTCACACCTGTGTTCACAATGGGCGCCATATGAGCCAAGCTACAGCCACACGGCGACTAGCTGCAAGATGCACAGGTGTAAACGCGCCAAAAAAACAAGCGGGCGGGCACGCGCGCGCGCGCCCACACACACACACACACACACACACACACACACACACACAGTTCTGTTTTAGCACCTTAGGCACGGAAGCCTGTTACAGAATAGCATACGCAACCATTTCTTCCGCGCTCCACTACCAAAATAGCAGAAAATGTAATCTTCCGCGCTACGTAAGTTTTTTAGAGGTTATATCTGTGCAGAATTTATTAATTATTATAGAGCTGCGAGCGTACATGTTAAGACGATTTTCCTGCTTTAGGAAGACTGCAGTGCCCATTCCATTTAAAGTGCGGGATACATGGAAAAGCGACCTCACGATGACTGGACTTGATATGAACTCATGTCTCTCCACATACGAGCCAAGTGTGTTAAACAATACGCGCACCAAGGAGCTTCGGGTGCTCAAAGTACCCTGCACCTCACGGTCACTTAGGGAGTTATTGGTACAACTAAATCATCCAGAAGTAACAGACATGTACCTTACACAATGATTTTATCTTGGAACTCTTCCATTTGGTCCGTGTTTGCATAGCAAAACAGTAATATCAGAGATTGAGTCCGCCTTGATGCAAAACACCTTGTTATTCGTTTATTTCTTTATTACCCCAAACTAGTATCGGCGACAAATATCACCATCATCAGTGTTTTTTTAATCTTATTTATTGTATGTTACAACATGTTCTGGATCAGAAACAAAGTGCGAAAGTTTTGTTTTTCTGTGTATAAAAGCAGCCACATGCCATCCAACGAACATGACATGATGTTCGCTAAGTAAAAAACGACAACAGATAAAAAGAGCACATAAAATATGCCGCAAACAGCACCAATAATTGCTTAAAACATGTTGTAACATACAATAAATAAGATTTAAAAAAACCACTGATGGTGATATTTGTCGACGAAACTAGTTTGGAATAATAAAGAAATTAACGAATAACAAGGTGTTTTGCATGAAGGCGGACTCAATCTCTGATATTACTGAGTTACTTTACAGGTTTGACAATTCAATTATTCCGTGGTATACCCGGTGAACCCGAAATCCGACAAAATTTCAGAGTTTGTTATGGGTCATTTTCTGCATTTGTGCGAGGGACACAGAGCTCCGCTAGCTCGTTCCAGAGAAATA
Organism: Schistocerca piceifrons; assembly: GCF_021461385.2. Taxonomy (NCBI): domain Eukaryota; kingdom Metazoa; phylum Arthropoda; class Insecta; order Orthoptera; family Acrididae; genus Schistocerca; species Schistocerca piceifrons. The sequence continues at coordinate 188,684,568 of NC_060139.1, forward strand.
AAGCAATTATGATTTACTAGGTTTGTTACTCCAGTTACCTTTGTCTCTGTGAATATAACCTCACATCAGTGAAAGCCTGCAATACGCATTCACCAAAAAGTAAAACATACAACGGACTGATGTAACAAGCCTCGGATGCAAAAGCTCTCTGATGTGGCTGGGGTCGCTACGGGGTACGCTCAACATGGCATACACGAAATTCACATCGGCCAACTCTGTCCATACTGCTGTGTATATCTGTCGAAGAACAAATAACGGTTCCGGAAAAACAGACCACAGACACAATCGAGCAATATTTCATGCAAGCTTGGAGGCGAAGTGTAAAGTGGGCATTACTGTCATCAATTGCAGATACCGTGAGTGAACGGAACAAGTCTGTTTACAAACAACACACACAGCGCGTATCGTTGACATTTGTACCGTTGGGCTGCCTTTTTTTTTCAGCGTAATAGAGATACAAAGATACTGTTGGTAAGAAATCAAACTATATGCAACTATTCTGTAGCGGGCCAGCGGAGACCAAGAGTCATTTTACACTCGAAAATACCAAGAAAATATTTCCGAACAATCTTGTCGGCGGAGTTCAGGTCCACCCTGTACGTCAACAGCTGATATATTCGTGTTCGCTAGCAGTCTCGAAACGCAACACCGGAAGATTTTTTTGGTACGAGGGTTGCCCAGTAAATAATGCCCCATATTTTTTTTCTCCAGAAGTATTTATTCCACAACAATCAAATTTACATATGTGAAAGACTGATGTTTTGTCTACTTGCTTTATTTTTCCACATAAACTCCTTCAAGTTCCACGGCCTTTTTCCAGCGAGACACAAGAGCGTGTATTCCCTGCCGGTAAAAATCTGTACTCTGCCTACGGAGCCAGGTTGTCACTTCGTGAATCACTTCTTCGTCATCGGCAAAACGTCTTCCACGAATGAAATTCTTCATTGGCCCAAACAAGTGAAAGTCTGAAGGAGCCAAATCGGGGCTGTAGGGTGGATGGGGTAACACTATCCAACCCACTTTCGCGATGTGTTCACAAGTCCTCAAACTGGTGTGAGGACGAGCGTTATCATGCTGAATCAAAACATCCTGTGGGTTAACATGACGCCCAAGGCGCCGGAAGCGCTGCTTAAGTTTGTCTAATGTTTTGACATAAGCCTCTGTCGAGTCGTAATGCGTCGATCCCGTCGAATGAGAACATCAGCCCGCTGCAACATGTCAGGCGTGACAGCCGTGGGAGGCCTTCCCGACCGCGGCAAATCTCGGAGCTCCGCAGCACCGCCCTCTGATGCTTTCACCCTCTGTGCCCAGCGACCAACAGTACTCCTATCGACTGCAGATGTTCCGTAGACTTTGCACAAGCGTTTATGAATATTGTCCACGGTTTCTTCCTCTGCTACGAGAAATTCAATCACTGCACGTTGTTTATGACGGATGTCACCTGCAGACGCCATTTTAGAACATTCCTACACCACCGCTCTCTGTCGGAGGAAATTGAAACTTTGCGTACACACGCGGGAAACTTCAAATAACTCGCACCTAAAGTGTCACATTTCTAATATTTTTTATTTCGGAGAAAAAAAATATGGGGCATTATTTACTGGGCAACCCTCGTAATTACGAGGGTATGCTGATAAGTAATGCCTACGAGTTTACGTGAAAGTTTTTAAACCTCTTTAAATGAAACGAACGTTATCAACGTTCTACATATTTATTATTCATGTCTACATATTTATTTCTAACTGGTCATCCAGGATATTGCAAAGGTTGCGACTTTACGTTGTCTTATCTTATTTAAAGCGTTAACTTTCATCAGGGACGTATTGAAATATCCTCTTCCTAGTGAAGTCATTATTTAAAAAAAGACTCACGGAATTTAGTGTTCCACCGGGGTTTATTGATTCAAGCCTTAGAGTTTTGTAATTCAAAGTTATTAACAAAATTTGAAAAAGAACTTAGTACTTAAGTTTTGATGAAGTGAAAGTGAAGAGTGCTCTATGTTTTCATCAGGCAGAGGATATTATCGAAGGAACACACAACAATGCTCAAATTATGGTCATCATACGTTTGGTAGGAAAATGGATGCAAGCCTATTTATTATAACTTTGTCATAGCCGTTTCTAAGGATTCGTTGGCTGAAACGATTCAAGTAATATAAAGCGTTGAATTTACAATGAGAGAATTTGTGTGTGATATGGGGGCCATCAAAGAAAACTTATGGGGAATCTAAAGGTTACATTTAACAACTCAGGATTCGAAAATCAATCGCCTCAAAAGAGGAAAGTATGGTTTTATGCGATGTGCTTCACGCCTTAAAATTGTTACGGACTATCTGCATCAGTCGACACCGGGTTGTAACTGATCTACCCGAATAACATTACATCTGTACGAGTATTTACGTCATTTGCAGACTAATTGTTACAGCTATTAAATGTCTTATATTTTTAGGTTGTGTAGCACTTCCAAGTACATATGCCAAGAGCAAGGCATTAATGCTTATTTTCCGCTGGCAGCAGGTCGGGTGTTGAAGTGTAGACCCAAAACGGTTCGTCTGCTCTCTACAGACAGGAGTAGTCTACTTAGTGGTGCAGTTGCGTCCGTGCTTAAAACGTCAGGTCGCAAATTTTGTGACGTGTTTGTGGAAAGCCTGTTCAATACAGAGAAAAAACACTGATGTGTTTACATATTAAAATAACATACATAAATTGGACGTCTGCGGAATGAAAGGGATCGGAAAGCGACGTCACCGTGCAAAGACGGTGTGTTCATACCACGGGTACGTCAATATGCCACTTGGCACGGCACGGCACGGCACCGAAGAGTGAACGTGCGGTTATGAGATACCACCCCGCGATGCAAACGGTCAAAGTATAGTATCAGAATTCGGGACTTGCAATAATCTAATTTACTAACGGCCAAAGCAGAATTCGTAACGAATGTTTTGACAAAATTTGCACATGAAACAATAGGAAAAGCGTCATCCAAGCATCGATATTTACTTGCTAGAAAACATATAATCGCATATACATGCCAAACAATGTTTAGAACGCTGTACGTAAAGACTTTATCTCTACGATTGTTTTCCCTCCAAGTAACAAATAACGTCAAAAAGAACTGTATTTTTCCTCGTCAATAGAGATGACTTTTTCACGGATCCAAAAAAGATTTTTTTCATTTATGTGCTTACTTATGTACAATAAAGCTTTTTCTTTGTCCAGATCTTGTATAACCTAAATGATTTTTCGCTTTCCGATTCCTGGTCTCTCTTGTAGAAGAAAATAAAAATGCGCTTGGAACTTTTGCAATGTGTCACGAAAACAAAGCAAACAAAATAAAGGCTAAGAAGGCACAACACCACAAAATCTACTACTACTACTACTACTACTACACGACGGAATGCAAGTTAATAACTGGTACTAAATTATAAATTTGTCTCAATAGATAGACAATTATTTTTGTGTAAATTTATCCCCCCCCACACACACACACAACTGCCTGTTCCCACCCATCCAACACCTATAATTATATTTCGGCAAATGCTGAGATGACGTAAACAGAAAGCAGGTAAGTTACAATTTTTTAATTTGTTTGGTGACTTATTGCTTTTCAAGCATAGACTGTCCCTCGACTGTAGTACTTTTATGCGAGAACTGTTTGTCATCATTCGTTAATTTTCTTAGAATTTATTTAACTAATACAGTTCTGCAATACCAGTCATTCTTGCAGAAATCGCACTTTGTACATCGCACTGAATTTATCTTATGGATCACTTTTTATCCAGTCATGATTCCTTGCATTCCCACGCCATTGAGCGTTTCGGCATTCTGACCCAAACACAAAGTTCACTATTAAGAAAACAGCTAGTCACAAGCAAAGGCGAAAAACTGAACTGAAACCCAGTTATTCGCACTCAGTAAAAAGCAGACATGCAAGTATGGGAATGACAATAACAGTGACAACAGTGCAGTCAACAATGCCATGGCATAATGGTTCAGTCTCCCATGCAGAATGGAATGCACAGGATTGCTCTGGCCGTTTTCATTCTGTTGCTCCCGCAGACTGGTTTTACTCGAAACAATGGACGAACTGATTGTGGACGCTAGATTGTTTTCATACAGTTGTTCCGATACACTCGTTTCACTCAAAAGAATGAATGAATAATTCAACCGAAACGTTGTTTTTGAACAACCAACTGAATAGACTGTTTTCATTCGGTTGTTATCAGCAGACAGAACTCTGAACTGACTCTCCCACGCAATTATAACGGGACCTTAACTGTAAGTGAGCTCCATACTATTTTTCGTGACGGTGGTACTATGGCGGAGAAAGGTAATCCGTTGTGTGTTTTTAAAAGAACAATCCGGCATTCGCTTTAAACAACTTAGGAAGAGCAAGGAGAAACTAAATCTAGTAGTACAAGCGAGAATATGAACTCTGCTCATCCTGAATACGACTCAAATGTCTTACTCACTGTGCCATCGAGACAGACTGGGTTCGAACTGCTGGCCGCAAAGAATTTAGTTTTTAAAACAGTATCCCAAATCACCCATTTGTGGATATTTACATTTTTGCTTGCATCGCGCAATGGCCTGCTATGAAATCGATAGCGATTTCGCTTACGGCGAGACGATATCGCGAAACCACATTGCCCACCGGTAAACGCTTACTTTTGTCCGTGAATTGTTGTGTTGGTAAAAACAAATCGTAACACTAAACAACCCTTAGTTTCCTGGATCTCGTACCTAATGCATAGTTTCTGCTGAAATTCTGGTTTACTGGAAGTAGTATGAGTCAACGACCACCATTCGATTTATTTGCGTGCATGTGCGAATATTATTCTTTTGAGAAGCGCGGCTCATATTATTGTGCTGGCGTTGTATGTACTTCGTCGCATTTTACGTTCTCACGTCATCGGTGAGACTGTCACCAACTTCTTTCTGGGTTTTGATGGCGAACATTGCGTCGTTTCTACAATGAGGCGACAAAAGTCGTGGGACGACTCCTAACATCGTGTCAGACCGCCTTTTGCCCGGCGCAGTGCAGCAGGTCGACATGGCATTGATTCAACAAGTCGCTGGAAGTCCTCTCCAGAAATGCTAAGCCATGCAGCCTCTATAGCCGTCCATAATTGCGAAAGCGTTGGCAGTGCAGGATTTTGTGCACGGACTGAGCTCTGGATTACGTCCCATAACTGTTCGATGGGATTCATATCAGGCGATCTGGGTGGCCAAATCATTCTCTCGAACTGTCAGGAATGTTCTTCAAACCAATTATGAACAATTGTGCCCTGGTGACGTTTGGGAACATGAAGCCTTTGAATGGCTGCAGATTGTTTCCAAATAGTAGAACACAACCATTTCCAGTCAATGATTGGTTCATTTCGACCAGAAGACCGAGTCCATTCTATGAAAACACAGCCCACACGTTCATGGACCCACCACCAACTTGGACAGTGCCTTGTTGACAACCTGGGTCCATGGCTTCGTTGGGTCTGCGCCACACTCGAACCCTACCATCAGCTCTTACCAATTGAAATCGGGATTCATCTGACTTCTTAAGTAATAGAACCCAGTACGTTGTCCTCGATGGTGAGTGTTCATAGGAGTGCCCCAGGGAAGTGTGGTAGGTCCACTGTTGTTTTCTATCTACATAAATGATCTTTTGGATAGGGTGGGTAGCAATGTGCGGCTGTTTGCTGATGATTCTGTGGTGTACGGGAAGGTGTCGTCGTTGAGTGACAGTAGGCGGACACAAGATGACTTGGACAGCATGTGTGATTGGTGTAAAGAATGGCAGCTAGCTCTAAATATAGATAAATGTAAATTAATGCAGATGAATAGGAAAAGGAATCCTGTAATGTTTGAATACTCCATTAGTAGTGTAGCGCTTGACACAGTCACGTCGATTAAATATTTGGGCGTAACATTGCAGAGCGATATGAAGTGGGACAAGCATGTAACGGCAGTTGTGGGGAAGGCGGATGTTGTCTTCGGTTCATTGGTAGAATTTTGGGAAGATGTTGTTCATCTGTAAAGGAGACCGCTTATCAAACACTAATACGACCTATTCTTGAGTACTGCTCGAGGGTTTGGGATCCCTATCAGGTCGGATTGAAGGAGGACATAGGAGCAATTCAGAGGCGCGCTGCTAGATTTATTACTGGTAGGTTTGATCATCACGCGAGTGTTACGGAAATGCTTCAGGGACTCTCTGGAGGAAAGGAGGCGTTCTTGTCGTGAATCGCTGCTGAGGAAATTTAGAGAACCAGCATTTGAGGCTGACTGCTGTACAATTTTACTGCCGCGAACTTTTATTTCGCGGAAAGACCACAAAAATAAGATAAGAGAGATTAGGGCTCGTACAGAGGAATATAGGCAGTCATTTTTCCCTCGTTCTGTTTGGGAGTGGAACAGGGAGAGAAAATGCTAGTTGTGGTAAGAGGTACCCTCCGCCACGCACCGTATGGTGGATTGCGAAGTATGTATGTAGATGTAGACGAGGCTATGGTTTACCAGTCGTCTATGATCCAACCGATACGGTCACGGGCCCAGGAGAGGCGCTGCAGTCGATGTTGTGCTGTTAGCAACGGCAGTCGCGTCGGTCGTCTGTTGCTGTAGCTCATTAACGCCACATTTCGCCGCACTGCCCTAACGGATGCGTTCAACGTACGTCCAACTTTTCGGCCGCGATTACAGTGGCCTTTTTCTGAGACTACTGGTGTGTTTCAGATGTGTAAAGTCACTTATAACTTGCCATTACTGCTTGCTGAGCATAATGTTACGTCACAGTTTTAAAACTTCGCTGTTATGATTGGTCTCTTGAGGCGAAATGACCGGGAACGATATTGTGGTAGGCTGTTATAGTGGAGGGAGTGGGGATCTGCTGTGATCTATTGCTTCTTGCATTGCATACCATGATTTGTAGTCATGCTGACAGCCAGGATAGGGCAAGGCTGAGTCCATCATATCTATTCATGTTGTTAGGGTATTTTAATATTTCGATGGCTTCTCTGATATTGGGTTTTATCAAAACCGGTTACTTGGCAAGTAAGCTGGTTTCGTTAAATTTTATTTCCATGCCGCATTTTTGCTGTTGGTCGGCCGCTGCAGATCTGCTGAGTTCCCCTAGACGAATGTAACGCTAGTGTTTTGTAATGTCTCTTGCAGCGGTCTCTCCGTGATATTGTCAGAAATTTTATAAATTATATAACTCAGCACATATCTCGAAATACCTCTTCTTATCTTACCGATTCCTAAACTTTAATATACGATGATTATCAATGCAAAGTAGTTTCAAGCCCTATTATTCCTTGGAGCGTCCATTTACTCCATGGAATAGCTTCTCTGCTATCTATGTTTTTTCTTAGGAAAAAAATGAAGGAGATCTTGCCGATTAGCTGTGAAAGAACGAAGATGTATATGTATGTATTGTTGAGCTAGTCGCCATCTTGATGAGATTCTGTATGAGAAGGAATTTAATACATGAACTACACTAAAGTAAGTGTGTTCGTGTATTATTTAACCGATTACTATTGACAGTGTCTGCTTACTACGCTGTGTTGCACGGGATCAGTGGGGAACGTCTGCTTTACACTGGACGAACCTGCCGTTTTGTATGCTCAAGATATCCAGCTTATTACTTTCAATAAATAGGCTAACAAGGTCTTACCAGCAGATCTCCGGTCTTCCCCATGTGATCACCGAACGTTAATAATTACTACAAATGTTTTCAGGAGATCGACTGACAATTTTCGTCGCACCGAGGCTTCAAAATTGCTTCACTGCCTTATGGAATTTAAGTTAAGCTCAATTTAATCAGGATAGAACAGTATTGAACTGTGTGAATGTGATAAGCCTGCTTTGTGAATGAAAATTCCCATAATATACGCATGTTTTTTACTATCCTGATCAGTGAAGCTACATCAGGCCGGTGTGTGAGAGGTTTTTAAATTTTACATCCCACAAAAAAATATAAAAGTTTTCGTATGCGTTAAATTTACAACATAATTAGAGCAAAAAGAGACGTTTTATACCCCAAATGTTTCTGCTACTGCTGTCTCATAAGCAGCAAGGCGTAACTGTAAGTCAACACATACGACACCAAAGTCGACTAAAGCCTGAAGACGACCGCTGTGAACGACAACGAAGCCCGAAGGCCCTACGATCGCTTGGCTCACTACAGGAAGTGTGAAGGAAAATGGCCACAAGTGTACCTAAGAAGAATCAGTAATAATAATATAATGGCGTGTGACGAGGGCCTCCCGTCGGGTAGACGGGTGCAAGTCTTTCGATTTGACACCACTTCGGCGACTTGCGCGTGAAAGATAATAATTCTGATTCGACGTCATGCTGTCTGGAGCCAGCAAGATATTGTTGGACCCGACAGCATGGCCTACATGGTGCGGGACGTACAAAAAAACTAGATACATTACGAGGGAGGGAGGGGGAGAGAGAGAGAGGCAGAGAAATGGAAATGAGCGTATGGCATTGTTGGCTGGGAGACCACATGCGGGGGAGTTTGGCCGCCGTATTGCAAGTCCTTTTTAGTTGACGCCACTTCGGCGACTTGCGGGTCAATGATGATGAAAATGATAAAGGACACACAACGCCCAATCCCCTGCCGGGAATCGAACCCGGGCCCCCTGCGTGATAGGCGGAAATGCTACCGCTACGCTACGGAGGCGGACAGAGAGAGAGAGAGAGAGAGAGAGAGAGAGAGAGAGAGAGAGAGAGAGCGCTGCAATGCTGCTCGAGTTTGTGGGGAACGACACCTGGACTGAGGTGTGATTGAGAGTTTGGACTGAGGAGGGAGGCATGCTAGGGTAGTCCGTGCAGTTGAGCAAAGCCATTGCGCCAGCTGACGCGCATCTGCCTAGTGTGCAGAGGAGTTAAGTTCTAATCCTAGCATTTCATTCATCGCTTGTCCGCATATATACGTTAAGAAAAATTAGTGTGTTGGACACCGCAAACTTACTTTTGTTGATGCAATAAGTTACCAATAGCCGTATGTATTGTACAAATTTATTTTATGAACTACTTCTGTGCTACCAATTTCGGAATTACAATTGATGCCATCTTCAGGCCCCACACGTCGTAGTCGTAAATTCGCTATACACGGAAGAAGCCATATAACTGGATCCGTGAATCAAATCGCTATGCAACAGCGCTTGGTGGCCAGGCGACACCTGGCCACGAGGAGCTGTTGCATAGCGATTTGATTCACGGATCAATGTAATGCCGAAACTGGTAGCACATAAGAAGTTCATAAAATTTCTACAATATATAGGGCTGTTGGTAACTTATTGCATCAAGAAATACATTCCAGCCGTTATCCCACAGTCCATATTGGATTAACACAGACCGCAAACTTTGTTCAACATTCAGAATAGAAAACAAATAAAAAGAAATGATTACCACACAGATTCAGATAAATGTAATTTTATACGCAATATCCCATTGTTGTCCTCCATAAAGCTGACCAGAATAAATAAATGTGAACCTCAATAAAATGACTTCCATTCTTACGCGAAGTGGTATAACTACGTGGACTGAAGTGTTGCTCATACTTTTTATGCAAAGAGGACTGGAGTAGTCGCAAGAGGGATAGAATAATCCACGAGGCCGAAGTCGAGAAGCGTGTAAGGCAAGATTGCTCACTGTTACTACCGCTATTTAGATTGTATACTAAAGAGGCAATGAGAATACTAACAGACTATCTAGGTGTAGACGTTGCTCCTCTGAGACAAGAAGTCGGCATGTTACGGTTCGCTGACGACAAAGCGATAGACTCAGAAGTTTAAAGAATTGGAATGCGTGCTAGCTGATGGCTGTGATATGTACATGAAGAGAGAACTAAGATAATAGTGACCGCACCGAGTAGACATGCTGAATGGTTAAATATTGAATTTTGACAACACATTCTTTAAGCGGAGAAAGAACAGATAGAGGAGGAGCAAGATGAAAGACTATCAACAGCCGCACGCAATAATAAACTTTTTTTTTTTAAAGAAGACAACTGCTAATATATAAAAATATAAATCTTGAGACCAGAAAAACATTCACGCTAAGCTGTTTGGGAGACACGTGTGTACAAGTGAATGTAAGTACGACCAAGCACTCACGTCTTACAATCAGTCAACGAAATGTACGCTTCAGCGCCTGCAATTGCCAGCTAAGCAATGTGTCAGTCATAAATAAAGGTAACGTAGATTGGATTAGCGAAAGCGTGATGCCGTCGCTCATGTTATCGACGTTATCG